>NW_017731428.1:4409984-4422330 GCF_001890085.2 Hipposideros armiger | reverse complement strand
AGTTCGAGTCCCAGCCCAAGCTGAGCAGCCGCTGAGCTGCCAACAGGTGGCAGGATGGCTCACCAAAAAAAAAAAAAAAAAAGTTCCAAGCCTGGGGGTACCAGGGATCCAGGATTGTTCAATCCCCACCGTCTGGCTGGAGCTGGTCCTAGGACACAGGTTCTGTTGTACATGCTGGAAGGCTGTGCAGTCCAGCAGACACCTGGAGAATCTACCCAGCAGTCAGACCCTGGGAGGTTCAGCCAGGAGAAATGGGGTCTCCAGATGGTTGGGCATCAGTGATGGGGGCTTCGAGTACACCTGCACATACCCAGGTTCCAGGGCCCTAGGTCTCCAGCAGGATTCTAAATCCATAAGGGAAACTATCAAGGTAAAGGCAGAGGTCTTGGCTTTAGCAAATGGGAATAATCATCAGGTTGCCAGACAGGGCCTCATGCACATGGAACAAGAAAGAGATCAAGTTATAAAGCTGGAGAACCAATGGGGAGGGGGTCTGGGGATTCGGGCCAAAGCTCAGTGGCTGAATTTGGTAAGATGTCATGTTCCCGAGTAAGAAAGGAAAGGAAAATTAGTCAGGTATTATCATCATACCCATGTAATTGAATAGAAAGTCTTCTGATTCTTTCGTTTGGAAAGGCCGTAGTTCCCTCATCTAGGACCATCCATGAAGATCGATATACAGTTAAATAAATAAACGAAATGTTAGTCCCCGCCTCCAACCTCGCCTCCTTTTTTTAGCTCTTCCCCCTGTCTCTGCTAACCTCCCCAGGCCATAAGGCCAACCCAACAACCCAACATGCCAGCAGGCAAAACTCATAGCTGCAGACTGAGGTGATGCTGCAGGGAGATGAGAAACTAGCGGGAGAGAGTTTGCTTTCCCAAAGACTAAGAGGAGGCTGTCCATGGAGGCCAAGGGAGTCTACTACAGCTTGGTGGCGCTGTTCTTGGATGTGTGAGCACCTCTTCTCCAGGGCACGCATCTCACTACACACAGGTTCCAGGTCTTAACAGTGAGGCTTCACCTGGGGCCAGTTAGAGACTGTTTGAATACTCTTTTTTTTTTTGGAATACTCTTTTATAATGGTATCACTGAAAATGGAGAGGCCTGAGATAATTAGAACTCTTAGCAGTCAGGATTAATAAAGGGGGCATGACAGTGTCAATAATCTTGCTTCTCTCTTTTCTCAAAGGAGAAAGAGAGAAATGCCAAAGAGAAAAAAGTCGATACAGGTAAGTAGCTGTTCTGGGGACAGTTGAACAGAGAATAAGGCCATTTGGGTGAGAAAGTTATAAAATGGAGTCCATGGGAAGCACGTTAGAGCTCTACTTTCTCATTTTCCAAGTGAGGGAACTATCGCAGGAAGACGACAACACTTTAAAAGTTCATGTAGCTGATGTGAGCTGGACGGGGACCAGGTCCCAGGTCTCCTGAATCCAGTTCAGTGCTGAAATCAACCCTTTGGCTCACGTCCTTACATTGACAATCTTAATGTGGAAACAGCAGAGTAAAAATAGAACTTAGCTGAGCTAACAGGCCAAAACCAACATGAAGAACTTTAATAGAGGTGACCTGGATTTAGGTTCCAAAAAACTCAGTTTACAAGGGTTGAATGGATCTGGTTTGGCAGAAATCAAATGAAAGAGGCCTCTGGGATTAGAAATGACCACAAACTCGATTCAAGCCAATGGTAAGTCTTGGCCTAAAAACAACAGTAACACCCAGTAGTCAGTGCAGTTTCAGGTGACACTGCTAGAAGTAGGAAAACCAGGGTCAGGCTCAGTTCCTCAGAACACTCCTAGTGAGCATATTTCATTCTAAGCCCAATCTCATGACATAAGCCATACTATCTTCATTTTGCAAATGATGAAACAGAGATACAAAGAGGTTGAGTAACTCGCCCAAGTTAACACAGCTAGAAAATAGCAGAACTAGAAGTCTGTCTCGGGCCGTTTATTTCCAGAGGCTCCTCCTAAAAAAAATTACTGACTAATCTCTCTAACTACATTTGTCACTTTGGGCAAGACCCTTAGCATATTTGAGCCTCAGTTTGTTGAACTAAATGAATCTCAAGTTCCTAAACAGATTTGAGAGGAGATGTAACTGAAAGCTTTGGAGTGAGTCCATCCTGGGTCTGTTCTTTGCTAGCTGGATGACTGGGCAAATTACTTACCCTCTCTTTGCCTAGTTTAAGGACTTCTTCTATGTACCAGGACAGGCCAGCACGTTGTCTGGCCCTAGGAGATCTGCTGACATTGCATTACTGTGTGAGTGGCATTTCCGCCTGTCCTAAAGTACACAGACTATATGGCTGTGTGTATCAATCCTACAGCAAAACGTTCCTATTGCTTTTTGCAAACAAGGGTCATGACACATAACCAGAGCAAAGGGAAAGAGGGAGCTTGACTTTGTTTCTTCTCATCTCAACAGCCATGAGAAGTCTAACAATTTCCGCTAAATATCTACAGAGGCAAAACCAGATGAGGTCGTGGTGAATATAGATGGCCCAAAGAAGAAGAAAGACAAAATGCTCAAGAAGAAACTCAAAGAAGATGAAATCCCCAACCTGGCCGTCTTGAAGGTGTGTAGATGGGGGTGAAGCTCAGGAGGGGAGTTCTGTTGGTACTTCAGTCAATTCTAGTAATACCTTTGCCTGAACTAACTTCCTTGGTCTTCATGATAATCATCGATGCAGAGAAATAAACTTTAACAAGCATGCAAGCCAAGACCAGGGAGCGTGCTCGTTTTGCATTTTCTATATTCTCATGTTGAGAAGGGGCATGGCTTACACTGGGGAGCCTGGATCCAACAAGGTGATTTAGAGTATATGAGTTCTCCTGGGCTCACCTCTGGGAGTTTGATATCACCATGCAGATGTGTACACATTCCAAATAGCAGCAATTTTACCTCTAACTCAAATCAGTTCCATCAGACCAATTTTAACACTAGCCACAGGCTATTAGCTAGAGACATATTTACAGATTTGAAACTTTGGAGTGTGAAAATTATGTATCTAGATAACAAATTTAGATAAGTCATTTTGATAGGAAATTTGAATAAATGATTCAATTATATTACCAAGCGTAAAACTCAATTTTTCATTTCTAAACTGTATATATAATTTCCTGCTTGGAAAATTCATGTTTATATGTATTATAATGAGAAGAAATATTCCCTCACTTTATACGTGTTAAGAATTAGATGCTTAATGAACATGTATTGATTTGAATGTCCTCAGAATATCACAGTCTATCATCTAACAACCAATGTCAGCCCTTCACTATAAAAAGGTTTGTCGTATTTATACTTATATTTAAAAACATTTTGGGCTTAGCTATATTTCTTGGAATTTCAAAGTTTATCAAAAAGGTTTTATAAATTTCAGAGTGTTAGTTTCAGGAATGCTGAGTCAATCACATTCTTTATTTTGCTAAAGGTCAATTAATGGCAGCCTCTAGGTTTTTCCAAGGAGTGTATATCAAGGCTGCCTTTGGAGACTCTTGACATTTCTCATTAAATAAACCCTGGGCCCTCCTTTCTCTGAGCACACTCTTTTCCCTTCTCCCTAAAGATATACGATGGTGACCTCGAAAGTGAATTCAACAATTTCGAAGACTGGGTGAAAACCTTTGAGCTCTTCAGAGGCAAATCCATGGAAGACGACCATGGCTTTGATGGCGACCGAGTCATAGGAAAGTTTAAGGCAGGTTCCAAAGTTAACTCTTTTATTGGGCTGTCCCATCTATAAATGTCAGCTATGACCCAATTATATTAATGAAGGATTGTGGTGTAGAGTGTATACAAGGAAAATCCTTCATCTTTACACAAGACCCTCTCTTGAAGCCCACAAGACCTAGCCCAAGTCTTTTGAGATATTTGGTTCATAACCAAAGAGGTGGGTTGGAATTGAGTCTGGTGGAATATAAGGACGCAGAGTTGTTACCTAAAAAGATCAGGGAATTTTACTTTGCTCTTCCCACTCCTGACCTACCACATGTGTAAGCTATGCAAATGTACTAGTTGGATGATTAAACTAATCAAGCAATGCAAATCCTTCATCTGGCAGACTTATGGGGTCAGCATCACAAAGTAGTGAACACTTATTATGCTGGGCCCTTTATATGCAGTGCAGTGTTGCAGCTTGCCGATGTGGCTTTAGACCCTAGTTATAATGCTAACGTGATCTTGAGCAGTACCTGACCTCCTTAAGCCTTGGTTGCAGCATCTGAAAATAGGAACACTGTAGGCAGGATTGAATGAGATATTGGAAAAAGTACAAGCTCAGCAACTCATGTAAAAGGCACTCGGTATCCCATCTGACTCTTCATGTTCCTCACATAATAGCCCTGGGGGGCGGGTGTTACTGTGCCAACACCAATTCACTGATGGAACATGAAGAAGCTCAGATAAAGGAAGTTATGTAAATTTCCTAAGGATATGCAGAGGGCAAGGGGAGTGCCAACCCCTGTCCTGTCGAATCCCAGGCTGTGCTCATTTTCCCAGCGCTATGCCCTGTAAGCTTTTTGGCAGGGCAAATGACCATGTCGTTTCAATGGGTTGCACTTTGTGGTTCCAGGGCTCCTTCTGCATTTACAAAAGCCCCGAGGATTCCAGCACTGAGGACGGCGGGCAGCTGAGAATCCTGCAGGGGATCCCACCCAACCACCCCGTCAAAGTCCTGATCAGGGTGTACATCGTGGCGGTGAGCTCCCCTTGCTTACGCTGAGGGGCTGTCTTAGTCTGCTCGGGCTGCCATAACAAAACGCCACAGACTGGGTATCTGAAACAATAGATGGTTATCGTCTCACAGTTTTGGAGGCTGGGAGTTCAAGGTCAAGGTGCCATCAGGGTTGGTCTTACCAGATTAGGGCACCACCCTTATGACTTTCTTAACCTTAATTACCTCCCTACATGCTCTATCTCCAAATCCAGTCACATTGGGAGTCAAGGCTTCAACATATAAATGTTGAGAGGACACAATTCATTCCATAACAGGAGGTCTGAAGGTTGGTTGGTTGTTAACATGGTCATTTGCTTGCTGGCCTTTTACTCAGAGAAAATACTTCCCAGGCATGGAGGACTTCTCTGTGTAGCTCTGTTTCCTCTCTGGGTTTGCCACTAACTGGGAAGGAAACCCAATAGGCTGGAAGCAAGAAGCTCATAGGCGAAACTGTTAGAGAGAACAGGGCAGCTGTCACTGTGAAATTCCCCCACCCCCCCACTCCCACCCCAATCCCTGAAAAATATGATCTGCCCTAGGCTTCCTACTGCCTGAATATGAACACTAAACTTTAACCTCTCTGGCGGTCTGATGATGTCAGTAATTTTGTACCCACAGCGGTACATTGTTTTGCATGGAAATTTGTTGTTTTATATTGTAGGCCTGTAATTCTTAGGAATTACTCACTTAAATCTGTCCAAACAAGAGTCTAGTAGGCATCCCAGGTATGGTAAAGTTTGAAACACAAAATCATAAATTATAATATAATAAATAATTATAAAAAATAATATAATTTTATTCAATAATGTAATCAAATAAAAAACACTGCAATTTGTCATTGGCTGGCGTTCTCGTCGGTGATCACAGGAGGACACTGCAGGATCACAGGGAGCAGGTAAGGGATTACTCTGGGGCACTGCAGTGTAATCCTGAGTGTGGCTCGGGGTTACCGCTTCTGGCAGTGAAAATTAACCCCAAGCCACACTCGGGACTACCACCAGGGTAGTTAATTGTGAGACTTTTTTAACTGATTGCCAGGAAGCTCAGGGGGCAAATGTGATGCTCAATCAAAGCAATTGTCTGCTGAACCTGTACGGTTCATGCATTTGTTTTCCTCTTCTGACCTTGGAGTTGATTTTCATAATCTTATTTGATTGCGGTAGTCTTATTTGATACTAACTCTTTGCCTAAATTGCCTGCATCCTTTTTTTAAAAAAGCATAAATGAAGCATAAAGCAAAGACGAGTGATTCTTTAATGCTAAGGGAGAACTAAATGTTCCCTTTCCATCACACAGTTCTCATGTTTCCTTCACCATCATCTCCATGACCACAGTGTGCCAGGCATGTTCTAATCACCAGGGATGTTGAGATTAGAAGTACTGGCAAAGAATCCCTGGCAATGCTGAGTAGTCTATATTAAACACCCACCCCCAGGACACTTTAGACTAACCTTTTCTAAATTTTGTTCAGGAGGTCACTTGTGTGTGGGTTGGTGTCTTTGGAGAGAGAATTAATATGCATTTCTTGGAAACAGACCATGTGTACAAATAAATTTGAGAAATGGTGCATATATTTCTTCCCTTTACCCACCCCTGAGATTCACAAAGCTCATTAGCACATTCAAGGCTGTGAGAATTCCAGAAGCAAAGAAACCTGTTTAATGGTTGAAGCTTTAACAGCATTTTTTAAATTTATAGCCCCACACCTTCCCCCTGCCCCACCCCACAGAATACCCTGCAGAACTATCGTTTTATGGGACATAGTTTGGGGAATCCAGAAATAGGAGGTATGTACAGAAGAGGGAGATATTTTTAGGGCTACAGAAACTGGGGAAGGATTATTATTTATTGATTGATTGATTCAGCAAATGTCTACAGCACATGTTTGATGTGTCTGGCACCCTCTAGACAAAGGCCAGGAATGCAGACCAGGCTCCTGCTCAGGAAGCAGCATTGGGGAGGGAAAGGCTTGGGCTAGAGGTTGAGGACAAGCAGGTCTTGAACAAATGAAGAGTTAGAGGGTGATGGCCCTGGGTTGCAGGAAGTAGGTTACATTCGTTGCAACGATGGCAGTCCGTGCTTTTCACTGACATTGCTAGTGATAATGATTGTCTACTTTGCTCTCTCACGCTAACGTAATAAGTTAATTTAAAAAATCTTTTAATGTAATAAAACACCACGTGAAAAATAATCCTATTTAAAAGTTGCATAAAGAAAGAAATTAAAATCTCCCCATCTCTGCAATTCCACCCCCCAGAAATAACTTACTGTTTTATGTGTATGCAAAGGCATCGATCCCTATTTCCACTTGTCTACACCTCCATCCAGGTTGAGATGGCAAATCGGATCCCTACATTGTGGTCAAGCCTGGCGAAACTGAATAGAGCTCTGCTTCGTGCATTCTGTATTGATCTGTGTTCTCTTTTCTTACCTAGTAATGGAACTTGGACGTCTTCCCAGATCAGTGCAGATAGGTTCTCCTCATTCTTCTTAGTGGCCACCTAGTAATTTCCTGAGTTAATGTTAGTACCCATTTATTCACTCATTCAACAAATATTAAGAAGACCTTGTTCAAGGTCCTGGAGATAATGTTATGGACAAGACCGATAGTACCCTTGCTTGCATTGAAATTACATAATAACCAGGGATGGTGCGGGGTTAAGAAGGTATAAAACTAAACAAAGGAATGGATCAATAAAATGGGTGTCAGAGATAACTGCTATGGAGAGAGTTAAAATTGGGTGATGTGATGAGAGAAGGGACTATTTTGGATTGAATTTCTCCCTAAGTAATTAACATATAGGTTGTTTACAAATGTGGCTATTAACCAATGCTCTAATGAACATCCTTGAAAATATAGCTTTGTGTGCTTATGCCATTCTATAGTATCTGTGGGACATAGTCCTGAAAATGGGATTGTTTCTCACTCAGCTCTCATCTCTGTACTGCAGAGTTTGTCCATCCTTTCAGCATCATTTCTCACTAGCCTCTGCCCCGGCCTTCCCTTAGAAAGTGTTTGCTTGTGATGGTTTAATGCCCAGCTTGTCTGGAATCAGACTTCACTCTGAGACACACTCATTACTCAACCAGCCAGTGTTAAATGCAAGAGGGACAGGGTCATGAATTCAGATCCCATAACTTCTGGGAGGAGCCTTCAGGAGTCCACCCTATGATTTCACAGATGGCTCTGAGAGATGACATGACTTGCCCAAGATCACACGACTAGTTAGAAATAGAAGTAGAGCTCCAATTCATGCCTTCAGCCTCCTGGTCCAACACATTCCTCATTACTCTGTACCAAGTGCTCCTTTCCACTGGGGAGATGACTCCAGAGAAAGTTGAACTTGGGCAAAGCTGATAACTTCTCTATTAACAGCACAGTAGAGAGGCTAAAGCCGTGGTTTTTAACCTTGGCTGCACACTCAAATCATCTAGGGTGTGTCTAAAATTCCCAAAGCCCAGGGCCCATTAAATCAGATTATCTGGGGATGGAACTCAGTCATAATTAAAAAAAAAAACAAAAACAAAAAAACTCCCAAGTATTCCTAGGGTGTGCAGCCAGTGCTGAGAACCACTGGACCAAAGGGATTTCTTTTTTCCTCCCCAGGCGTTTAATCTTAGCCCAGCTGATCCAGATGGCAAATCGGATCCCTACATTGTGCTCAGGCTTGGCAAAACTGAAATCAAAGACCGGGACAAATACATCCCCAAACAGCTGAACCCAGTGTTTGGAAGGTTAGTGGCCGCTGGACCCATGTTGCATCGTCCTGTGCATTTGCTCCTGCTGCATTTCTGTCGGGGGCTGCTGCGTACACATGTGTGCACCTGCGTACATGGTCACAGGAGGTTCAATGCTGACTTTTGCTTGTGATAATAGCCAACCCAACTTCACCTTCACAGAGGAAAGTCAAATTCTCTGCGTGGTCCCTTCCGGAGTTAGGTGGTACATGGCGATCTTCACGCCCATGGTTTTCCAATAATGACTTTCTTCGGTCTTAATCTTTTCCACATTCAGCCTCCTGCATTTAGACAGACAGGTTTCCAGTTTACGAACAAGGCAACCAAGGCCCAGGGAACCACTGGAGGCCCAGAGAGGTTTAGAAATGTATTCAGGTTCACACAGCTCATGAGTGGAGGAGAAGGGACCACAGGGACTTTTGTCTCCTATCACAGGGATTTTTCCTTCATGTCATTTTGCAGTTCATTCGAGGTGCAGTCAAGAAGTTGAATGGCATCCCCCACTTGTGCTTTGTTTTGCTGCAAAGTGTTTTAAAACGCATTGCGTTTGTGTATGTTTAGGTGAACCATCCTTCAGCTCACAACCCTACCACCCGACTTCTCCTCTAACAGGGTGTGTCACACATTCGCATTACCTGCTCGAGTTTGCGCACCTGACTGCTGTTAATTTTGGAGTCAAGCAGACATGGGTTTCATTCTGCCACCTACAGGCTGTGTAACTTTATGCAGGTGGTTTAACCTCTCTGATCCTAGTTTTCCTCATCTGCAAAGCAACAATAGTGACACTTGACCCCCAGGAACCTTTAGAAGATTAAATATATAGCACCTCACACATTGTCTATGCTAGCACACAGTCAGTACTCAAAACACATTAGCTTCCTTTCTCTCTCCCTTGATAATCGTTTTAACAATGGATGCATCCTAAGTGTAGGCAGATGAAATCTCCATCGGCCTCATTTAAATTCATTTACACATCGTGATCACTTTGGACCCTTTCATATTTGACCCACCCTAGCCTCTTACACTTTATTGCTCCTGAAGAAATGAGAAAATGAATGACCTGGCCTGTTCACGTTTATGAGAATGATTAAAGAGATGTCAGGGACACGTACCCATGCTTTCCTGATCCAAAGATGATTTTATCATCACCTGCCATTTATGTAACTAGCACTTCATTTTGCCGAGTACTGTGTAGTCACTTTTTATTAGCTGCTTTCACCACAGTGCCATGAATTAGTTTTATTGCCCCAGTTTATGGCGGTGGTAAACGGAAGAAGGGGATGATGGACTATTCCCTTCTGCCTCTGGCATTGCAGAGACTTCCAGTAGCCTTCCATGTGTGGACGCTTTGCTGGATGGCTATTTAATTGTTATTCAGGGACAGAAGTTGCTGGCTCCATCTTGTAGTGTTCCAGCCGGGAGAGCGGAGGGCCTGGGCCTAACCTGGAGTCTGGGGATCCCTCTTTGGGATCTCACCATAGGAGGATGTCACAGGCCCCACGTCTGGGCACCTTGCCTGCTTTACTTTTCTCTGAAGTCTCTGACATGAATTGATATGCTTATTGGTTGCGTCCCATCTCCCACCTGGAATGGAAGCATCACATAGGCTGGGACTTGGCCTCGCCTGTTCAATGCCACAACCCCAGCACCTAGGACAGGGTGTGGCACACAGCAGATGCTCAATGAATATTTGTAGAGTGAATGAATGAATGAATGGTGAATGAATGAATGAAGGAACAGATGGATGGACAAACTTCCAGTTTTCAGTGGGATTGAATGGGATCTTGTCAGTGCATCAGCCTAAGGTGTTACATGTCTGCAGACATTGGAGATTCTTCATGTTCTTAATCACCACAGTACCTGGCACATAGTGGATGTATACTAAATGTCAGATGAACACCTTAACAAACAAAAGAGTAAATAACTGAACAAAGAAACAGGGGGACATCTTTGCTCTGAAGCTTAGAGGTACTAAATATTTCAACAAGGCTGTTTTTTTTTTTTACCTGATTCACAGTTTTTCAAACCACCATTGTATCTACAGATCGTATCTCATTGATGCACAAATTGGTATAAGCCCAGTTCCCTGGGTGACTGCAAGTCCAACCACTGGTGGGCTGCTTTTAGTAGTTCTTTTAATGACAGCTCCAATGAAAATTCATGAGAGGTTAATCTGTGAGCACACAGCTTGGGGAGATGGGACGGAGCAATTGAGTCCTCTGCCATGGTTGCCAGGGGCAGTTAAGCACTTAATAAGTCCTTCCTCAGTGGCAGCAGCTGTGGTGACAGCGAAGTTCAGATAAGAAGCTGGAGACTTCCTTGTGAGACGCCTCTAGAATATCAATGACTGTTTGGAATCCAAATCCTCGAGTCCCAAGGAGGGAGTACTATGTCTTCAGGTTGAAGACACGAATTTCTTCCCCGCACAGCCATATCCCTGGCCTGCTAGAACTCCCTCAGTCAGTTACAGTCACTGCATCTGTGGAACATCTCTGCTTTTTCTCCCTGGGGAGGGTTCACTGGCTCTGGGCTGTGCTGTGATTGCAGTTCCTGCCGCCCTGGAGAGTGCGAGTCAGGGCTCAGTGGATGTGACCCAGGCGGGCAGCAGCCCAGACAGGTCTACGGACATGCAGGGAAACAACCTCCCTCCTCGCCTCGTCTCTCTCCCTTGCTCCCAGACCAGCCCACCCCACCTTGTCCCAGTGCTCCAGAGTCAGAAACAACTAGAGAAACACTCGTGTGTCTTCATTGTTTTTTCAGAAAGATATTCCCCTAAAGTGTTGGGTAGCACTCAAAATTCAATTCTTAAGTATCTTCTCTAATGCTCAGTAGCACAGGTAATGCATTGACCCAGGAACTCCGGTGTTCTTTTCAACACCTTGTGCCGGTGTGGTATTGTGGGAAGAGCCAGAACAGGGAGTCAGAAAACTGGCACTTACCTTACACCAGTGAGGCCCGATTTATGCTCCTGGGCAGGTCACTTACGTTCTCTGGATTTCAATTTCCTTGTCTGTAAAACAAAGGGACTCGATACAGTCTCTGAGGTCCTGTACAGTTCAAGGAACATGCTAAGTGTCTGCTCTCTGTAGGCGATTTGCACGCTCCAACATGCAGAGGTGAAGAAGGCAGGTCTCTGTCCTGAAAGGGCTCAGAACCTCGTACAGACAGCATTCCAGTCCTGCAATTCTATGATTTTATGATTTTCCCATCTTCGATAGGGTCTTCATTTAACATAAACTCAGCTGGCATTCCCTGATGAAGTAAAAATGGAGGGGAAAGAGAATGGCAATTTGTTGGGTGCCAGTTGAATGCCTGGAAGTAAAATATATGCTTTCTATAAACAATATCACAGTTAACCACCATGCTATAGTATAAAGAAGGTATTTATCCCCATTTACATGTAAGGAGGCTGAGAGGGATGAAATCACTTTCTATAGTTTTACAACCAGGAAGTTACTGATTGGAAACCAATATCAGAAATCATGGCTGTCACCCTAGTTGAAGAGTGCAAGATAGTCCATGAACGAGGAGATTATTGGCTCCTGGGAATTGACAACAGAATTGGAACTTGTTTGTATCTCAGTGAAAAACTGAACCAAATAAATATCCACTACATGCTAACTGAGGTTCTGAGTGTTTATTGAGTTCATATGAACTGTAGGCTAGCTAAAAGCAAAGCTGGGAAAATTTCCTGTGTGGCCAAGTGTGGTTGACTCCTAAAGCCTCTGCTTGGACCACAGGTCATTTGAGATCCAGGCTACATTCCCAAAGGAGTCCTTGCTCTCAGTCCTGATCTACGACCATGACATGATTGGGACAGATGACCTCATCGGCGAGACCAGGATCGACCTGGAGAACCGCTTCTACAGCAAACACCGAGCCATCTGTGG
>NW_017731428.1:4403449-4406094 GCF_001890085.2 Hipposideros armiger | reverse complement strand
GTGACAGGATGTTTTGATACTGTTCCGTTGGTCCCAACACTTTGATGCCAAGATTTCTTTTTGCCATGTTGTTTTGACCCCAAAAACTTCTTAAAGGTTTTTACATGCAGTTAGTTGACATTTAGATAGTATATTAATGACATATTGATGAATTTCTGTTGAGAAAAATTTTTTTTCACAATATTATTTATTAAGCCAATTTAGGTCTTTGGTCAATATCCTATATTTCATGATTAAGCAATTTTTTTGCCCACCAACAATCTGAAATTATGTTCATTGAGATCAGTTCTTGATGGGTTAAACTTTATGACAAAGATTTAGTTCATTGATTACTTGTTTGTCCCTGTCAACTTTTACTGATTGTAATTATTGCTGTTGGGATATTTCTTTTGTGACCCCTCACCTTTATTTTTTTTTAACCAAATTCAACGTCCCTAGATTTGATTCTTTCTACAGTGTTCGCCTTAGTTTGCAAGTATTATTTCTCCCACTGGTTTTTATCATGAATTATCTTCTTTAGTAAAATGATAGATCAAAGAAACATTCCTGAGAGCAGGTGTTGGTAGGAGGGAGATCCCAAATAATAATGAGAAAAGACTTCCATGAACACATATTATGCCCATTTTGCCACCTTGTCACCACCTTGTCACCCTGATTCCCTAGGCCTTCTCATACTGTGTGTTAGCAAATAGTTTTGTGTCTCCAGGAAACATACCCTCTCTAGTATCTTGAAGCCAAGCTTGTGATTCATAGACTCTTATTCAAGNATATTTTTCCTGACTATAAAATAATATATATTCATTGTAGAAAATTTAGGAAATACACAAAGGACAAAACAATGCTCAACTTATTCTTCCCAGAGATGGGTAAAATTTTTTAATGCATTTCCTTTTAGTATTTTTTTCTATGCTATTTTCCCTCAAAGTTGGACTCATACTATCTGTGTGATTTTGTAAACTACTGGTTGCACTTACCCTTGTAAGCTTTCTATAATGTCATTAAATATCCTTTGAAATCATTATTTTAATAGCTCTACAGTGTTCCATCATATGAATTTATTATGAAATGATATGACCAATTTGCCTTCCTGAATTTTAGGGCATTTATATTTTTCTTCTTTATTCTGTTAGAAATATTGCTGCTATAAGCACTCACACCCAAAAGCTATTGCACACCCCTCTGATAATTCACTCAGTATGCAGTCATAGACATGGGCATTCCATTGAAAGGAATGCACTTTTAAGGACTGTTAATATATGTGTTCAAATGGCTCTCCAGAAGGCTTGTACCCAGTTAGACTCTTGTTAACTGAATCCAAATGCCTGTTTCTTCCACGACATGATTTTCAGACAAGTCTCTACAGCTGGCCTGTCCTTCTCTGAGCCTAGAAGGGCAGTTCAGTTTTGGAATTCTAGTGAATGTATAAACCTCCTGAGGTATTTACGTCACTCTCAAGTACCCGACAGGGTACCATTCAGAGGATGATTGACTATTCTCACTCTGAAGTCAGGGAAGAAAGCCACAGGCCAAAGTGGTGCATCCTTTGTTCAGAAGAATTTCCTGGCGGTGGAGCTACCAGGGAGCAGAATAGTTTAGTCAGGGACGTGATAACTTTTGCCCACTGAAGAGTTTTAAAACGAAGATGTCAGCACTTAGGTCTGGGAAAGCCTCTGTGTGGCGCTGGGCCTGGCTCGGATGGACTTTTCAGGATCCTCATATCTCGGGCACAGTGTAGAACAACTGCCTCAGAGCCATGTTTTGATTTATTAAAATGCTTAGACAACTTAAATTCTGATGACTCCTGTATGAAATATGCAGAGAAACCCAAGTTTAACTTGGTCCTGGCTTTTACGGAGTATTTCATTGCAAGTTTATAACTTTTAAACAAGCAGTTAGTTTTTAAGCAAAGAAGGGGTTAGGGAGATTTAGAAACTCAGCACCAGGAAAATCACTGATTAGAGAAACAGCACATCAACCCTTTCTGCCTGTGTGTTGAGTCTACACTGTGATTGGGGGTGGAGGAAGCAGAAGGGAGGAAAGAAGGAGAGGAACTGAAAGAATGAACTAGGCTTTCCTCGTGGAGTAAATAGAAGCCACATGGCTATTCTGCTAGGAACAGAAAAAAAGCTAAGCAAGAACAACCTGCAAAGAAATCTATGGAGGCAGAAAGCAAACCGGTGATTGCTAAAGGCTGGGGGAAGGAGGAATGAGGAGGAACTGCTAAGTGGGGACAGGGTTTTCTTCTGGGTGGTGAAAAATTTTTTGGAACTAGATAGAGGTGGTGATTGCACAACATTGTGAGTGTGCAAAATGTCACTGAATTGGTCAACTTTCACATGGGTAATTTTATGTTATGTGAATTTCACTTCAATTTTTAAGGTATATTAAAAAAAAAAAAGCTGCTTGCAAAGGATTTTTATGTCAAGCTACACCGAAGTCCTGCTTTTCATAAAGCATACGCATGCATAGGTATTGATCAAAAAAGAGAGAAAACAAAGCAAAGCAAAACAAAACAAAACAAAACAAGAAGCATTAGCCCCAAGGTTGTAGAAATGGCAACTTGAATCTGAAGGAAACACACAGGTCACACTTAGGTGTGACCTTTTAATGGGGACATTTGAGTGTGTCCTTTCTGGGGAAGCCAG
>NW_017731428.1:4393859-4401554 GCF_001890085.2 Hipposideros armiger | reverse complement strand
TTCCCCTTGCCACCACTCTACCCCCAGCCCTTCCCATTCTCTCTGTCCTTTTCCTCTCTTGGGGTCTTTTCTCATGCCTCAGTATATTTAAAGAATCCTTTAAGGGAATGTTGAAAAATGCATCTGACAGCCCCATCACTGTCCTGTTACAGGAACACACACCTGACGAGTTTCTTTATTTTTCTCTCTTCCGTGCAGATGAGATGGTGGAGTCTTATGAGCACTTGGCCCTCAACGTTTTACACTCTTGGAAGGATATCCCAGAGGTTGGATGTAGGCTGGTTCCTGAACACATAGAAACTCGCCCACTGTACCACAAGGATAAGCCAGGAATGGAACAGGTAGTGGCCAAGACGGTTCTGGCCCCAATAGGAGTGTTCATCCCCAAGGAATATGACGTTTCCCCTAAAAGTCAATCTCGTGTGCCCTAGAATAATGGTTCTCAAACAGGGACAATTTTGACACACACACCACCCCATCCTAGGACCTTTAGCAATGCCTGGAAATATTTTTGGTGATCTCAAGTGGGTGGGGGTGCTCCTGGCATCTAGTGGATAGAGGTCAGGATTCTATTAAACATCCGGCACTGCACACACAAAAACAACCTTACAACGAAGAATTATTCAGCCCAAAATATCAGCAATGTCAAGGTTGAGAAACTCTGCCCTAGTTAGCGTCGGACTTACTGCTGTTTCCTTTTTAGGATTTGAGTTGGCAACTCTTGTGGAAGAATCCTGACAATTCAGAAACTTCCCAACTCATCTAATATGCCCAAGGCCTTGTCCAAAGCCTATCAGTAACCACACAGCGCACTAGTTTTCCCAGGGAAGTAGTAGATCGTGGTTTGCTTTGAAGAACTGGCAAGAAGAAGCTGTGTGGAAAATGTAACTAGAAATCCGGGTTAGAAGTTAGAAGGGAAGAGAAGGTAAACGTTAAGAAGAGCCTTCTATGCACTAGGTCCCTTACATAAACTATCTCACATAATTAGGATGATCACAGAATGGTTTATCCAAACTGTGGCCATTTTGGGAGTGGAAAGGGGCGCTATTAATAATTAAGCTGGTACAGGGGGCCCACCCTGGGATTTTCCTAGGCAAACGAGGTTGTGTGGGTCACCTTACTTTTATTCCTTAATACAGTCTCATCATGTACTTAATATGATCCTTTCAAGATAAGAAAATTGAGGTTCACAGAGTTTAAGAATTTGCTCAGTTTCTTAGCTGATAAATAGTAGTAGAGCTGGGATATCACCCAGGCAGTTTGAGTCCCTCATCCTGTCCCACTGGACTCGCTCACTGTGTAACTTGGGCAAAGCACATGAACCTAACTAGAATAGGGCTGGAAGACCCACCTTACTATCCCAGCAGTGTTGGAGTGTAAACCTAGTGATAGCATGTGTCAGGGGGTGCCTTGAAAGGGTAAAACCTTATCAGATGTAAAAGCTTATGATTGTTTCCTGAAGTTTACTACAATGTTTTAAATCACTTAGTTACTGGCATCCTTCCTGTCAGATGTGGCTTTTTGATTTAAGGTGAATGTCGATGTATCTTGAGAGAATAAATCTCACATTTCCCTAGGACTATTAATCCTCCATTGTTTGGTTCTTCTCTTCCCAGATGTTAAAGCTTCTCTTATGTCTCCCCTTCCCCAGAATGTCTCTTCCCCCCCAGCCAAGCCCCTCACCCCCATAACCTAAATGGCCACTCTAGTGGAAGTCCCACTTCCTTCTTATAAAAACCCCCTTGACCCCTTCCCCCAGCCCTTGTTGATCTCTCACCAACTTGCCTGAGCTTATGGAGGACTTAGAATGTACACAACAGATCTGAGCATGAAATCCACCAGACCTTCTCCCCACAGGGCCTCCTAAGTACCTTGCAACAGGGTAAAGTCTGATGTATGGAGTTCAAGGCAATGGAGGGTAGGCCCTATTCTGCCACTCATTAGCTGCAGGATTTCAGATCATTTCCTTGACTTCTCTAAGCCTTAGTTTCTTTATACGTAACACAGAAATGTAGCTGGGTGAGCATTAATGGAGATAATGGATGTTACAGTACATTGGAAACAATGAAGTGTGGTATTTCTGACCGATAGTGTTATCTTTTTCATCTTTAAGAGTCTGTAGGAAGAGTAGAGTCTCTGGCATCAACACACAAGGGTTGAGTCCAGACTCTACCACGCACTGTCTGTGTAAGCATGGGAAAGACGTGTGCTTGTCCGCTAAGCAGGAATAATAACATCTACCCAGTGCAGATATTGGGAGAGTTAATGGGATAATGCTTATCAAGTGCACAGCCCTGTGTCTACATACAGTAGATGCTCAATAAGGGTGTTTTTTCCCTTCTTCTGCTCTTAATATATGCTCTGACTAATTCTTAATTGAAATGTAAATTCTGTCTTTGTCAGCAAATATTCTAAACATGTATAAAGCTACCAAGCTGTATCTAATATCCATTTCTAGTAAAGCGATCTGTTAAAATAATGAATGATCAATTACTCATGGGATATGGCCCTCAAAGCTCAAAGAGGTGTTTATTTCTTAACTAGGGCCGCCTGCAGATGTGGGTGGACATGTTTCCCAAAGATATGCCTCAGCCGGGTCCTCCTGTTGACATTTCACCAAGGAAACCCAAAGGGTAAGTCAGCTGCAGCCCCCCTTCAGGAGGAGAGACCATGGTAGTGGACTAAAAGATCATGACATTTCATCTGGTGTCGAATATGTTACATTGATTAATTGGCACCCGATAATTGTACCTCGCTTTTCACCTGGCCCATTACAGCAGGAGGTGAGTAGTGGTGATGGTAGTAGTGTGGAGATTGGAATGGTGGCCCCTGTTTTATGGTAAGGGTTCCTGAGCTTCAACATTCTGAAAAATGTTGGTTAATGGAAGGAGGATCTGCTCAGAGAAATTCACAGCCTTGGTCATTCCAGGTGGGACACTTGATGTTGATAGAACGAGAACTTGAGTGTTGATATTTTTGAACTTGATAAAGTTGAGGTAGCTATAGACTCAAAGCAATACCAGAATCATACAGACACTGGTTCACTCAGCTTTCAAGGTGTTCAACCTAATGCTGCCTTCCCTTATTCCAGATATGAACTGAGAGTAACCATCTGGAATACTGAAGATGTCATTTTAGAGGATGAGAATTTCTTCACAGGACAAAAATCAAGTGATATTTATGTTAAAGGGTAAGCTCATCAACATATGCAATCCCCCCTTTCCTTCCCCTCCTCACCTCTTTAACCCTTAACCAAACATATGCCTCAGGGAAGATACTCCACCCACATCCCACAAAAAGACTTCCTCTTACCTTGTTACATGAAGTCACTGTCTTTGTCAAATATTTGTCTTATTTGGCCATTTTGTGAAGAATTATTATCTTATGCAAGTGTTTTTGGGAGGAAATCTTATTATATAAACACCTCTTTCAGTTAACTGTTGGATACCTAAACTTTTTGAGTGACATTTAAAATACCTTTATACCTGAAGGAAGTAGAGAGCTGTAGTGTTATTGATGAAAGATTAAGTGTTAAGAAGATTGTAAGACTAATGCAAAAGCTAAAATTTAGACCTTCGCATTGGCTAGTTCTACTCATAAAAAAGATACCAATCTAGGACTCAGGAAACTAGGCATTTTGTATCTCTCTTACATCTTGGCTATGACACAAATGCCTTTGTAGGTTTCCCTTTAGTCCCTACTCAGGGAGAAAGATGAGGAGATGAAGAATGAGAAGTAAAAGTGACATAAATAAACCCTCAGAAAAAAACTCATATCTGCCTCATCTTGGTATCTGTTTGTCTTCCCCAACCAAGAAATATTCCTCATTGACGCTCCCATTTCTAGTATGCCATTAAATCTTGTCCATTTTACCTCCCAAATAGCTATCAGCACTGTCTACTGTCTCCACCTTCACCACACCACCACCATAGCCTTTTCCTCCATCATCTCTTGCTGGAGCCACTGAAATACCAATACCATCTGAACTACTCTCTGCACATTCACTCTTGCTTCCAATAATTGGTTCTCTGTGTTGAAACATGAGTTATCTTTTTAAAATACAATCTGGTCATGTTGGTCCTATACTGAAAACCCTTTAATGGCATCCTACTTTCTCTGGACAAAGATTCAAATTCCTAATATGCCCTAAAATATCCCATATGACTAGCCCCTGACTAGCTCTCCAGTCTCATCTCACTGGATCAAGATTCCCCCTTACTTTCTACTCTCTAGTGCACTGAGCTTCTCTCCCTACTTAGAATGTGTCATCACCTCTTCTTCCACAGGGCCTTTGCACATCTCTCTCTGGTGACTTCTGCTACCCTACCCATGTCCCTCCATCCCCTTCCTCCATGGCAATATCACCATGAAGGCAAGGACCATCTCTGTTTACTCTCCATCACTCCTCTAGCATCCAGCTCACTCCTTCCTTCATAACAAATACCACATATATATTGCTTGAGTGAGCACCATCTTTAGCTAGATAATCACGTCCATACCCCAAGTGGTACCACTTGTCTGGGAAGAGAATGGTCTTTACCCTCCCCTGCTCTGTGGAGGAGGGATGTCTGTTTTCAGAAAACACATGGTTTGGAATTACCAATGAGTTTGTATAAAAGTATCTATCTGCTCAATAATTCATTCACCATGAATTAAGTACTGGGGGAAAATGTTAACTGTAGCTCCCTTTATGCTGGGGATGAAGGAGGAACGTAGATAATACTAAGAAGAAATAACAGTGTAGGTAATTTGGTGCACACAAAACACTTTATAGTTATTATCTCATACCATTCCTCAGAACAGCCCTATGAACTAGGTACTATCATTGCTTCTATTTTCCAGATGAAACAAAGGCACAGAGATAAGTTAAACAAAGATAACTTATCTTTGGCTGCGCAGTTAGTAAGTGGTAGCGTCAAGATAGAAACCCAGGAGGGTGCAGGCAACCCTCATCCCCTCCGTGCCACACTGAGACAGGCCTGCTGGGTTTTAGGCACCCACAGAAGGAAGGGCCAGTTACAGGCCTGATGCGAGGTCTAAAGAGAGCTCCCAGGGTGAGGGAAAACTGATTACGCTTTCACGTCCCATTTCCCAAATTTTCCTTCTTTATTGCTTGCGGCTTCAGGTCTACCCAAGACCAACTGGAGACGCTTCCCCAACCTGGCTTAGGATGAGAATCTTGTTTCGGTTTTAAGCCCTTTGGCCCCTATCTCCCCCTTTCAAATTCAATGGACGCTTGCATCTAAATCTAACTGTATCCTAATCTTAAAACTATGAACCACGACCACATTGAAGCTTGTTCATTCACCCTGGATTCTACTGATGCCTGGATAATGTGCTCTGAAAGCGTTCAACTCTGTTTCAATTTTTCTTCAGGTGGCTAAAGGGTCTGGAAGATGACAAGCAAGAGACAGATGTGCATTACAACTCCCTGACTGGAGAGGGGAACTTCAACTGGCGCTTCCTGTTTCCGTTTCAGTACCTCCCAGCCGAGAAGCAAATGGTCATTACCAAGAGAGAGAACATCTTTTCCTTAGAGAAGATGGAGTGTAAGACGCCAGCTGTGTTGGTGCTCCAGGTTTGGGATTTTGAAAGGCTGTCCTCGGATGACTTTCTGGGTAAGCCAGTGGCTTCATCAAGCTCATATCAATGCCACGGGTTTTGTCCCAGTTTCGGGGGGAGCTTGGTCTGATTTAGCCATGAGGATAATAATTTCATTGCTATTTATGATGGCAAACAATTGGAAGCACTTCAAATAGCCATTGGCAGGGTATTGGCTGAACAAGTCATGGTGCACCCATATGGTGGAGGACACATATTCAAACAGACGTAAAAAATTGACCTTTGCTCTACCACTCAGAAGTTGTTAAATTTTTTGGTTCACTCTGTGCCTCAGTTGTAAAAATGGGGATAGTAGTATTACATATCTCAGAGGATTTGGGGAGATGTAAATGTGATAATACAATTTAAACACTAAGCACAGTGCTTCGTACATAGTAAGCACTCATTAAGTGATAAGCCTGCAGCCATTAAAATATTAGAATATTTAATGAGGTGAATAGTTGCACAAGATGCATTAGGTGGGGAAAAAAGTGTTGGAAAAAAGAAACCCTTTCAGTAACATATATGTTTATATGTGTAGGAGAAAGTGATAGTCAGAGACAGGCAGGAGGAGAGAAAGACCAACATCAGGATAAGAAGTAATGCACATATAGAGCAGCGGTCAACTTTGGGAGGATGGAATGATGGAAATTTTTCCTGTTATTTTCTGCTTACGTTCATGCTCTAAATGTTCACAATTAATAAATGTTCCTTTTGTAATAGGGATAGGCTATTTTTAAAAAGATATATGATGCTCTCATGGTGCTATCTCACACTGCCTTATATTCATTCACTCATTGAAAATACATTGGTGAGAGCCCACTAAAGTCTTGTAGAGTTGCTACAAATACAGTAAGACTTAGTTCCCGACCTGGAGGGGTTTAGCGGACTCAAAGAGAGAGGTGAGGTGCAGGAAAGGGGTTCCCATAGGCTGACCTATACTAAGGCAGGGGAGGGCTCAGAGGACAGGCAGGTGAGCCAGATTACACTCAGGGAGCAGAGAAGGTGCCAGGAGCGATGGCACTGGAAACTGACGCTTGAATGTTACATATTGTGGCTCTGTTCTTGCCTTCTACTTGCTGCCACGTTATTCATGCTTTGAGGGCACCAGACACGTATTGGTCAGATTTGTACCCCTAATACCTGGCACATTCTAGTGATCCAAGGTGGTGCTGATTGAATGACTAGTGAGTGGATGGATGGATGGATGGATGGATGGATGGATGGATAGGTGGGTGGATGGATGGGTGAATGGGTGGGTGGATGGGTGGATGAGGATGTTGATTGATTTTAAAAGCCCTTCCATAACTGTTACTGGCTTCTCTTCACAGGCACCCTGGAAATGAACCTCAACAGTTTCCCCCGAGCAGCCAAGTCTGCCAAAGCCTGTGTTATCTCCAAGTTTGAAAATACAAATGAGGAGAATAAGATCTCCATATTCCAGCAAAAACGTGTACGCGGCTGGTGGCCTTTTGCTAAAAGCAAAGAACTCACAGTAAGTGACAGCTGTGGGAGATTGGGGGGAGGGGCAGGCAGAGGACAATATGCTCTATAAATAAGTCCTATTTGGTGAACTTCAAGTGCAGTGCCTTGCAAAGAATGACACAGAATTCTTTAGGGCAAAGGTTTTGCTGAGAAGTGAGAATTTTGATAACTTTATAAATGCATTAAGCCTTCCGTATTTCAGCATACTTGATTTAATTGCTTTCTATGTCAGGGTGGTTTTCTGTCCTCTTGGCTTGAACTTGTGCCCCTGGCGGTTATTTTTTTCAACACTTCTTAAAATTATGCATTAAGTCCTGACTAATGTACAGTTTTATGTAACTACCTCATCCCTTCACCCTCAAATGTGAGACTCAGTTTAAAAAGTGGTCCATCCTTTTAAAGCTTCCTCGAGAGAGTGATGCAGCGAGAGCCATCTATCCCTTTTCTGCGCTGCCAAATTGGTCCACACTGTGTGGCACATACTGTGGGGATTCAGAGCTTTCACCAATACTGGGAAGAAAGTTTCTCCTGCCTTTCCTTTCAGCCTCCTCTTCGCTGCTCTGTAAGGGAGGAGGGATGACTTAAGGGACAGGTGAACTTGAGAAAAGG
>NW_017731428.1:4391626-4393604 GCF_001890085.2 Hipposideros armiger | reverse complement strand
CCCTTCCTGCTCTAGGAGCCCAGTAGGTACAAGGCAAGGGTTCCCTTTGAACCTGACTGGGTAAATGGCAGCTGCTGGCCTGACTCCTTGGTGTCTAGTGTAATTACATTTTCTGGGAGTTTTTCTCTTCCCTCCATTCTCACTGTAACCCCTTCTGGTTGGTGAGATGGGGTAAAGAGAATGAAGCGCCATGCAAGCTTATTCCTCCCAGTTCTCCCAAGTACTTACTGAGGGTTTGCTACATGGCAGCTCTGTATTCAGTTCCAGGTTTCACAGCTTAGCACGCAATAGATGTGCAATAAACTGATGGATGAACGGATGAATTCAGAAATGAAGTAAGCATGGCCTCTACCCTCAACCGGCTCAGAGTCCAGTGAAAGGAACAGATATATCGACAGTGCGGTCACATATGAAATAGTCAAAGTGTAAATGACACAAAAGGGAGAGGAGGAAGAATCTAATTCTCTCCGAGGGAGTTGAGAATCAAGCAGGGTAGAGCAAGAACAAAGGATGATGGAGAGGGAAAATCACACAGTAGCAGAGAAGATTCCTAGTGCCCAGAGCTTGGTTTCTAAATATCAGTTCCTACTACAAAGACGCCACCGAGCATGTTTGGAGAAATGGCTAGCCCCAGGTCTAGGACAGATAAAACAAAAGACAAGTATCTCGTTGTGACAAACAGGACAGTTTGAACACCCAAAGAATAATGACTGTGCTTTGTGCAGAAAGCTTTTTCTGAGTTTTGAATTATTTCCTTAATTTAGCTACCCAGAAATGGAAGTCCTAGAGTATAGCTATGTAAGACAGTGCACACACACTCACACATATATAAAAGGTATGCATATACATATGTATATATGTATAGGTATGTATATAGGCATGTATGTGTGTACATGCGTGCATTTCTCTTCTTAAAGGATTTCACCATCATACGCCCCCACCCTTAATGTATGAGAATGCCTCATGTAATCCCAGGGAGAGTTGTGTTTCAATCAGCAGCAATTATTGCTGAAGGAAACGTGTCTGACCTGAACGTTGCCACTTCTCAGCCTCCGCCTGGCATCACTCTCTAGGCTCGGTGAAGTTTGAAGCCCATAAATAAGCAGTACAATAAATCTAGTCTTTTCGTCCATCCATAGATGTCATTAGGTTAATAGATAGTCTCTTGAACTGTCCATTATTTTTTCTAGCTCTGATTTAAAATTACATTTAGAGAATATGATTAGCTTAAGGCCTCTCCTTGGTGCTTGGCTGAATACCGATGACTGGAAGAGGATGTGGAACCCTCTGTGTGGAGAGATATGGAACAAGGACATTTATCAGGATATGTCTGTAAACACCTTCCCTCTGTTGCCTTTGCGATACCAAATAAATGCTCTGGGACCACTCATGTGGGACAGGGAAGAGGGGACAAGGCTCTTCATGACGATAACTGATGGCTCCTCTGCCAAGGGCAGAATTCATTTTATATTCTCTGCCTCCCTGTTCTTTGCTTTTTTTTTTCCCCTGTGGGAAGATGGGTTCTTGGGACATCTCTGAGTGTTTTTCTGTATAGGCAGAATGTGTTTCTCATTCAGTTATGTGTTTCTGTCCACAAAATAGTGTTGAAGGTAGTAAATGAATGAATGAACAAGAAAGAATGACTATTAACTTTTGCAAAGATCTCATTTTTTCCCCTACTTTGTTCTTGTTTTTATTTATTTATTTGTTTGTTTATTTGATGTACTCTTTTTAAAATTAGTTTCAGATGTACAAAACAACATAGTGATTAGAAAGGTTTCATTTTTTGATAATCCAAGATTTAGATCACTGCTCATAGCTTTGGCACAAAGCCCCAAGGAAGCACAAGACACAATTTTCAAACAAGAGTGGCTGTTTCTTTCCTTTTTTTTTTTTTTTTTAAAGTTTTTTTTTTTGGGGAAGGGGGGATGGGAACAGTGCTAGGGAATTGGGGGAAGGGGAACAGACAAGTTGCTGT
>NW_017731428.1:4370918-4391370 GCF_001890085.2 Hipposideros armiger | reverse complement strand
CAGTGTCACTGGCCCTCATATGTGGGATCCGAACCGGGGCCCTCTGGCGTCCCAAGCCAGTTCTTAACCATCACGCCACTCGGCCGGCCCAAGAGTGGCTGTTTCTTATTGAGGGAGGACAGGAGAGAGGAAGTGCTGGAATAAGAGGATAGTTATAAAATAATCAGTAGGGACAGCAAAAACAATGGAGGAGGACAGAAAAGCCATTCAGCAAATATAGGGACACACCTTCCTATCTCTCCTTGAGAATCACTGACAGAGAAGAAAGACCGTGGCACATAGCAGATTTAAAAGGGTTCTGCCACTCAAGCAAATAGTCCCCTTTCTAATTATATAAGTTTCTATAAGTAATATTATTTCTCCAGATAGAAATGATTACAAGCCAAGTAGCACATGTGACTGAGTATACGTGTGTTCGTGTACACGTGGGACTCTCTCCTTTCACAAAACTCAACAGTAACATCATTTCAGGGCTTTTATTGTTCATCGTAAACACGGCAAAAAGATAACACTGTCTCTCAAAATAAAGCAGCAGGATAGTCAGAACATTTCCTGGCACTCTCCCACACGATAACGCTTTTTCTGGAAGGTTGGTGATGCCCCAGCAGGTCTTTGTGACAACAAATGGAAACGTTTGCCTTTGTGCAGGGCAAGGTTGAAGCCGAGTTCCACCTGGTCACCGCGGAAGAAGCTGAGAAAAATCCCGTTGGAAAAGCCCGAAAGGAGCCGGAGCCTCTGGCCAAGCCCAAGTGAGCGGAGTTGTGGGCGGGAGCCACCAGAGATGCGAAAGGCCTGCACGGTCCCCGTGTCAGAGGATGGGGCCTTTCTCTTGAGATCCCTCTGGGAGAACTGAGAAACAAGGAGGCAGTCAATAGGTGCCATCCAATCCATGTAGCTTTTTGTTTCTCTCCTTGAAAAATATTCTAAAAATCATCCAGAGCGTTTGGCAAATGGAGAGGGTGATTTTCTGTGATGCTAACACATAAGCATTTCCAGAGTAATTTCATGTCTTTTTTTACTTATTTTTTTTCAGGTGATTATGAATTTCACATGAATTTTTTTCTACTTGTTCCCCAATCATGCATACAAATCTGCCTTCATGTTTTATTTATCCTTTGCGGTAATGTTTTGCTTTGTTTCCATAGTTGTCATAATTAGGATTTTTTTTTTAACGGCTGTGGAATATTCTATAGACTTGGTGCCCATAATTGAATTGGTTGCCACTCTGTAATTGAACAATTTAATTTATGTCTACCTTTTTTTCCATTATCATAATATGATGAAAATGTTTCCCCTTTATAAATTATTACTTTAAAGTAAATTCCCAGAAGTAGAATTGCTAGAAGAAAAGGTTACGCTATTCAATTTAGTCCATGGTTACCTGTCAATTGAAAAGTAATATATAGAGTTATGAAATATGTCTACAAAGTACTCTCAAATTGTATTTGTGCAATCCCTCCGTAGACCCCAAGTGTCTCAAAATGAGTGGACCCTTCTCTGAACCTACCTTTCATCTATCATAGTGTTAGGAACATCGTGGATGCTTATTTATTGATTAATTCAAAATTATTTATTGAGTTCCTACAAAATGTACCTACTGAAAAAACACTTTGAAGAACACCGAAGAAATATAAGACATAAGCTCTGCCTTCTAGGAGCTTTCAATCTGTTTAGGAAGAACACACAGACTCATAAAATAGTTCAGAGTGTAGAAGACAAACGTGCTAGGTTTAAAAAGGGGGCTCAGTCAAGTGATCGGTGAAATAGGAATGCATATTGACAGGGATAATCATGGACTGGGGTGGTTAGAGTGGGCTTTACGGAAGAGGTGGGGCTTGAGCTGGTCAGGGTTGGACAGACGGAAGGCACTCAGACTTCTGTCTGGGTTCTAACTAGACTCTTGCCCTCCTCCAGACCAACCTGTAAATGGTGAGGAATCAGAATTGCCCAAAATGTTAGACTGCCCCTGCTTTAAGGCAACATGGTCTTCTTCTCGCATTCTCAGGCCCTTCCTTGTGGGCCTCCAGAAAGTGGGAGTCAGAAATATGTCCCAAGGTCAACAGAATCCTACACGTGGACAACATGGCCGCCTTCCCTGATTTTCTCTTGCTTCTCTCTCAGCCGCCCAGATACCTCCTTCTCCTGGTTCGTGAGCCCCTTCAAGTGCCTGTACCACCTCATCTGGAAGAATTACAAGAAGTACATCATCATCGCTTTCATTCTGATTATCCTCATCATCTTCCTGGTCCTCTTCATCTACACCTTGCCAGGAGCCATCAGCCGAAAGATTGTGGTGGGCTCATAGAGGATCATGGAGGACCCGGACCCGCCCTCATCTGTAAATATAGGAGAGTGTGCTCTGTGCATGCACTGTGCTGGTGGATGCTAATGGAATAAGCCCAAAAGGCCCCAGATCCAGTCTCCCTGTCTAGGAACAGATCGGCTCTCCTTAGAGAAGATGGAAAGGAGCAGTCTCTCCCTACGCCTACCCCTGCCAGCACTTTTCACAATTAGAAGGTTTAAGTCCTGTTTTCAACTGTGGGCAGCATGAAATAATGACTCCTTCGCCTCAGAGTAATCAATGGTGACTTCAAATCAAATTAGGCGAATGTTTTGTTTTTGTTTTTTTAATGTAATTGGTTTTATTCTGAGAGGTTAATCCTGGGTCTGAGATTTTATTGGAAGTACTTCCTTTTAAATAAAAATTTTACAGCAAATAAACCAAACCCATTTTAGCAATTACTAGGCATTTAACCTGCCCCATCTATCTTAACCTTATTTAATGCTTACAGTTTACTAAACACATTCACTTATATAGGCTGCAAAACTGGCTTGGAGAAAAATTCATACAAATTACCTAAAATGCTTCATTGTTGAAATTTTCATCTAGAGATGAGCTGTTCCTGGTTTTCCATTAAAGTCAACACTCATGGAACTAGTGATCTATAGCAGTAGTGAGCTCTGAAGAAATCTATTTGGATTTATGCTCTATGGAAATTTCCAAGGGGGAATTTTATAAATATAAAATATAATTTTGTATCTGTGGGTAGGGAACAGGGTTGGAGCTCCATGAGCCAGTAGGAATTCTCTCCAGCCAGATATATAGTGTGTGCCCATAGCCCATGATACGAATGACCATCCTTGGCACTATTCAACATGTAGCCTTAACCACCATATGTGGTGGGTTCTATCATGACTCTCAAGCACAAATTAACTTCAAAAGCAGTCTTAGAAACAATATTCTATGAACTTGTCAGATAGGAACAGTTTTTCTTGACAGTAAACGTTTGATCTTCAAAGTAACACAGTCTGGATCTGCCACCCCATCCAAAGCAGTGAGGGGCTGGTGTTATCAGTTAAAATAAGGAAACAAAGGAATTGGAAGGTTTGTCCTCAGACATGAATAAATATGGCAACCATTTCTTCTTCCCGTCAGGAGGGGCCATTTGATGCTGTTGAGGAGGCTGGATTGGGGTTCCTTTTTTTGACACCAGAAGTGCCATGGCTTCTGTTTTCTTTAGATAGCCTGGCAATATGTAACTCCTTTAAGATGAAGGGTATTTGCTTCTACATGGAAAGTCATTGTAGAATGTTCCTGGTTCATCAAAGAAAGATTGAAGCATGGCATGTTCTGTGTGATTTTAGACTTACTTTTGTTCACGGGAATGTGGCCCTAGATGCTCACTCCCTAGTAACCGTAATGCCCCATTTTCTTGAAGTGCTGAAAAATAGAGCATTTCTGACATCGGCAATGTTTCCTAGTGGAATTAGTTACATAAACTGGTCCATTCTTACTTTGAAATAACACAGCCACCAATAACAATGTAGTAAAAAATACTTGGTATGGAGCATAAACATCGAGCACATTGTAAATTTAAAAAAAATAGGTTAGAAAACTGTATGTATAGCATGATGTAAAAAGAAAATTTATATATGTGCATACATAAACTGTCTGGAGGAATATGCCAAAACGTCAATAGTGATCATCTTTAAGTAACAGTATCTTTTCTTTTCCTGCTTGTTTCCCATTTCCCCTAAAACTTCTAAAATAAAAATGTATTATTTTTACTGTAAAAAGTTTAATAAATAAACACCAATTATAATGTGTTCATTTAAAAATATCTATTGGGTGTGTCCTAAAGTGCTGGTCATTGGGGATGCAGCAGAAATCAGACAAACATAGCCCCTGTCACCGTGGATTTTGCATTCTAGCATTTCCTCAAGATCTTGTTTTATCTCCAAATTATGAGGCGTTCAAGAAGAGCACCTGGTGAGACATGTGTTTCATGCATGCGGTTTAAGAAAAACGACCACATACATCTGCGGATTTGTGAAAAGGAAAAGAACAGCATTATTTTTGGATAGATTAGGAAGTAAGGTGTCAAACTTTCTGCTGGATTCTGGACGGTAAAATGACAAGTCGACTGTTGACAAAACAGCACACCTTGTTCAAATCCACACAAAAAACAAGCTAAAAATGGAAAATCCTTTCACGTTCAATAGAGCTCATCAGCTTTGCTTTGATGTTCAAATGCTGAAAAGCCTTGAGCAGAAGTATTTTAAAACACTTCCTGATCAGATGGCGTCATAAGCAGTATGTGAGGAGACAGTGGTAAGCAAAGATAATTTGGGGATCAGCTGTGTCTGGTGTTCTATACATAGGTTATTGTTTATAGCCCATCTTACGTGTAAAAAAACACAAAAATACAATAATGCTCTAGGCCTAATTTGCAGCCCTGGCCCTGAAGATATTACAGTTTATAAATAGAAAAACCATCAAAAACCCATTTCCCAAGAAGTTGTCATGAGTCCCTATTTGTGTTCTTCAAGAAGATTAATTTAAATTTATTCATTCAGCAGATTAGAATTTTTCTCACAGCTTAAATCTGTTTCAGAGTGTTTTATATTTGTTTTTGTGTTTTAGATTTGAATCCTCCCCCCCCCCCCAACTAAGCAAACCAAAATGCATACCAGCAACACCACCACCACCAAACAACCCACAGGATAGGCTATTCAACGCTGTGTCTCCATTAGTGGAAACATTTGGTATCTTTCTTGCTTTTTCCCTTAAAAGACACATAAATGGCAATTACAAGATTGACTTCGTAGCCAGGGCCAGTGGCATTTATTTATTCAACAGATAATTATTAAACTCCATCCAGGTGCTATGATCAACACTGGGGACACAAAAGTACACAAGCAGATAAAGTAAGTCTCTGCTCCCATGGGGCATGGAGTTTGACAGAGAGAAGATGTTAATCAAATCATCGCACAGGTAATTATAGCCTGGACCAGGGGTGGGCAAACTTTTGATATGGAAGAGCTGCCAGGAGTCAGCAAACGGTGGCTCGCGAGCCACAGGCTCTCAAGTAAAATTGAAAATGAAAATAAAAGTATCATAGTTTTATCTATAAAATTTTTAAAGGATGTTATTCACATAATGGTGGTTATGTAAAAATATACTTATGGCTCTTGAATAATTTTTAAATTGTCGTGAGGGACAGGATTGGCTCTTCCAGGGGTTGGCAAACTTTTGAGACGGAACGTGTACCCAAAGAGCCGCATGTGGCTCACGAGCTGCAATTTGCCGACCCCTAGACTGGAGGATTGAACATGGGCAAAGTAGTGGGAGCAGGAAGAATATCATGGAGTGCCCACACCTGGTCTGATAGTCAGGAAGGCTTCCTGGGGAAGTAATGGCTGAAGGGAAATGAACGATAAGGAAGAAAGATGAAGAGGAAGAAAAGCACCCGAGAAAGAGAAGGATAGCATGTGCAAAGGCCCTGAGGTAGGAGGGAGTAAGGCTGTGGAGGGGTCTGAAAAAGGGTGGGTATCAAGTGAGAGTCAGAGGGTCCTGAGATGGGGCTGGAAAGTCATGTAAGGACCACATATGTAAGGCTTTGGGTCTTTATTTTAAGAGCAATAGATAGCAAAGGACTTTTTTTTTTTAAGATTTTATTGGGGAATTGGGGGAGGGGAACAGCGCTGGGGAATCAGGGGAAGGGGAACAGACAAGTTGCTGTCCTTTTGTTCTTCAGTCTAGTTGTGGAGGATGTTGCTTCACTGGCCCAAGCTGGCACCATCATTGCGCTCTTCCCGGGCGAGGCAGATCAGTCGCTGGCCTCTGGACGGCCACTCATGGCAGCTGCTGGCCGCTCACGCTGGCTGCTGGCTACATACGGTAGCCCATGGCAATCCACTGCAGCAGGGGCTGCAGCCTACGCCATCGCCGGCAACCCATGGCAGCCCAGCTCCAGGTCGAGCTGTTGTTCAGCATCTTAGCTGTAGAGGGCAGTGTCACTGGCCCTCATATGTGGGATCTGAACCGGGGCCCTCTGGCGGCCCAAGCCAGCTCTTAACCAATGCACCACTCGGCCGGCCCACAAAGGACTTTTAAGCAGTGGAGAAGCATGATTAGATTTTCATTCCACTTGGAGAACAGATTGGAGGTACTAGTCCTCCCCACAGAGAGGATGGTTGTGTCACTTATTGATGGTGGCAGAGGAGGAAAGAGGAGGGAAAAGAGATTTATATCTCTTTCAGGCTGAAGGGTGCTCTAATGGGCAATTTGGGGTCTAGTATTGACTCTGCTTCACACAAGCTGTGTGACCCAAGGCAGCTAACTTCACAACTCTGAACTATGCTTTCCTTGTCTGTCATATGGGGATGTTTGTATACATGGTGATGAAAAGTCCATGGCATATTCTGGTGCAAAGCGAACATGATGGGTCTATAGCATAGAGAGTTTGAAGGGATGGATTGAGCCCAGAGCCAGATTGTGGAGGGCTTTGAATGCCACGCTAAGAAAGTTGGCTCTGATGCAGCAGAAAGTGGGGACCCCTGGGAGGGTTGAAGCAGAGAAGTTGTGGACTGGGGAAGGTGCTCTGCCTGCAGTGGATGAAGGATTGATGGGGACGAGATCCAGCGGCAGGGGCCATCTTAGGAAGCAATGGCCAAACGCTACTGGGAGACAAGAACCTGTGTTGGGGGGACGGAGAGAAAGAGCCAGATTCCTGGCTGTTGGTGAGGTTCCCCGCCTCGCATCGCCAGCACCCAAGATGCCAAAGTAGACAGGGAAGTTTGAATCCTGGCTGCACCATTACTATCTGGGCAGGTCACTTAGTCTCAATTTTCTCACCTGCCATGAAGAAATTGTTACCTGCTTGGCAAGAGTTATAGAGACTGGAGAAAAGGTACGTCAAGTGTCTTACACGTGCCTGGCATGAGGCCACTCCTCAGAGGATAGTAGCGAGCATCACAAATATGGGGGGTTCTTCGTTTTTTTTAAGTTGCAGAAAAGAAGTTTATTAGAAGTAAAAATACATTTCAAAGAAGCAGAAGTGGGCCTGAGCAGTACAGAACATCTCAAGGGCCATTATTAGAAAAGAAAGTCCACTCCAAAGAGTTTGGAGCGGGCCAAGCACAGAAACCTCAAAAGGCCACAAGTATGATTTCTATGAGTAGAATCAACAGGATGTGGAGTCTAACTGGGTATGGGAAGTGAAGAAAGCACATCGGACCTGTGTGTTACAAATGCTCTGGTTCGTGGACCAAGAAAGTTTTCAACTAGTAATACTCCCAAGTGTATTTGTTTTCTAGTGATACCGTTAACAGGTTATCACAAATGAAAACAATGCACACTTATCATACAGTTCTATAGGCCAAAAGTCCAACATGGCTCTTACTGAGCTAAAATCAAGATGTCTACAGGGCCTCCTTCCCTCCAGGAGGCACCAGGGGAGAATCTGTTTCCTGGCCTTTTCCAGCTTCTAGAAACACCTGCGTTCCTTAGCTCACGGCTGCTTCCTCCGTCTTCAAAGTGAACCGCATTACATCTCTCTGTGCCTTTCTTCCACAGTCACGTCTCGCTCTGACTATAACCAGGAAAGTTCTTGCTTTTATAAGGACCCCATGGGGGCCGGCCGAGTGGCTCAGTTGGTGAAGAGCTCGCTCAAGAGTGTGAGCTCTGAGCAACAGCAGTTCGATTCCCAGCCCGAGCTGAGCTGCCGCTGAGCTGCCAACAGGTGGCAGGATGGCTCAGCTAAATAAATAAATAAATAAATATAAAAGGACCCCATGCGATCACATTGGACTCACTCAGATAATCCAAGATAATCTCCTCATCTCAAGGTCCTTAATTTAATCACAGCCACAGACCTTTTGCCTTATAAAGTAACATACAGGTTCTGGGGGTGAGGACATGGGCTTTTGGGATGGGGGGAGAAGGAGGCATTATATTCCCTCTACCATCTTGAGCATCATCACTTAAGCCTTGCAATTCAGCCCAATATGGAAGTCATTTCAGAAGAGCTTTCAAAGTTGGGGGGATGATTACGGCATTTGAAGGAAGGAGGCTCCACAGACACTTTTCTCTCTGCAACAAGAAGTTTCCATTTGATGTGCAGCCTCTCAAGTGACAATTGTCTCTGGGAAAAAGGAAGGACCCGTTCCATCCCTTCCTGACTCATTAAAATCCTCTCAATCACAGTGGGTGGATGAGGTGTGTTCAGAGCTGGTGATGAAAAGCTTCTGCCATTTCCCACTTCTGCTGCAGGAGTTTCCAAATAATCCTCTGAAATTCAGCTTTCATTTTGCTCAGGAAAGAATGCAGTAGTTCCCTCCAAATCATGAGAAAACCCGTGTTTCAGCCCTTCGTAGTTTATAAAGGGCAATTTGAGAAAAGAGCACTCTAGTTTTCTCTGAATCGTTGTACTAGGGGAAAAACTGACATAATGTCAGTGAAACTTGGGCAGAGACGCTGACTAGCTGTGTGACCTTGACTAAGTTACTCAACAACTCTGAATCTCATCTTTCTGACAAATAGAATGAAGGTTCTATCCATCTTATAGGATCGCCTGCGTGTGTGGGCATGTGTGGTGGTGGGTGGTGGTCCTCTACTGGGAATAGAGGTAGAGGAACATTCATAAAGTATCTAGTTTGCTGTCTTCTATATCGTAGTATCCAAATTAACAATCACTTACTTACAACTAACGTTTGCTGAGTGCTGTTATAGACTACGAAGTAAAACATATACAAGTATTTTCTCATTAATTCTCCCAACTGTCCCATTTTGTAGACCAAGAAACAGCTTCAGGGATTTCCAAGATCACCCAGCTCGTTTGTATCAGATCTAAGATCCACACGCAAACTCCTCACTCCTGCCCCTCCCCTCTGTCCTTTCTACAAGGCTGTTTAATGACTGATTTAAGGTGGGTAGGGCTGCCTCCAGTCAGAAAATTCCTTAATGATTTCTGAAGGACCATCCGTGCCCTTGGGGTTCAGCCACAACCCCTGGGACATTTCATGTGTTTTACACAACACGGTGGGTGCATGTTTGAGTCTCCTTTTTACTTGAACCACTGCGTTTGATGGTAAGAAATGTAATAGGCATCTCCCATTCATGCCACCCCAGATCTCTTTGACATTTTTTTCCTTATTTTGCCATTTCTTGTAGTGAGACTCTCCCCATCCCCAATGCAGAAAACAACCTCTGGAGTGCAGACATTTAACCGAGCTCTTTATAAGTCAGGCATAGAATTTAGATTTGGAAATTAGCTATGTGAAGAAACAGGCAGGGTAGAAGGCACTTGATCATCCCACAGCCTGTTAGCTGCATTCCAGATACCCATTCCCACCTTCCCTCTCAGTCACAGAAGCCCAGCTATACTGGGGGAACCAATGTGCTGAGAGCTAAGAGTACATCTTTCAGTTTCTTGCTCTGGGAAAGATCTGAGGCTCTGTGAGCATTGCTCGGTGGTAGGGCTTCCAGGAAATCTCACTAAAGGGGATTCAGTCAGCTGACAGGCCCTCCATGCCTTTTCCTCTTCCTCCTTCATCCCCCCCGAATTGTGGATGTGATGGCTGGGGCTCCATCAGTTACCTCAACTTGGACTATGGAAGCCACCACAAAGAACAGTGGGGGCAGAAAAATAGGATTTAGTCTGCATTGTTCATATGGACCCTTTATATGAATCTGAATTCCACAATTGCTGGGTCAGGAAAAATAGAGCAATGAAACTCCAACACTGACTATTTAAATACTTCCACTTGGAAGCAACACAGGACCCTTCCACTCACATTTCATGGGCCGAAAGAAGTCATGTGGACATGCCCAACTTCAAGAGACCAGGGAACTACCATCCCATCATGTGCTCAGAAGTACAGGAGAACCAGACGTTGGTGCAGAATAGCAATACTTTCTACACGTGGGTATGACTTCCCACTTCACAGATCAAAAAAATTAGGTGCCATAGCTAATTACTAGGAAGCTCTGTTTGGTTTTAAAACCATCTTCTCTCCTTAGTCCCAACACAGTAGTTACTACATTATAATGTATTGGATGCAGACTGTTTTCTCCCTAAAGAATTATCCAATTTTCTGCCTGTGCCAGTCTTTGTGACGTTTATGATGATTTAATGAAAGTGCTTGCTAACTGTAAGCCAACTAATTTTTAATAAAACAACAAAACTCAGAGTGTGTTGAATCATTTTTATGGCTTTCCTGAGTTCCTTCCCCAGAAACACTTATGGCTGTAAGAGTCCACGTGAGGCTCTTAGGAAATACCCAAGTGGCCCTTTTCTTCCTGTATCATTCAGGAAGTGCAGCTGGATGGTTAGTGGTTAGGATCTGGGCATGCAGACGCATCAGTGATGGCCACTCAGTAGAGGTAAATTTGCACTGATGTCAACTTACAATTCGTTGATGTCCATTTTTAAAATGCGCCTTAGAAATACATGCCATTCTGCTCATGTCGGTCCTCCCCATCAGGAGGGGGCTCCCTTTCCTCTGCCAAGCCCCAGTGCACTTGGTTCACACCTCTTCTATGATCCAGAAGCATTTTATCTGGCTCTAGAATCAATATGTACTTGTCCTCATGCCTTACCAATCTTGAATACTGAGTTTCCTCAGGTCCTCGTGACTGGTGCTCAGAATTGGGATCGCAGTAATAGTAATAACCCCCAAACTGGGACTCTCTTGACCTAACTCATACTAGAGGATCTCAGCCACCTAAAAAGTCTTATTCCCTCATACAGGCCCAGAAGCTTTTACATAAAACCTTAAACCAGGCCTAGGACAGTTCACCCACCGTCATTTTCCCTCCAGCTACAAGGGCGGGAACGGGTATGTGGACAGAAGCAAGACTGGAGTGGCCATGTGATGAGTGTTAGCCAATGAGAGGTATTGAGAAGTCACTGGCTGGGGCTTTTGAAATGCTCTGGTTTCCCTGACAAAAGACGTAGCACCATTTTTTTACTTTATCCTATCCCCTGATTCCTTCCTGGAATGTAGATGTGATGTTTAGAGATGTAGCAGCCGTCTCTCCACATGAGGACTGAAGCCAAGGCCAGTGACGGTATACCAAGAAGTGGGACTGAACCTAGCTCTGCACTGGCCCCCTTTAGACTTCCTGTTACATGGTGAGGGAAAAAAACAAAAACAAAAAACCCTAGCCTGTTTAGTCAGGTTTTCTGTGGCTTGCAGTCAGTAGCAATCCCACCTGGTACAAAATGGCAAAGCACATGTCTCCAAAATTAAGGAAAAACACACCCATTTGAATCAAAATTGTAGAGGAAAGGCAGGGTACGAGACAGGAAACGACCAGGTTTGGACGCAGAGGCAGGACAGGAGTCCACACAAATATAGACTCGGGTAACCCATGTTTAAGAACCTTCTCCCTGCTACCCCCTTATCAGTGTGTCACTCATACATAAGCAGAGGGCAGGGGCAGGTGCAAGAGTAAAACTAAGACCTCATAAAAACTCTTCAATAATTCAGTGACTTGGTCATTTGGTGAGTTGGCTTTCAGTAAATTAGCTTTCAGCGAATTGATTTTCACAAAGCTTGTGTTTTCAGCTGGAATCATTGCCGTTTCCTAGGGCTGTAATGTCTCCTACAATGGCTGCATGCTACTCTGTGCCAGGGCTGGGCTGTGGTCCAGCTGAGAGAGGACAATGCCCCTCTCCAGCTCATTATGTGCTCCAGGAGGGGCCCTGGCAGGGAGCTGCTTTGTCCCAGAGCCCCACGAGGACGTTGGCAGAGCAGCTCGTTGATATTTCCACTCTCTCTCTGGAGGATTCAGTCATCAGCTGCTTGAGTTGGGCACAGACACAAACCGACGGGGAGGCTTGGGCAGTACTCTGACCTAGCCTCCCCTCTGGGGACCGGTGTTTTGATTCTGGCCATGCTCTCAGTGCCTGTCCCTTCTCGTCCAGTTTCCCCAGTGGAAGGAAAGAGCTGGCAAGCCTAGTACTTTGTCCCTCCAGAGCTCCCTTCTCTGGACCTGGGAATGGTTCTCTAGAACCAAGTGGATTCTTTGCTCTCTGCTCTGAGGACAGGCAGGCTGCAAAGGCTGCCAGAGGCTGGCTTCTGTGGGGTTCTCTGGTGTCAGGAGCTGTTGGCCTTGGTGGTCCAGGACAATTGCTGCTTGGGCAGAAACCAGGAAGTATGGGGTAGAAAAAAAAAAAAGACTCGTAGAAATTTGGATAGAGCCCCAAACCAAAGTCAGGAAGACTGGACCCTGATCCTGAAGGGTTCCCAGACAGGGAAGGAGACAAGAAGATAGAGTCTACGGTAAACCAGAAACAGGAAGAAGGGCCAAAGTAGAGGGTGGGAGTCGGAATCCAGAGAAAGTCTTAGAGAGGGTCAGTGCTGAGGCTCTTAAAGCAGGGTGGACCCTTGGGTGTAGGCAGAAGGGGCTGCCAAGGCACTGCCCCTACGCACATGAGCTGGTTCAACCCACCCTTGCGTTTTGTCTCACATTCCCAAGGAAAGAAACCTCAGGATGGGTCAGTTTTGTTTGTTTGTTTGTTTGTTTTTATCTTAATAGAGTTATTTTTAAGAGCAGTTTTAGGTCACAGTAAAATTGAGTGGAAAATACAGAGGGTTCCCATAAATCCCCTGACCCCACACAGGCACAGCCTCCCCCACTATCAACATCCCACCCCACATTTGCTACAACCAATAAACCTACATGGACACATCATTATCACTCAAATTCCACAGTTTACATTAGGGTTTATTCTTGGTGTTGCACAGCCTATGGATTTTGACAAATGTATAACGACACGTATCCTTCATTATAGTATCATATAGAGCAGTTTCCCTGCCCTGAGAATCCTCTGTGCTCTGCCTTCACCCCTCCTTCCCCACTAGCCCCTGGCAGCCACTGTTTATTGTTTGTTTGTTTTGTGTTTTATTGTCACCATAGTTTTATCTTTGCAGAATGTCATATAGCTGCAACCGTGTAGGTAGCCTTTCAGATTGACTTCCTTCACTTCGTAAGATGCATTTAAGTCTCCTCCATGTCTTTTCAGGGCTTGATAGCTCTTTTTTTTTTTTTTTAGCACTAAGTAATATTCCATTGCCTGTACGGACCAGAATTTATTTACCCTCTCACCTACTGATGAACATCTTGGTGGCTTCCAAGCTTTGGCAATTATTAATAAAGTTGCTATAAACATCTCCCTTCAAGTTTTTGTGTGGACATAAGTTTTCAGCTCCTTTGAGTAAATACCAAGGAACGCGATTGCTGGATAGTGTGGTAAGAGCATGTTTAGTTATGTAAGAAACTCCCAAGGATGAGTCCATTTGGATGGGAAGAGTTGTTAGGACATGAGAGAGCTTCTCAAAGATGGTGGTTGGTGTCTAGATCAACAGGGGGGTGAAAGGAGGGTGGTAGGGCCGAAGACGCTAAAGAACGGTAAGTAGAAGGTGAAGATGGTAAAGGCTGACACACCTGCTTCACAGCCGCCAAGGCTGATGCTGGCTAGAGACCCCAGCTTTGTTTGACCTTGATTCAGCCTTTGCTGAACCAGAGTTGCGAACTCAAGTCACACCCTGCCCTTAGGAAACTCACCCACTGCCAATTCAGTGATTTTCCAACTGGGTTTCCCCTACAAAGAGAAATCTTTCTCATATCTCCCATTTCACAATGTACGAAGCACCCAATTTATGCTCAGGAATAACCAGCTGTAAGTTATACAATGAGTCAAATTATGCTAAAGCCCATCTTAGCATCCACACCAGAAACCTTAGCCTTTTCATTACTTTCAAGGGGTCTGGCATCAGGGCACAGGCTGGCATGTTGGAGACTGGAGCTACAAATTACTCATTCGCCTTCCCTGCAGGCTGCAACCAGTTGACAAAAAGCACAAAGATCCCAACAGGAACCAGAGAATTAGTTTTCCCAGTAGTATCAAGGTCCCCATAACTCGCTTAAGGTCATGGTTTTCCAGTAAGCTGTCCCCTTCCACGGCCCTGCATGGAAGGTAGATGGGCCTTCACAGGGCAAACTCATTAACCAATCCACTGCTTTGCTTTTTGCTTCAGGTGCTGCTAAAGAGCCGGAGAATGGTGCGATTACGAGGCTCATTGTGCCTGGGCACAGACCCGACCGGAAGCGGAGCCCTACCATGAATGAGCAGTGACTTGAGCACGCTAACCTTGCCCAGGGTGGCTGCTGAGTGCCAGCCTCTTACCAGCTCTCCAATGGGTGAGTCAGTGCCTCTCCTTTCTGCAAATAGGGTGGGAGGAAGAGACAGATCAACCCACCCGCCCGGTTTACTTGGGACTGAAGTGTTTCTTTGATGTGAGACTTTCAATGCTGAAAACAGAAAGAGTCAGTGGAACTGTAACAGCTATATACAATGTCAGAGGGATAGTAGATTGGGGGAGGGGGACTATCACTTTGTGAGGAGTATAAATGTCTAATTATTACATTGTTTTGTACACTTGAAACTAATAATAATAATTAATTAATTAATTAAAATAAAAACAGAAAATTCCCGGCTAATTAGGACAAGTTGGTCATTTATACCTTCCTCAGGCCTTAGCAAGTGTATCCTCTCTAAAGAAGGGGACACTAAAGTGGAGACAGAAAGAAAAGGGTGTCTCCCTATAGTAGCTCCACTGGCACCCCTAGGCTGATGAGAACGGGGGTAGTTAGTGGATTGGACGTGAATGTGGGCATAAAATTTGGGATGTAAATACAATGCCACCTTAACAGTTCTGCTGTCTGTGCAGGGGGAGTACTGGTGATTCTTGATTTTTATGCTTTCCTTGTTTTCTACAATAAACATTTGTAGCAAGGTAATCAGGAAAAAGAAACATAAATTATATTTAAAAGTAGGAATAAAAATTGAAGACCCATAATTTAAATAATCAAACCCATTTCTAAAATGTAATGAAAATGGGAAATACGTTCTGAATTTACCCTGATGACCTTTAGATGATCCAGTGGTAGTATTGCAATTTTTAAGAAGTATCTGTTCCACTACTCTCCCCTTCTCTATCATGATCAACTGTAGTTCTTACTTGGATTCTCTCAAAACAAAGACTATATTATCCTCTTCCTCCCTAAATACCTTCTCTGAATTGAAAGTGTGATTTAATATCATGCCCTGCATTTAAGTAGCACCTCCCACCCTTTCAGCAAGCATGGCTGCTGATACAATGTGCTCGCTGAGGGAAGAATTTTAAGAGGTGGACGTTTGGTCTCAATTCAGCTACTTCCCGAATGAATGGTCTTACATGTCCCTAAGACTCTTCATCCAAAGAGTGGATCTGGGCAGCCCTTACTCCCCAGGTTTCAGAATGGCCCTGGAGGAGGAGGGGGAGGTCCATCAAAAACAGTGTGGGCTGAAGGGCTCCTGCATACTGTGGGTAACCAGTCCAAAGATCTGCAACTACGTATCACTGGATTGACCTTTTTGCCTTAGGTGCCAGGAAACATAGAAACCAACTTAACTGGGAAATTCATTCATTCATTCATTCATTCATCTAAAAGGCATTCCCTGATCACCTTCATCACCCCTGTGCTTGGAGCTGGAGACCCAAAGATGAAAAGGAAAGTCTGGCCCGGGACTGAGTCTAACAGGCATAGTATGCACTGATGCTGCAAGTGCTCAGACCACCTTCCACCCACTCCTTCCGGCTCTGGGCTCCAGGGCCGTAATAACACCAGTCTGATCACTGCTAGGATTGAAAAGCTTAGCTTCCAACCACTTCTCCACTGGTGACTGATAGAAACTCACGTTTGTCTTTCTTGTTTTCCTTGAAAGGGAAAAATAAACACTTTAAAAATGACAAGAGTCCTTCCATCAGGAGGCTGGACTCAGATCTAGGAAAGCCAGACAGTAAACACTCAAACTAGCAGGAAGTAAAGATCTTCTCTAAAGAGCAGCCGCTGGAGAGGCTGAAAATAAACCTTTTGAAAAACTGAGCAGGTGGGTTTTGTTTCCTTCCTATCCGCTTATTGCAAATTCCTTTTCAAACTCTGCCTTAGAGCAAAGAAATAAACACACATAGACACATGCTCAGACAGAGGACCCTCCATTTCTAAAGGACGGAGGCTGAGAGAAGACAAGGATGACTCACTTTCCCATGGACCAGATCCGCTTCACAAGTGGGCAACACCCCATGTAATGTGGCGGCTGCCGGAAAGCCACCTGACTCCCCAAACACCATGTCTTAGCTCAGCCACTCCTTTCCACTCCACCCTGGTCTGTGGGTAGCTGAAACTCAACACCATTGTAATTCTATTTCTTTCAGGTTAAGATGTCATCCCTGTTATATAACCCACTCCAGGGGTTGGTCAAAGGAGACAAAATGAAACAAGTCAAGTTCCAGGTTTTTGCAGGAAGAAAGGAGTCAACAGCGAGCTGTTTAGAATGGAGATGTCCTCTCCAGGATGTCCATCAAGAAAATGCTCCAGCCTGATGGTTCTCATCTTCAGCGTGCCCTAGAATCACCTGGAAGCCTTGTTAAAACGGATTGCTCCCCACCCCCACTTATACGTGGCTAGGTAAAAAATGTCAGGGTTCAGTGGTACGTGTCCTTAACACTCGGAGGCTGATCCTTCATTGTCCTGTCATCTGATGTGGCTACCGAGAAGGTGGTGTCACTGTGACTCCCGCCTCTTTGGAGGTAATGTTTCTCTCCTCTGTGGTAGCTGTTAAAATTCTCTCTTCATTTAGTTATTATGCTGAGGCACTGCTACACTGTATCTGGGTCTTGTTTTGTTTTCTGTGTTAGGGGTTTTGTTTGTTTTTGATGCCAGTTGGTCCATTTTTTTCCATTTTGAGAGCTCAGGTCTTGAAGAAATCTTCAAATGTTACCCCTCCAGCACTGTATTTTATCCTTTTTAATTCCTGCGAGAGGTATGTTGTATATTCTTCTTCAGTTCTTTCTCTTTCTTATCCTTTCATCTTCTCTAACTCTTTATCGCTTCATATTTAATCATACAGTTCACTGGCTAACTCTTCAGCAATTTCTAAAGCAAATCAGCTGCCTAGTCTTGCTTCATAATCACTGTTCTTGTTCAATAACTAATGGATTTTACTCATTCTTTTATCTCTTAGAGATTATTCGTGCCCCCACTCCGAACACACACACACACACACACTGCTGATGGCTTATGGCTCTTTCTCAGATTTGTCCCTGTTTCTGGTTGATAAAGATATCCCTATCTTACTTTAGTATGCTGCTACTGTTTTTCTATTTTTATTATTTCTGTGTGCTTTTAAAATAAGGGCACTTGCCCCATGCTCAATCCATCACCTGGAGTGAGAAATCTCAGGACACTCTCTTAATCCTGTTCCATTCCCAGCAGCCTCCAGGAAGCCAGTCTCAGAATGTCTCCAAAAGCCCAGCGATCAATTTGCAGAATGCACATGGCTTTCCTTTAGAGAAATCCACAGTTACCATTTCTGTTGTCTCTCTGTATTCTGGAAGCATAGTGTGCACATGGTTTGTTTAGATACTTCTTAATTTGCTTCGTTCAATTTAACATAGGGAAAAGAAAAGGAGGTGATAGAAAGCCATTTGTTCAGGTTCCCATCTGAGGTGAATAATAGTATACATTCCCCACTTCTTAACCCCATTGTAGCATATTTACCCCAGGAAAATCAAATCCATGGTTTACCAACTCGTCCTTGGGAGCAGGATGGTATAAGCCTAATATAGGGCTGTGTATGATCTGTGTATCAACTAAATGAACAATTCTGAAAAATAAGCAGGATATTTCCTACTAAAGCTATTTGTTGGTTGAGGAGACAAAAGGCCAGAGTCAGAGCCAGGTACCAGGGACAGGGCCAGAACCCAGAATTTCTGACACCAGCCCAATTCTACACATCCCAGGACAGACAACACAGCTTTTATTGATGATTTACTAACTAAACATTTCTCAGAAATGTTTTTATTTATTACATGCTCATATGAACACATAAATGCTATTCAATAAGACGTTTGTTAGATTACTATGTTTAAATGCATTACTATGACTAAATAATTATCCTTTTTTTTTCCTAATATCTTTGCACTTATGGAACATCCTAGAATCAAATAACAGTGTTAAGAACCCGCTCCCTGGAAAAATGCACGTCTACGGACAAACACAAAATTTTGTATCAATTTCGATGGGTTTCTAGAGCTCTTAAAGTTGAGTTAAACATTAAAAATCCCTTTCAAAATCTTGACATTTTCAGGCTTAGAAGGGGCCTAAAAGATGATTGATTTCAATTTTGCAAATATAAAACTGAATATTTTCTATAGAGATAGAAAGTTCCTGGTAGATTGATCTTAGAGTAGTTGCACAGAAGGCACGGGATGTCTACCGTTTGGAAGTCCCCCTCAGAGTTAGCTGGAAAAAGACATGGAGTTTGCTCAGAACTCTTCCCCACTCTCAGCTTCCTGGGCTTCCTATTGGTAGAAGAAACCTACACGAAGCAACACAGCTAGCTGGGAGAAGCCCCGATTCTAGAAACCAGGTCTCCTAATGCCCGTCCCATGTGCTTTTCGTGACAAGTTTTGTCCCCTGAAGCCTCTTCAGACCTCATTCTCCAGCCCCCCAGCTGACTGCTCTCCTCTTATTCTTCCTTCCGAGTTCATTTTCATTGGCTGCTTTTTATATTACATTCATTTTTTCAGTTAAAAGAGAATCCAAATTTCAGCCCATCAAGTGACAGATTAGGATGACTAACACCAAAAATCAATTGTATATTTCCAGTGTAACCAAACTCTTAAAAAGTAAATAAATCAATCATGGCATATCACTCCTTCCATTCCTGAGAAAGCAACAACATAAATATAACAGGCTAATAAGATAAGATAACCATGTGACACTTAAAGTCATGTCCTGAAAATGTCACTAGAGGCTTGGGTAAATCTTTATTATGCTAAAATAAATTAAAATTAAAATAAATGATATTTGCGGAGAGATATGGGCCCAGAGCAAAATTACATTTGCTGTTGATAACACGCTGTGATTAAACCAAATGAATTGACACTTCCTGACAATAAAAATTGTTAACTGCCCCAGAAACTCAATTACATAATGACTGATGAAGCAGTTTCATCCCATAGATTTGAAAGACATTATCGACAAACAACAGCAACAATAAAACCCTTTTCAGAGTTAACCCCTGTGAGGACCTCCCAAAACATATGAAGGACAAGATATTTCTCAGTGTTTGGCCAGTGGTGAAACCCAGGTCCCAGGCCAGGGCAATGACTTACCCAAATTATACAGCAGTTAAATTATACAGGCTAGAGTCCCACATGAGGCCACAACATCCCTGAATTGGTTTTTCTATAAATAATAATACTGAGTTTTGCTTTCAGCAATGACTGACGCGGTTGTTTGGTCCATCTCACAGAGGACCATAAGACCTAGACAAAATATAAAGAATGGCTATTTGAAGGCAGCAGGAAGCTACCAAGGCAAAGAGAATTTACTTACTGGGCCATGGTCTGGCAAAGCCAGGGCAAGTGAGGTCAGAACAGAACATCGTTATTGCTCAGACTATTGATTCCAAAAACAAAAGTTGAGCCTAAGAGGCTGAGTAGAGCTTTTAGGATTCCCATAGGACTATAGGGAAATAAAAGGGGGCTCACAGTCCTCCAAAGAGGAGGGGCTTTGAAAAACATGTAAGGCGTTTAGTTGGACAATAGGAAAGGCTACCACCTAGGAGTAACAGTGAATGGAAAGTAGAAGATCACTCCCAGGGACCGAGGCTTCTAAAAATTTCAATCCCCGATGCGATAAGGTGACGTGCCCTTAGCTTAGTTTAGGGAAGTTCCAATAGAGAACGAAAACCAAATGTGATATATAGAAAACAAATTTTAAAAATGTCATACTTAATTAAACCCAGCCATATAAATAATCATATTAAATACAAATGGACTGAGCACTCCAATGAAAAGGAAGGGATTGTCAAATGGGTTTAAAAAAGCAAGATCCAGGGGCCGGCCGAGTGGCGCGATGGTTAAGAACTCGCTTGGGATGCCAGAGGGCCGCAGTTCGGATCCCACATATGAGGGCCAGTGACACTGCCCTCTACAGCTAAGATGCTGAACAACGGCTCAACCTGGAGCTGGGCTGCTGTGAGTCGCCGGCGACGGCGTGGGCTGCAGTCCCTGTGGCAGTGGGTTGCCATGGGCTACCGTGTGTAGCCAG
>NW_017731428.1:4342716-4370673 GCF_001890085.2 Hipposideros armiger | reverse complement strand
AAAAAAAAAAAAAGGCAAGATCCAACTACATGCTGTCTATAAAAGATGTGTTTTAAATGAAAAGGCACCGGCAGGGCCGGCCGAGTGGCTCAGTTATAGAAATCTCAAGCAAAGCCCTAATCACCTATTACCCCAAGAGATAGCTTAGATAAAAAAAAAAAAAAAATGAAAAGGCACCGATGAGTTTAAAGCAAAAGGATAGAAAAAGATACGTCAAGAAAAAATTAAGCGTAAGCGAGCTTTCATGGTTCTAGTAATATCAAAATCGATGTCAAGATAAAGAGTATTGCCAGAGATAAAAAGAGATACTTATTTTACTTTCAATTATAGTTGACATTCAATATTTTTTTATATTAGTTTCAGGTGTACAGCATAGGGGTTAGACATTTATGTAATTTATGAAGTGATCCCCCAATAAGTCTAGTTCCCACCTGGCACCATACATAGTTATTGCAATGTTACTGATTATATTCCCTGTGCTGTGTTTTACATCTGTGACTATTTTATAACAGACAATTTGTACTTAATCCCTTCACAAATAGGGACAATTCTAAATAATGAAAGTATCAATTCATTAAGACAATCCTAAATGCATATGTGCCTAATCACAAAGGTTTAAAACTCTTAAAGCAAGCATGAGCTGGTATCATCTCATTGTGGTTTTGATTTGCATTTCCCTAACAACTAGTAAAGTTGAGCATTTTCTCATATATCTGTTGGCCATTTGTTTGTTTTCTTGGGAAAATTGTCTGTTCAGGTCCTCTGCCAATTTTTTAATTGTATTATTTGGTTTTTTATTGTTGAGTTGTATGTGTTCTTTATATATTTTGAATAATAGCCCCTTATTGGAGGTGTTGTTTGCAAATATCTTCTCCTATTTGGTTGGTTGCTTCTTTGTTTTGTTGATGATTGTTTGTTGTACAGGAGCTTTTTAGTTTGCTATAGTCCCATTCATTTGTTTTTGCTTTTACTTCCCTTGCCTTTGGAGTCAAATTCATAGAATCCTCTTTAAGACCAAGGTCCATTAGTTTATTACCTATGCTTTCTTCTATGCAATTGTTTCAGGTCTTATATTTAGGTCTTTCATGCATTTTGAGTTAATTTTGGTATATGGTGACAGATAGCAATCTAGTTTCAGTCTTTTGCATGTGGCTTTCCAATTTTCCAAGCACCATATATTGAAGAGGCTTTCTTTTCTCTATTGTATGTTTTGGCTCCTTTGTCAAAAATTATCTCCCCATATATGTAGGTTTATTTCTGGGTTTTCAATTGTATTCCATTTGTCTGTGTGTCTGATTTTCTGCCAATACCATGCTGTTTTGATTATTGTTGCTACTTGTATGGATTGAAATCAAGGAGTGATACCTTTGGCCTTATTCGTTTTTCTCAGGATTGCTTTGGGTATTTGGGGTCTTTTGTGGTTCCATACAAACCTGATAATTTTTCATTCTGTTTCTTTAAAAAAAATGCCTTTGGGATTTTGATGGGGATTGCATTAAATCTCTATATTGCTTTGGGCAATATGGCCATTTAAACTATGTTGATTCTTCCAATTCTCGAACACAAAATATCTTTGCATTTCTTTGTGTCTTCTTCAATTTCTTTTAATAATATCTTATAGTTTTCAGTGTATAGGTCCTTCACATCCTTTGTTAAGTTTACTCCTAGGTATTTTATTCTTTTTGTTGCAACTGCAAAAGTAATTATCTTTTTTATTTCTTTTTCTGACATTTCATTAATATATAGGAATGCAACAGATTTTTGTACATTGATTCTGTATCCTGTAACTTTATTTGTTTATTGTTTCTAATAGTTTTTTGGTGGAGTCTTTAGGGCTTTCTATATAAAGAATCATGTCTTCTGTAAAAAGTGACAACTTGACTTCTTCATTCCCAATTTGGGTGCCTTTTATTTCTTTCTCTTTACTGATTGCTCTGGCTAGGACTTCCAATACTATATTGAATAACAGTGGTGAGAGGGAGTATCTCTACCTTGTTCCTAATTTTAGAGGGAAAGCTTTCAGTTTTTCACTATTGAGAATGATATTAACTGAGGGTTTGTCATATATCGCTTTTATTATGTTGAGATATTTCTCTTCTATACCCATTTTATTAAGTGTTTTAATCATAAATGGTTCCTGTCAAATACTTTTTCTGAATCTATTGATATGATCACATGATTTTTACCCTTTATTTTGTTTATGTAGTGTATCACACTGATCGATTTTGATATGTTGAACCATCCTTATACCCATGGAACGAACCCCACTTGATCATGATCTTTTTTTTTTTAATGTTTTTAATCTATTGTTGTATTTGATTTGCTAGTAGTTTAAGTTTTTGCATCTGTAGTCATCAGAGATATTGGTCAATAGTTTTCTTTTTTGTATGTTATCTTCACCAGGTTTTGATATCAGGTACTGTTGGCTTCATAAAATGAGTTAGGAACTATTGCCTCTTCTTTAATTTTTTGGAAGAGTTTGAGAACAGGTATTAAATCATCTTTGAATGTTTGGTAGACTTCACTAATGAAGCCATCTTGTCCTGGACTTTTGCTTTTGAGGAGGCTTATTGTTGATCAGTCTATTTAGATTTTCCAGTTCTTCATGATTCAGTCTAAGAAAGTTATATATGTCTAGGAACGTGTCCATTTCTCCTAGGTTATTGAATTTGGTGGCATTTAGTCCTTCATAGTACTCTTATATGTTCCTTTATATTTCTGTGGTATCATTGTAACTTCTTTTCTTTCATTTCTGATTTTGTTTATTTGTATCTTTTCTCTCTTTCCCTTATTGAGTCTAGCCTGAGGTTTGTCGGTTTTACTAATCTTTTCAAAGAAACAGCTGTTTGTTGCATTAATTTTTTCTATTATCTTTTTGTTTTTTAGTCCATTTAATTCTGCTGTAACTTTCATTATTTCCTTCCTTCTGCTGATTTGGGGTTTCATTTGTTCTTATTTTTCTAGTTCTTTAAGATGTAATGTTAGGTTGTTTATTTGGGATTTTTCTTGTTTCTTGAGATAGGCCCGTGATGATATAAATTTCTCTCTTATTAGTCCTTTTGCAGCATCCTAGCAATTTTGATATGATGTATTTTCATTCTCATTTGTTTGTATGTGTCTTTTGATATCTCCTTTTATTTCTTCTTTGACCCAGCTGTTCTCTCTCTCTTTTTTTAATTAGTTTCAGGTGTACAACACAGTGCAATAGTTATACTTTTTACCCCTCAAAGTGACAACCTCCCTCACCCAATCCACCACCCCACTCCCCACCCATATCATACATATCTATTACAATCCCATTGACTGATTCAATTGTTCTTTAGTAACCTGTTGTTTAATCTCCATGTGTTTATGGTTTTTCCTGCTTTCTTTTTGCAGTCGATCTCCAATTTCAAAGCATTGTGGTAGAAGAATATGCTTGGTACGATTTGAACTTTCTTAAATTTGTTGAGGCTGGTTTTGTGTCCCAACATATGGTCTATCCTTCAGAATGTTCCATGTGCACTAGAAAAGAATGTATAGTCTGGCGTTCTGGAATGAAAGGCTCTGTAAATGTCAATTATGTCCGTTTGGTCTATTGTGTTATTTAAGGCTGATATTTTCTTATTGGCTTTCTGTTTGGAATAAAAAGGTAAAGAACTAAAGATCTTACAGACACTAGGAGGATAAGGCAATATTACAAACAACTTTATGCCAATAACTTTAGCAACTGGACGAATTCTTTGGGCCAAATACTGCTATATTTATTAAAGAAATTGAATTTATGATTTAATTAAAAAGAAAAGTCATTACAAAGCCAGATAGTGTCACTGGTAAAGTCCATCAAACATTTAAGAAAGGAATAACTGCAATGTGTGTGATATGGTTGAAGGGGCTCAGCAGCAGGTCACTGGCCTTCATTGTTGGTGCCATGATGCACATGAATCCCAGTCTCTGCCCCTTTATTCCAGGGAAGAAATTTCATTAGCACAGCATGGGTCTGGTAGACACTTCTAGAAAAACCAAATCATCCATGGCCAGTAGGGGTGAGGGGCACAGGCAGTTATATAGTACTGACCAGGACCCAGGGACCAAGCCTGAGCATGCTCCTAGAGAAAAAGGGGGTCACCCCAGGCAGTCACCCCCAGAACATCTACTACACCTACTAGAGCCTAGTCTGAGAAACATTCAACTCCTGCAATTGGACATACATAGCCTGGGAAAGAAAATCTACAATGCAACTCCCTACACACACACAGAAGGCCAGTCCCAGTCACCATGAGGCACCACAGAGAAGATGTTGATCTAGTAACACACTGAGAAGGTCAACCATCCAACCAGCCCAGGGAGTACAACCCAAAATAAGAAAGCCTGTCCTTGCAACCACCACCACATTTTCTTAACCAGTCTCCAAGCTCATACAATCCTAAAACAATCTCTCTCCCCACAAAAAAAATAAAAACAATTTTTTTTAAAAAACCCAACGATTTGAGATCACTACAGCACATTATGTATTATAATCCCTGTTTTCCAGTTGGGAAAGGTCACAGTTAGAAAGGGGCAAAGGGACCTGGCTCACCTGACTATTGATCCAAGATATCTTATGTTGTATGCTTCCAGCCTGCGTAGTTTTGTCACTTTAAAAGATCATTTGGGGCCCTCTTTAATTTTAGTTGGTCTAATCCAAGTGCAACTGCATTGGGAAGCAGTGGGGTGCAGCCATGGAGGAAGGTTCTATTGTTTTTCTTGTGGCAGCTTCCCTGATCTTTCCTGCTTTGCCTGCCTCTCCATTTCGTTGAGATTTTTTGTGTCTGCCAACGTGGAAACGAAAACAAAGATCACAGAGCAGAATTGCTATTCAGTTTGCAAAAGGTGACAGAAGAGGGGAAGAAATACATATTTAAAGAGGCTCATTTTTTTTTAAAAGCCTGAGTGATTATTTCCTCTCAGAATAAAATTATGTAAATCCATTCTCTGCAAGGAGGGGGAAAGATGGCCTTTGGAGAATAAAGCTAAACTAATTTTAGCTCAATTTGCATTTCTAGTACATTAACAACTTCGATTCAGAGTGTGGAGGGAAAGGGAGGCTGACCTAATTACACATCCTAAAAGGGGGCAGGTCAGAGCTATGCCTGAGAATGCTTACGTTGGGCCTGATGGGTATGCTTTGGTCACACAGCTTTCAGGCACATGACATCCCCCCACCCACCCACCCCAGGCAGACCTTCCTTCTTTTCATCTTCCCCTTCCTTGGGCCAAAGAACCTTTGACTTGAATGCCAGGAGGACTCACAAGAAGCAGCATGGTTCAGTGGACAGAGAGATATTATTCCTGGGGGTGGGAGTGGGGAGAGAAGGTGGTCTCCCCATGCCTGTGAGTGACAAGTCCCACAGGCCCACACCTATTCTGCTCACACTGAGACAGGTGACAGTCTACAGGCTACAAATACAGCTTCAATTCAGCAATGACAAAATCCAGTCCTTTTTAATGATCTGAGACTCTGAATGTGACGTAGTTTCAAATCTGCCCCCCTTCCAAGCTCAGGCCTGCTTCCATGAACAGTGAGGAAGCAGAGGCTGTCTTTTTGCTTTCTGCTCTCTCACCATTCACCTTCTTCTGCTGGAGCTGCTCTTTCAGCTCTGCCACCCAGATGGGAGAAGAGGAGGTGGGACCAAGAGAAGAGAAGAGAACAATCCTTGCTTAGCAGGTGACTTTGCACTCTCTGACCCTGGAGGTGGGTAAGACGTCAGGTGCCACATTCCAAAGTCCTGATAGTCCTCAGAGGTCCTCTTCACTGGGCTTGAGGCTAGAAGGTGACATCCCCGATCTGTTTATCAATCTTCTCATAATCTTTTGTAATTTCAAACCAGGTAAGGGAGTCTGTAGAGACAGAACAGGTTTTTTTGTGTGTATTTCCAATGTAAATTCCATGTGGGGTGAGGTTTCTCTCACATTCCCCATCCTCATAATCACCACATTGATGGTATGTTTGTGAGAACGGGGTCAAAAGAATCTCCTTTGAACATCCCATTACATAAAGGTTAGAAGTAATATATCTCAAGCGATCGGCTTAGAGTAGGTACTCAATAAATTATCGACATGGTATAATCCTTAATAATGTTTTTCTTCCACCAGTCAAGATGAGAAGGGGCTTTATGGGAACCCCCAACAGGTGCTTGCTTACAAGCATGAGAATCCTTTTCTAAAAATGCTTTGTAGTCAACAAGTTTAGATTTCCCGAAGCCAAGTTCTCGTTAATTATTCAGCTTTTTAAGGCATGCCACAAGTAAAACCACATGCTTGAGAATTGAAAACTCTACTCAAAAACATCCTGGGTTTGGCACGTCCAGTGCTTTTTGGTGACATTCCAGACTCAGAATTAAAACAAAAGAGTCCACTGTGGGTTTGAATTTCCTTTAAAGAAAAACAGTGTCACTTTCTCAGGAGTGAACGTATCTATTCTGCAGATCCATGGGAAAAGTCTAAAATATAAATTTAAATAATGGTGCAGAAATCGCACTAAAAATCAGCCCCCCTCAGATCTTTGGAAAATACAGATAACATGCTAATTCAGGTTCTACCACCCCTGAGCTTGGCAAAAAAAAAAAAAAAGATTTGGGCTCTTTTCCAGCCAACCAACTCAATCAGCAAGCGCGAACCTTCCAGGAAACCTGAGACTCCCAATTACCCAGATCCCGTGTCTACGCATACAGCGTGTGTGTGTGTGTGTGTGTGTGTGTGTGTGTGTGTGTGTGGTAGGTCTGTGTCCTGCCCCTCCGTGATGCTGTGGGCATGAGGTTCCCCTGCTGAGAAAGACGAATGTTTTGTTCTTCTCCTGACAACATCGTAGAACCACAGCTGCTCTCAACCCGCTGTGATCTGGCTGACTCCCACGGAAACCAGCACCTCTTCCAAAGCTGGAGGTTGCTTTGGTAGCCAGAGGGAACTGAGGTTCAAATGCTTTGTCTTTGTCTGAACAGGACCCTTTTGTAGACCCACTGAGGACTTGGATAATTCCCTGAAGTTATTTGGTTCTGAAATGCAGCTTCCTTTGTTAAACTTCCATTTTCCCCACCCCCACCCTCAGTGGCGCTCGCTGCTCTTGTCATGACAGCTGGCCGCCTTCTGGGACTCTGCTCGTCCTCACTGCTCTGTCCAGCACCACCCACTCCATTGTAGCTATTTTATTTTATTTTATTTTATTTTTTTATTTTTTTATTTTATTGGCTGAGCCATCCTGCCACCTGTTGGCAGCTGTTGGCAGCTCAGCTTAGGCTGGGAATTGAACCGGTGACCTTGTTGCTCAGAGCTCACACTCTTGAGCAACCTCTTAACCAACAGAGCTACTCGGCCGGCCCTATCGTAGCTATTTTAAATCATATTTATTTTAGATTGCTGGTCTGATCATTCCAACATCTGTGATGTAAACGAGCCTGGTTCTGAGGCTAACTTTGTCTCTTTGGAGTGTGCTTCTTCCTCGACTTGTGGCAAGCCTCATAAATTTTTGTTGAAAGCTGGACATGATGCATTGAGTCATAGGGACGGAGGTAAATAGGCCTTTAGTATAAGGGTTTATAGTAATCTGCCTGGGAATTGGCCTGTGACTAATATTTGCTGCAGCAGCAGGTGCCAGAACCTTCATGCTCCTCTGGTGTCCCTGTGTTTGCCTTTAGGTTTCCCTAAGGACTCCTCCTTAAATAGAGTCTGCACCTTGCCACTCTTGGAGCCGTTATTATATCGGAGTCCTGTTGATGTGGCGGTGTGATGTCATAAGGAAGGGAAGCATTCTATAATCTTATTATTAATTAAATCTCAGTCATTTCGTGGGCCCATGTCCCTGCATTGCGACCTTCACAAGTGTTTCTTAATCTCTCCCCACCCCCTCACCACCCTCCATGAAACAGGAAGCCTACAGGGGGCTGGAATCTAACACATGCCCTCCCCCAGGTGAAATAAGGGTCTGGGAAAGCCTTGTGCCTTTCTGGGGGGGCCTTTCCTATGGAGAGTGCTCTGGCATATTTCCAAATAGTTGTTTTTCTCCTCCCCCTGCCACAGCCACAAGAAGATAATTCTTGGAATTTCACTGAGAGAAGTAGTTAGGGTTACTGGAGGTAAAACCCATGAAAATGTGACACCCCCTCCCTCTCCAAGGCTGTGGCCCCCAAGAGCTTCTCACTCCCAAACTTCAGAAATTCATTCAGTTATCTGTGGGTGGATATACAGGGCTTTTTTCTCTTCCAACAAATTTATTCTATTCAAATATCACTGAAGTGAACACCCAAGTAGCTCAATATTTGTCATATTGTTAATTATTTCCTTTGGCTAAATTTATGGACACAGCACTGCTAACATAAAGGGTAGATACATGTTAAAGCTTCTAAAAGCACAGCTGATTGCTCTCCAGAGGGCAGAAAGATTACAGCAAATTATGAAACTATCAGCGGCCCTCTTTACCTTCAACATTGCTGAGTATTATTTTCTTAATTGACAAACCAGTAAGCTTGAAACAGTGTGTCACTTTTCAAAAATTACCTTTATTTAGCGACTTGTGAGACTCATCATTTAGAGAGCAATTATAGGTGTCTATTAGTATTAAATTTCTAGGCAGTAAGAGGGCGGATGGGAAGAACTATTATTAGAAGCTTCAAAGGGCCCCCCAGGTTGACCAGACACATGGCGGGTGGTAGCACACCATTGTAATACAGCACCCAGTGGGCAGGACCTAGGGTACCAGACCAGACTGAGAGAGGCAGGGGATGGGGAGCTGGGAGGCAGCTCTCATCTTATCTGACACCAGATTTCCTTGGTCATTCAAGAGGTCATTTAATATCTCTGAAATTCTTGAGCGTGTTTCCTAAAGCAGCATCTGCCATCCGTCAGAAATGCACAGTTGTAGTCACAGTGAATGGATAGAAAGCATGATTTAATTACTGTTCTATAACTATTAGCCTTAGTCACACACACACACACACACACACACACACACACACACACACATGCACACACACACATGCACACGCACACGCACACGCATGCACAGCCTGGCCTGTTTCTATCCTGGTCTTCTGTTCCATGCCACAGTCACTATCAGACTATAATTAACTTATGCTATAGTCGGGCTGTGCAGACAGTCACATAGGATGACTAAAGATAATGGGAGTTGAACCTGGTAGAAAGAGAAAGTTTTCTTCCCAGCATTTCTCAGCCCCCATTTGCCCCCCCCCTTAGATTGCATCACTGACTCTCTTTTGCTCAACAAATTAACAATAACGATAGTGACTTGCATTGGTTTTCAAAGTGTTTTTAACGCCAAGTCCTTGTAGGCAAGAACTCTCCAGGCGCCCCGCTCCCCAAATCTGAACTAGTGACCTCCTCATATCACTGCTTCATTTCAGTTTGTTGAATTGGAATACATTAAATTACATTTCATTAAGTTGAACTGTCTAGACTCTGGCAATAAAGAGGGCCCCTGTGCTGGTGATGGCCGGGCATTCTAGGATAACTAGAACCCAACGCCTTAATAAAAACTTGCTTCTTCAGGCTGTTTCATTTGGAGCCGTTAGAGTTTGTCAGAACTAGTTGTGTCAGGTGTGCTGAGGGGCAATGTTATACTTGGAAGTATATAAACATGAGACTTCACATAAAGACCCACCCACTCCTTGAAGCACTGATGTAGATTTAGATCCTACAAACAGACATTTTCATAGATTCCATGTTGGTCAATTCCCATCAATAAAAAGGAAAAGTAATGTGCATTTATAATTATGCATTGCAGTATATAATTTATTCCTGACGAGAGTACTTCCTTGATTAGGCATTAATGAAAACGGAATAGGCCAGGTACAATTTGATACATTTGATGATTGGATACAGAGTAACGTCTGGCTCTGTTTCAAGTCTTGCTTCTCACCGCTCGCCCCCAGTGGCAAGCACATGAGGGTGTATTTCTATAACAAAGTGGCCGCTAGCTCTGCCTGTCTGTGTTGCTGTGGCTGAGCTTGTACAGTAGACGGATGAAGGTTCCTGATGGCTTTACGACCTGCTGTTCACAGCTGGTGCCCAGGTGCAGTGGGAGCTCACATTTCCTGATTCCTGCCCCAACAAGGCCAACCACTGTGCAGCCTTTCCACCCGTGATGGTTGTATCCTGAGGTATCACAGGCCTGGGAACGCAGCATATCTGATTCTGCAAGAAAGGTATGCAGGGCACTGAGGGATGAATACGCAGAGGAGCAGAGGAATGCGGCCCCACCACATTCTCCAACCTAGACTCTCCAGGGACTCCTTTGCACTTGGGGTTATCGACCATGGGTCAGCTGTCATTTTGAAAGTTGGCACTGGATCTGATCTGGCTCCACGGACTGCATTTTAATGGTTAGAACCCAGATGCCCAGGAAATGGATTCTTGGCCCCGTGGCCTCCACCCTCACCAGGTTTTGATCATTTTACAAAATGGACACTCAAGTTCAGAGGGAACTGTCTCACGGTGGCATAACCAATAAATGTCAGGGAGACGGACGGACTCGGTATAGGCATTTGTCACTGTGGTTTCCCAATCTCTGAACCCCTTGTCTATTCCTTGATAATTTTTCACATTATGAGCCCTGCTATTCCAAAGCACCTATATTCCCACGGTGCTTTGCAGCTCACTGCACACGTGTGACTTAGGTCACACCATCTAGATGAACACAGGGCCTGGATTCAGGAGTGAATGCTCTAAGGAAGAATCTTCGTGCTCGGGAAGTGAATGTGCTGGTGTAGATGTCCACTCACATGGGCGCTGCAATGGTGGACGTCCTCGGGTCTAGTCCCAAGGGAGGCTGGTGTCTAGCGAGGGTGATGATGGTTGTGGTGCTGTTCCCGGGGCACTGATCCTGGCTGTGTAGCTTCAGAGCTCTCTGAGCCTTCCCAGAGTCTGGGACCTACCTGATATCTTTAAATAAACCCTTTTCTTGCTAAAATAGCAAGAGTTGATTTTGTTATTTGCAACAATAAAACCCTGACCAACGTTAACTGGACCCCAGGATTCCTGATTCCCACAGTCAGAGCCTTTTCCTCAGCCCACAGTCAGGTGCTAGCTTTAAACTCATACCTTATTAACTCTCTTCCCCTCTCCAGGTGAGTAACTAAAAATAAAGAACTGAGGGCACCTGGAAAGAGAACTTTGGACCCTCAGGCCCCATCAGAATGAGCAGGCCTAGGAAGGGTGACAGAGAGAAAAATTGAGGGTGCTGAACCCCATTACAGGAAATCAGAAGGAGAGGCAGAGAGCAAACGAGAATGGGGAAAGAATAAGAAAAGAGAACTCACGTTTACCATTGTAGCAATGACTTTGTTCCAGGACATATTATGAACAGCAACAAAAAAGTATGTAAGATGGATGGAGATCATGGCATTTGATGTGGCCCACTTTCTAAGGAGAATTTTTTGTTTGAACCCTGTAGCTTCCGAGTTCTTTCTGTGAGAACACGATCAAGGACTAAGCGAAAGAAATGTTTCAGAGTTCTGCACGGAAGAAAGAAGAAATACAGAAAGTGGGAAGAGGGGATTATGGGCAGGTAGTACGAGGGAGAGCAACGGAAAGAGGAGTTGAAGCGAGAGGTCCTAGGATGAGTGGAACTTTGGGGAGGGGATTTTAAGAGGGTTTTGGGAGGTTTGCTGGTGGTGCCTGGTGCAGTATCACGCCCCTTGCATCCTTTTTCAAGAGGCTTCAGAAAGTCACACATTATTCTTCAAGCATTTTGATATGCATTTGTTATTCTTTTGGAAGCGTCGCCATTCTGGGACCAGTCTGACGAGGGAAGAAATGCATTATCTCGCTTGACCTTCATTATAATCCTGTGAGAGGAGCACTATTATGATTCCCATTTCTGTGTTCGAACCTGAGGGTCAGAGAGGTTCGGTGGCATACCCAAAGTCACACAGCTCTGCACATGCTGAGATCAGGATTTGAATCGAGACTGAAAATCTTCCAACGCCCTTGCGTAGAGGACGGTAGAAGTGACAGACATCAGCGTATTTCACAATCTGCCCATTTGCTCACCCTGGGGGACCACGTGGACTTGGGAATTCCTGAACTGATGCAGGCTTCCGCCAATTGCTTAGATCCATAGTTTAAGCTTAAAAAGCTAGGCCGTCTCATACAACAACTGCTCCAAAGGCCTGAAGATAGAACCCCCAAAACTATAATCAAGAGCTAACCTGGGTAAGTTATTCAGAAAATTCAAATTAATTAAACTGAAAAGACGAAACAGCTGTGGAATACCCACTTGCTCTGCCCACACTGCAACTCATTTCTGAAGGAGGTTAATATTCACTTTTTAAAAGTTTAAATGCAATTACCTCATGGTTGTTTATATCCATACAGACCCGAAAATGATGACACAGGAGAAAATTACCATTGTGTAATTATTCTAGTCTAATGTGCTAGTATTAGGGCTTGGGAGGGATTAATTGCTCTGTACTATGTAAGAGCTTTACACGTGTTCTTTTGTCCTCGCCACACCCCTAAGAGGCTGATACTATTAGTCTCATTCTCTAAATGGTTCAATGAAACGCCAAAAGGTTAAGTGATCTGCTCAGCCCCACAGCTTCTAGTTGTAATTAGGAGACCACAGGGCCTGGTGTACCTGGGACAGTCCCAGTTTATACCTGTTACCCAGGGTAATTACTGAGTGCCCTCCTTTCATTCTCAAAATTGTCCCCTTTTAGATGACAATCTGTAGGGTCCCCTCGTCATCAGTTGACAACATTGAGGTGAACGCAGGTCAGACTGGCTCTCTAGCCCATGGTCACTGGGCTCTCCAGGCCCTCAGAGCGATTTCCATAAAGCAGGTCTGATCATGGCCACCTTTCCTTACTCAGTGGGTCTGGAGTCGCCCAGGAGTCTACATTTTAACAAACTCCCCCAGTGACTCATTGCTGATGGTTGGAGGGCTGCGTTTTCACAGAGACTCTCCTATACGATGTTGCCTTATGTATTTGTTTGCTAGGGCTGCCATAACAAGATACCACAGACTGGGTGGCTGAAGCACAGAGGTTTATTGTCTCACAGTTCTGGAGTCTGGAAGTCCAAGATCAAGGTGTTGGCAGGTTTGGTTTCTTCTGCAGCCTCTCTCCTTGGCTTTCAGCTAGCCACCTTCTCCTTGTGTTCTCACAAGGCCTTTTCTCTGTGCATGTGCATCCCTGGTGTCCCTGTGTCCAAATTTCCTCTTCTTATAGGGACACCAGACATATTAAAGGCCCACCCTAATGCCTTCATTTTAACTTAACCACCTCTTTAAATCCCTATCTCGAAATACAGTCACATTTTGAGGTGCTACGAGTTAGGACTTGAACATACAAGTGTGGGGGATGCACAATCCAGCCCACAACACCTTCCTAGGTACAGAAAGTGGTAATAGGGGGAAATTATAAAATCCTCTTTTCTGGGGCTGGCCGAGTGGTTCAGTTGGTTAAGAGCTCGCTCAAGAGTTTGAGCTCTGAGAAACAGCGGTTCAATTCCCAGCCCGAGCTGAGCTGCCAACAGGTGGCAAGATGGCTCAGCTTAAAAAAAAAAAATCCTCTTTTCTGAGGGTCTTTAGAGCAAAGTCTCAGCTGTTGGAAATGGCGTAGGTACGAGCCAGATTCAAGGCGAAACCTCGTTAATTCCATCATTGCCCCTGGTCTGGAACTGCCTCCGAGGCAGTGAGAGTGCCTTGACTCACTAATGTGAGTTCCACCAGCACCATCACCTTCCCCCCTGCACCACCCCCAGCTGAGTAAGCAGAGCAGCAAGAGGGACCTCAGCGTCTAGAAGGCATGGGTGGGTGTTGAGTGCAAATTTGGAATAACAAACAGGGTAGGCACTGTTACTTGTGTATTGCAAACTCCTGCTCTGCCAGACACCTCAGCTCCCTTTTCTATTCCCATCCCCAAGACCCGACTATTCTGTCCTGCCTCGCAGCACCTGTGCATCGGAAGCCTCTCTTCCAGTCCCCGGACAGGGACACCTGGCGCTAGTGTGCATCATCTTTCTGAAGAAATCTGTTTGGGAGGTGGGCAGAAAGAATATTCCTTATTCGAGAACACACGCCTTGCACGTCCTTACCGCATCCAAATGCTTTCCCTCAATGGTCTCTCCTCACCTTCAGTCATTTGTATTCTTTCTTCATAACTTTTGTCATATTTCTATGCCACCCATATTATTATTTACTCAGTGGTTTTCTTTTAATCTAGTCACCTTTTAACTTCGGTTCATTTTAAAAGGAAACCTTATGTGACTCCCATAAACAGAAAACTAAAACTGGGAAGATTTTCCCCTGTTATTGCAATCCTTGAAGGAACTGAGGATACCTGAAAATGATTATTATGAACACTGAGCAACAGTATTAGATGCTAACTAGATTGTGTCTCTTGCTGAGGTCTGCTTTCTTTTGATGTAATTGGGAAGACTGAAAGGAAATTGAAAAGGGAATTGTTTCCTCACTCTGATTCAGTGCTGTTTCATGCCATGCCTATAGATGATCTTAAATCATGAGGAGTAGAACCAGGGGTGTGTGTCCTATGCCTTGGGACCACTGGTTTGACAGATGGAAGTCCTTCCACTCTTCAGAGAGATTGGCCACAGCTACTGGAGGGCCCTCAGAGACCAGCCCCTGTTCCTGTCCTTCTCCCCCTGCTAACTTCTCATTCCTATCAGAATGTGAAAGATCTTTAAACAACTCTATCCTTGATTGCTGCTTTTTGAGGTCTCTGAGATGCTTTAAGGGAGTAGCTCTAAAGGGCCATGGGCCAACAGCAAGTCATTCCACCATCATCTGGATAAATGACCTAAGAAAAAAATTATTACTGTCAAATGGCATGACTCAGTTTTGTGTACACACGTTCTCCCTCTTGGGTTCAGTTGTGGGGGGGAGGGGAGAAGCGGTGGGGCGGGGGACCTCTGTGTTCCTCCAGGTTGCTACTGTAACAAGAGCAAGGGGTGTTTCTTTCTGGGAGATGTCTCTTCTCTAGAGAGGCCTGGAAGATGAGATTTGGCCTACTCTGGTCTGGGTCGTCTGCACACACTCTCTTGTTATCCTCAAACATCTTTTCCTCACCATTGAAGTAATAAGACACCAAGCACTCAGGTGTGTTTGTGACACAGGGGACAAGCCATGGTGCCGCCCCAGCCTGCCTTCTCTTATGTCCTCCACTTGGGGCTCATGTGACCTCCATGTGCCCAGGCCAGGTCACCAGAGCTTCATAGGACTTGGAGCAAAAGCCTCAGTGTGATGAAGGCTTGTTACGTCTGACCTAGCCCTCTATGCACATACTTTCCTGTGACAGCAGGACTCAGGAGTTGGGGGTCATGGGTCTCCGCCAAGGACTCATCCCATCTGGGCAATACCAATACATGTAGAGACAAAAATATCTGCAAGGAAATATACAAACTACTACTTGTGTGGATGCCTGTGGGATGGCAGGAGGTTTTAGTTTTTACATGTAAACGGAGTATTTGATCAATATTTCTATTCCTTGAGTGGGTTTAATTTTCCTTTTCACTGATCTGTATTTTCTAATTTTGATATAACTTTACAAAATAATCTGTGGTTGAGAAACTTAAAAAAAAAAAACTGTCACGCCAGCCACAAAGTGATGTACAATCAGTTATTCCATGAAAAATAAAAATACATTCCTGGTCCAAAAAATGTCAAACTCTGATTGAACTCTGCAATCATAATTCCATTTTTATTGTTTTATAATGTATGTTATTATCTCATAAATCCATTTAAAAACCCATGTTAGTTTTTCAAATCCAGTTTATTTGTTTTTTTACCTTGGAACCATTTTTTCCATATAAAACCTATTCATAACCTATAAAATGAAGTGTTTCAGCACGCATACTTTTGGAAAAATTATTTTGGTCCATTTTTCCTTCCCCGTTTTGTAGCCAATAGAACTAAGGCCCAGAGAGATTAAGGGGCTCATTTAGAGGTTCTCACAACCATTAAGAAACCAGGCTGGAACTTGAACTGTGCAAGACCAGTCAGTGTGTGATCCTGTGGGTTATGCACACACAGCTCCAGGGGACACCAGGCACACTGTTGCCTCTCTGAACCACGCCCCCTGGAGTTGTGCAGGGCACACCTGCTTGGCTGTATGTCACTCCATTCACATCTTTACCACTGAGTGGCATGCCCTTTCCCACTGTGACTGAGGCCGTGATAGAGAAGGCTCTGGCTTAAACCGATGAGTGAAATATTTTCTGTTATTAGTTGAAAGCAGTAAATAATCTCATAGCTAATTGATTAAACTGTCTACCATAGCTTTCAGAAGGTCTTGAGAAAGGAGACCTAGCAGCTTTGCTCTTTCACAAGCTGTGATCTCAGTGTAGGATGCTGGCTGACTGAGGTACAGTTTTGAGAATCAACCTCTCTCTCTCTCTTTCTCTCTCTCTCTCTCTCTCTCTCTCTCTCTCTCTCTCTCTCTCTCTCTCTGTGGGGGTGGGGGGGCATCTTATTTCTGCTTCTTCCTGTCTGTCACTTTTATTCTCTCACCTGCCCGCTTTTCTGAAGCAGAAAACTCGTCTCTGNTGGGGGTGGGGGGGCATCTTATTTCTGCTTCTTCCTGTCTGTCACTTTTATTCTCTCACCTGCCCGCTTTTCTGAAGCAGAAAACTCGTCTCTGCAGCTCTTGATCTCCCATCGTCGCTTCACTTCGAGGGAGAAAGGGTGCTTCTTTTTCTGAGTTCCAGTGAGAGATATGCCAGGAAAGGACTCTGATTGCCCTGTTTGAGTCCCGTGCCCGTTCCGCTGAGTATCACTAGGGCCAGGGAGGTGGACACGAATGGCTCTTACTCAGACTTGGGCAAGCTGGTGGCAGTGACTCCAAAAGAAAGGGGCTGCACTGCCAAAAAGGAGCAGCTCCAGGCAGACAACACAATGGATGTCTGCCACGAAAACCACGACATAATACAAAACAGTGCATGCCGTGGCATAGTGATAATTATAACAGCCTCCATACGCTATGTAGGTGTCTTTCTCCCTGGTTAGTCTCTGGCATCCTGGAAATGGAGACAATGTCTTAGTCACGCTTCTTTCCCTTACCCCGAGCACAGTCCGGTGTACGTGAGGCAGTGAATAAGTGTTTGTTACCTGGACAAATGAATGGACGTTGTAAGCGCCCAAGCTTTCTTCTATTCCTGTCGGGGTTTTTTCAGCTGCGGATTGCTTCTGTGATCCTGGTCTGGGGAAACAGTTACATAATGGCCTCCAGAGTCCCCAAGAAATTTGGTTTCTTGCTCATTAGTTATTTACATCTTAGGATGGTATTGCTGAGACTTGCCCATTTTGCCTTCTTCCATGAGTTCCTGTGTTCCTATTAATAAATCTCACTTGAGCCCAGCTCTGTGGGCCTGATTCTCCTAGGCGCAGAGCTTTGGTTAACCTGAAATGGCTTTCAGAGGAGGTCCAGCTGTTCATACCGATGTGTTAGGGCTCCATCCAGCTCCCTGTCAAAGCAGCAGCAGCCTTTCCTGATTGCCCATGTAGCCCCTGCTTCAAGGACGGAAGGGTCACTTAGCCGCTTCCCCATGTAATGCATGGAAAAGTCAAGAGGCCACGAGAGGAAGTGACTGGGCCGAGGTCTGGAACTCCAGACTAGCGCAGTTCTAGGCTTTGCAAGTTCCAAGTCCCCAGCCCCATGGCTGAGCCTCAGACACCTTTCCTCAACCCCTAGAGATGAAGCCAGCCACGATGGGCTGAGTCCCTGGGCCCTGCGTGAACACAAGGACCAGTTCCTGCCCTTGCCAGGCTCACATCGACAGCAGGCAGCTGAGAAGAAACGCCATGACTCCAGTGGTGTGTGCTGTACCAATGGTGTGTGTCTTAGGCCATGAGCTGCGCAACGCCGGAGACATTAGAATGCTGAAAACGGCTTTCGCCCCTGCCGAGACCTTGGTTTGACTCCAAAAAAATTCTCCAGGTCTCATAGAAATGCCTAATGAAAAATCTTTTAAAGTTATTACTTTATAGTCATAGCAGTTTTAAAGCTGGGGGAAATTTGAAGATAACCTGATCCCAAACCCTTAGTTCACAAGGAAGCAAGCCAGGTCTACCAGGATCCAATTAAATCGTTGCTGTGGCATGTACGCTGCCCCCAAGGAGATCATCTTGATCATGGATATTAATTTTTGTTTAAAAAAGGTGTGTGTGGGGGGGTGGAATTGAACATTTCTGCATGAGCCCCTGAGCTACACATACCATTGTCACATTTAATTCTCCCATTAATGACATAGGTGTTTGTATTCCAATTACAAAGGAGGACACAGAAGCTCAGAGAGGTTAAGTGACATGCTCAAGGTCACACAGCTTGGTAAATGATGGGTTGGGGATTTGAACTCAGCCTTATTTCCAAAGCTTCTATTCCAATGAGAATAGAAATGAATTAGTGTGGAAAACCTGGGTCATCTTCTTAAATATACTACTAACAAGCTATGTGAACTGGGAAAGGTCCTTTCATTTCCTTGGATCTTAGTTTCCTGTTCCGTAAATGGAGAGAACTTAGCTGGGTCGCAAATGGCCACCCTCCCATTCTACGCCCAAGATAGACATGAATATAAGGACACCATTTCTGAGCACAAATTGGACTGGTATCTCAGAATGTCATGCAGCCAGTTGCAATTGGCACAAAGTAAAACTTATTTGCTACCTTTGGTCCGATGAGCTCTCAGATCTATTCCAACTCTATTTAGTCTATGCAAACTCTGGCCCTGGTTTTGTCATTTCTCTGCAGTGCTAGAAGAAAAATGGAAACAGCTTATCTGTGATTCTGCAAAACAGAATGCTGCTGGACACAGAACCCTACTGTCCTCCTGGCTGATGGCAGGCTTGTGCCCAGGACTCCAGGGGCATCTGCCACAAATATGGGGGGTGCCACAGCCCTGCTCCACACAATGGAAATCTTTCCTCCCATCTGACATTTACCGGGACATCACTGAGTTCTCTTGTGAAATGAATCTCTTTTGCTGAAATGGGTCATATCAACAATAAGACAGCCAAAAGAGTATATGGAAAAACACCAAAGTCCTCACACACTCATTGGCATAGAGGCCAGAGGGACGGGAGGGGGTGACCGGGGACAGTTAGTCAGAGTTATCTATGGAAGATATGCAGAAGTACCAAGCGATGTCAGGTGGTTGAGTCTGGGACAGGAGATGGCAGGGGAATGGAAAATCAAAATAACATTGACATCTGACACTGAGTTGACGAATGCCATCAAACACCATGCGCAAGGGACAACAGGCAGTGTGCAGATCCGAGGGAGCTGAGCATCGGGCCAGATCACCAGGCTGCCTCTGTCCAGACCTCAGCAGTGTCCCCTCATGTAGCAGGCACAGGCCATCCCGTCCTGCCAACAGCCACCATGGAAAAAAATGGTCCATTCTTCAAGGTGTCTATTTGAGTCCAGTGTCAAATTACCCGAGATTGTCAGTGAGTGCCCACGGCCCTGGTTCTGCTCTAGAAGCTGATTCAGCCCAGCTCTGAAGGAAGCCCTTTCTGGCCCTGAGAGGGCAACACGCTACAGGTGAGGCAAGTGGGCAGGAACAGCCTACAGCTGTGTGGACAAGGAACGCACTTCCTAAGTGGGCCCAGGGTCCCCTGCCCTGCCTCACTCCAGACAGGGCTCTGCTTCAGGGGCTGTCTCACGTCCAGTTTTCAACCTGGGCTACTCAACAGTGATTTTCAATAGCAGGTACCATGAAGATTCATTACGTGGCTCCAAGAAAACAAACAAACGACGCTTTCTCCAGGAAAAGGGAAAGCCAGACGTGCCCTCGTGCCGCATTTCTTAGCGCAGCGATTCTCTCTATGCACGGTCCTGGGACCGGCAACATTAAAGTCTTCTCGGCATCACACTACTCCAGTAATGTTCATTTAACCTACTTCCCTTCTTATAAGAATCATCATAGCTTAGTGAGAGAGCAAAAGCTCTTGTTAGAAATGCATCTTTTCTGCATCCGAAAGATTGGTAGTGAGGCTCGGCAACCTGTGCCCTGACCAGCTTTCCAGGCGTTTCCATACCTGCTGAAGTCTGAGAACCACTTCTCCAGCTGAACAAACTGACCCTTGGGGGCAGAGGGAATTCCCCTTCCCTCCCCTCCACCCAGTGCCACTTTGTTATGGAAACTTCTATCTGATCCTGGTCCCCTGTGGCCATGTGAACAGGTATAGCCTCAGGACTTTGTCATCCCTGGTATTCTGATGACAGCTCATTGCTGCCTGAGGCATACTCATGGGCTCCAAATGATATATAACACTAGCCGTTTGGGAGAAGGGGTGCGAGGGGTGGAGGGGGAAGAAAAAACAAGGCCTCTCCCTTATCGCCTTAACGTTCACACATAATTACAGCTAATAATGGCTGCCATTTATCTAGAAGTCATAATGAGCCAAGCGTTGTGGGAGACACATTACACACAGCATCTCTTGGCAAATTTTGAGATGTGACTCTATTTTACAAAAGAAGAAAATGAGGCTCAGTGAGGTTAGACATCTTGTTGAGGGGTGTTCAGCATTTCGTAAGGGTCAGAGTTGGGACCTGGCCCCAAGTCTGTCTGACTCTAAGCCTTGGCCATAAATTGCCTCGATCCAATAGCCATTGTCCCTCACTGCCTCCCAACACTCTTCGTCATGGTGGATGTGGGTACAGAATAAGACCAGGAGTGAGGATGTCCTTGCACATAGTAGGTGCTTAGTTGATGGTAGTGCCCTCCCCTAGCCTTTTTAGACACTCATCCTCTGCTGCCTGGTTCTATCGAGGGAGTCAGTCAGTTTCCCCATCTATAAGCCAAATGGAAACCTAGGGTTTTGCCCCAAACTGGCTCAGTTGCAAGTCCTATTATGACAATGTCCGGGAAAGCTCCTGCTAACAGAGACAGTGGGACACTGGGGCGCCATCCCTTCTCCACGGTCCTATTATCATTGTAACATCTCTGGCCTCTTACCTCCTCTTCCTAAAGGAAACTGAGGCTCTGCATGGTTGCATGGCCTGCCTGTGGTTGCCCGGGCAACAGAGCAGGGACCAGATCTCAGCTTTCCTGATTCCCAGGTGTCCTCTCACACAGCACTCTCTCTCTCTCTCTGGGAAGACAGCCTGGGAACCCTGCCACTGCCTGGTGGAAGGCGTGGCTAGAGGTCAGAACTGTCTCCTTGTCAGCCAGGATGCTCACGAGCTGCTGTCATTCTAGCTGCTTCCTAACGAAAAGCAGCTAATGGTTGGACATACTGAGCCTAGAACCAGACAGCCCTGGCTCAAACCCCAGCTCTCCTGCTTACTAACGGTATGTCTTTGGCCAAGTTACTTAACCTTTTTGGGCTTTAGTTTTTCTATCCATAAAATGGGGGCAATACCTTTATGAGGTTGTTATGAGCATCATACGTGTTATTCTTGGCCCTTCACATAGGTGTTCTCACTGAATCTTACAAAACCACTTGGAAGTACGTATTATTATCCCCATCAGCACGTGGAGAAACTGAGGCATAGAGCCAAGAAGTATCCTGCCCAAGGTCCCACAGATAATATCTAACATTGAGTAGACTCTTTAGAGGTGTCAGGCAAACAAAACAGGGTGCAGTTGCCCTACTTTTCAAATAGTAAAAGCTGAGGCACACAGAGTACTATTTAATAACTAACCTGCCAGGATCACAAAGCTAGTAAATGGCAGAGCCACAACATCGACCCAGGCGGTGTGGCTTCAGAATCTGTGTTGTTCGCCCCTGTTGTCACCCATGAGTCCCCAGCCTTTGCTCTGTCTACTCCACCGTGCTGCCCACTAACGACCTGTGGAATGGTCCATTTCATGAAAAAAAAAAAAAAAAAAGCTCTTCTTTACCTTGAACAGCTTTCCTCAGCCAAGGGAGAGTTACAAGATAAGACACAAGGGCCATCAAAAAGTGGTTCTCATTACACAAGGGCTGATTATCCAATGAGAGCCGTGTTCCTCAGTGCGGGGCGGGGTATTGGCATTGGGATGAGATAGTTCCTCAGAGTCATGTGGTGTGTGAGCTAGTCTGCGCGCTGCGGGATGATCAGCGTCCCCACCCGGGGAACACCAGGGGTTCCCCAAGCCACTGTCACCACCAAAATGCCCCATGTGGCTTTCCCATGTTTTTGGGGTTTTTTTGGTGTTTTTTTTTTTGGTGGAGGGGATGACTCTGGTCTAGGTGAGAACCACTGAAATAGAGGATTGCCTGCTTCCCGTTCCTCTTTTCACTAATTCAATTCAACCCAAGGAATTGGGAGAGATCAGAATCAAACACCAGGCAGCCAATGGTAAGAGACTGTGTGTAATAACGTAACAGACGGAGTGGCAGACACAGCCAAAAGCACCTGGTGAAGGAGGAAGTGACCCTACCCAGGTGTGTGGTCAGGAACTGCCCTGGGGCAGCTCCCCTTGTTGGCTGTGGGACCAGAAGAGGAGGCAAACCGGAGGAAACGTAAATGAGGCCACTCCCCTTTCGCTATTCTGTTGGCTGCTAAGGCAAGGGCCTGGGCCGGTGGAGAGACCCCAGGTGTGAAAGTCAGGGTACCAGGCCCTGATAAACTGTGTCACCGTGGCCAAGTCATTTACCCTCTGTACCTCACTTTCCCCAGTGGCTTGGTAGTGGTGGCTTCCCTCCCCACCTCCGAAAGTTGTGAGGCTCAAATGACATGAGGAATATGAGGAAAGCTGGAACAATAAAGATGGCTGCTTATTTTTGTCTGTGTCCAAAGCAAGTCTCTGGTCTTTGTGTGCCGTTTCCTTCTGGATATCTGTCACCATTCATAGAAGAATGAACCTCTTTCCAAGCCCCACACGCAGTGATTCACTTACCCTGGGACACAAGGACAGCTCTTCCTTCCCAGGACAATCACTGCCACGTGCCACCCCTGCAAGGCTGCTTACGTTGATTGCCACGTCCATTGCCTCCCGTGGCTGAGGGCAACTATGTGACCACTACCACAAAGTCCTCAGTGAAATCAGGGTCATTCAACTTCCGTGCCTTCTCTCATTAACCCTGGTCTTCATGAATAGCCACTTGAGCATTTTTCAAAGATACTGGTTCTTTCTTCATCAACGTATTACCCAAGGCTGGTGAAAGGAGTTTCTTTTTGGTTATCTCAGAAAAAAATATGTGTAGGGCATAGTTAGGTAGTTTTTTGTGTAATGCTTGTACTTCAATATTTTTCTATGTCTGTGATTTTAAATTATTTCTCTAAATTGTATCAAGAGATTCCTGGCATCTGAACCTCATTTTGCATAGGCCTCCTTGGAGACAGATTTCAGTTAACTAACTGAGCAACCAGTAAAAATCTGTTCAAGATGCTCCAGCTAGCACATGGAATCAAGGATGGTGGGCCATGCGCCTTTCTGCCCTGGGTCAGAACAAGTGGGCTCTTACGGCCACTGATTCTTTCTTAAATGCAATGTAAGTAGTGGTTTCCCATAGTTAAGCAGAAGAGCTGAGCTCAGAAATTAAATTCTCTGAATTTCTAAGCTCAGTGTTTCCAAATCATCCACTGCCGTCTGCCTTCAGAGCCTCCAGAAAATAAGAAACAGGAAAGGGATGAACAACAGAATCCATGGGCTTGGGTTGCAGCCTGTGCTCTGCCTCTGTGGGTCCCTTTGAGTTTCAGCATCTTCAGCTGTGCTAGGAGGAGGCTGAATTAGATGGTATGTAAGGTTCCCCTGCAGCCTTTACAGTACGGGCCTCAACTCTAATTTTCCTGGGTACCAAACCCTGATACTTCTTATCTGCTTTCCTTCTATCCATTGTTTATGTGGAATCTAATGATTCCAGACCCAGTGTCAGCTAATTAGCTACCACCCATCACAATGCCTGGGCAGATACGAGTCTAGTTGTCTAGTTAGTATGTTTAGGCACAGGCTTTCACATCAGGCCTCTTGTTCCCTGGAGGATCTAAGATACCTCAGAATATGGTGACTTTTCATCAGAAAAAAGAAATTATAGTAGAACAATATACTCACTAAGAATCTATATTAATATTTTCTACCATTTGTTGAGTACCAACTATGTGCTAGGTCATTAGACTCTATATACTTCATCTCATTTAATTCTCGCTAAGACTCTGGAGATCAGTATTATCCTCCATTTCTCAGATGAGCAAACTGAGGTTTGAAAAGGTTAGGCTGACGTGCCCGGGGTGGAAAACCCTGGTGGGTGGCATAAGCAGGACTCCTAACTTAGTCAATTTGGCCCCAAAGTTAATGTTCCTTACACTGCACTATATACACTACAAACAATTGTCTTCCTCCTCTGTTCCCAGAGCCCTTCGTGTATACCAATTATTCAGTTTGACCATATCCACCCCTGTATTATACCCACTTTCTCCAAATCTGCCTCCTCAATGGCCCATTAATTGATCAATGGACCTTTTCCAGGACACTCACCACATTTTACTCATCTGTCTATTCCCTCCCCATTTCTTAGACCTACCTCCCAGCAGGGGTATAATATATGTTCACTAACTAGCATACCCCGCTATTCCAGAAACGTCTCTGCAGTGAATGACATGCTGATGAATTTTGATGAAAGATGCCTTTTTCAACCATCACTTTAAGATAGAAAACCGGCATTTGTCACACTGTTTATTATGAGCATCATTAGCTAAGCCGTTTTTTTTTTTCCTGTCCCAATTTTAAAAGTTAAGCCTGATAAATGCGGGGTGGCCCACATTTTTTTAAGCTATTAGTATAGCTGGAGCTGTGATCAGATGTCTCCCTAGGCATTTTAATGAAAACTATATATATTTACCAACACAAAATAATTTAGTGAGAAGAGTGGCATTTTTTTCATATTTTTGCAAATTTCTTTAATGTCTGGCTTAGTAGAAGACCTCTGGACGCTCATGTGTGCGTCTGCATTCAGTCTGGTGTGATATGTTGATTTGGTTGGAGCTTGTGAAGAAAGTCTCGCCTCACTCAGAGATGTAGTTTGAAAAAGGGAGGTAGGGCGGGTTTTAGTAGCCTTTCCAGATAATCATGGATAATCTCCTTTAATTCTGTATCAAACTTGGCAAGTGGAAGTTTCTTAAAGATTAATGACAATGTGGAATCTGAAATATCAGTGAACTTTTTGAACTCTGTTGCATTAAATCCATTATTGAGTTATAACACACTTTTTTTTTTTTTTTTTTTAGCTGAGCCATCCTGCCACCTGTTGGCAGCTCAGCAGCTGCTCAGCTCGGGCCGGTACTCGAACTGCGGTTGCTCAGAGCTCAAACTCTTGAGCGAGCTCTTAACCAACTGAGCCACTCGGCCAGCCCATAACACACTTTAAATGAATCTTTCACCCACATATGGGTTTTGTACCATTACGCATTGATCACTTGGAAAGTATTGGTTCATGGAGTTGTACAGATGGTCCCAATGTTAACACAGCTTATTATCCAATAACAAAAAAGAATCACATTTGTTATTAATAATATCATCATGAATCCCACGTAAGAGAAGTCTAACTATGGGGAGGCTGGCCAGGCTCACAGTGCCAGATGTAAGAGTTTTCAAAATTCTAATTTTCACTTGAAAATGTGAATGTTATCACTGCAACAAATTCTGCCAGTAAATTCCCTTGAAGTGACAGATTGACTTCATTCATTTTTGAGGAACGATTTGCCAAATACCCAAGTCTGAATAACCATAGTTTGTCAGTCATTTTTCTTAAGCAAAAAATGGTGTTCCTTAAAAACAACTGGCTAGTTTAGCTCATGACTCAAACAATAGCACAATTTCTGTCCCTCTAGACAGCTATTTTACTCTAGTATGCCACAGCAGTGTTTTATGTACTATCCATTTCATTGCACAGAATATTAAAAAGTCAAGGTTTAATAAAATTAATACTTTTTACTGCTTCATCATGGACATTCTTATGAGAGATAATGTCAATAATAATACAAACTGCGTAAGAAGCTAAAATAACAGAATACACGCCTCAGAATTAACATTTTAGCATATTACTTTACAGTTTTAGGTACATATTTAGAGATCTTACTGATAATTTAAGCTTACTTAACAGATTCTTTGGTCTTCAAAGGACTACAACATGGAAAAGGTCTTGATGAAAGAGAATATTTGTCTCTGAATGGTTTTTTTGTTTCTTCTCAATTAAAAAAGGAAATAGGGTGATCAATGACTCAAATCAATATATCTTTTTTTTTGTTATGAAAATAATTCTGCAAGTTCCTTGGCAATTAAATTTTTTAATCTTTTCTTTGTAACTCCTACAGACCGGTAACTGGGGTTATATATACAGCTAAACCATTGTTGATATAGAACTGCTTAATAGAATCTTACCAGTAGGATTATTATGTTATACTCAAATAAGGACATCCATATGTGAAATAGGTATTTTATTTTTTTTAGCTGAGCCATCCTGCCACCTGTTGGCAGCTCAGCAGCAGCTCCGCTTAAGCCAGGACTTGAACCGCTGTTGCTCAGGGCTCGCACTCTTGAGCGAGCTCTTAACCAACTGAGCCACTCGGCCGGCCCAAATAGGTATTGTTTTTATGGCAAGTACATGACAGTAAAGCATACACCAATTACCAGAGCAGTTTTGGTCCACTGCTTTGATTTGCACCAAGGTGCCAGAAGTTTGACCCACATTTATCTTGCTTCATCCATGGAAATGTCAACACTGTAAAAGTAAATAAATAAAAATGGCAGGAGGGAAAATAACATCTTAGTGTTATTATGAAAATAGGGTTGACATCACGTACTCCCTGAAAAGGGTTCAGACTCCCCACAGGTCCATGGACCACACTTTGAGAATCTCTGTTCTAAGATACCTTCTAGTCCTAAGACTCCATGATCCTTCCCCAATATAAAATTCCCTAGATGACTTTATCTAAACCTGTCATCATCACAGGTGCCACAAAACATACAAGAGTAGCCCCAATATTTCTATTACCCGTCATTCCACTTAGATTCTAAATCAAAGGGTATAAGATATGGCTGAGGGTGGGCAGGGGGGAGTCATTCAAATGTGAGCACCCAGTTGGTCTTCCCGACAGCGTCCTGTATTAACACTGGGTGGCAGAATACAGAGGAAGTGATCCATTTCTGGGTTACCATAGAGTGTCTCAGGCCCTCCCAAGTCCTTTCTGGGCAGAGTTTGCAGAAAACATCCTCCTTTCTGCAGAGCTGTTTTTCTCTTTCCCCCAATTAATTCCTCCTGATATATAACGTTGGACACACAGCAGTGATTTCTGATCTACATCAGCCATAACTATGATCCTAGAGGAAATCATTCTTTTCATTTCAAGATGACTGATTAAAAAAAGAAAAACCCCAAAACTAATTATGGCAGTTCACAGAAACGGAATTTCAAGGGGTGGTTTGGGGACAGAGTGACCTGATAAATAATTATTTCTCTTGTACCTAGCTCTCTAACCACACGGAAGCTTTATCAGCTGTGTCCCTGATTGGCGGCTTTCAAGAATTAGCTGGGATTCAGAGAATTGCAGAAGTAGAAAAAGGATGAGATTTGCATCCAGGGACAAGGTTTTTAGGGTATTAATAAATCAAAATGTATCTTATGAGGACAGGCAATGTAGCTGCAGAGCACTGGATGATATTTTAAAAAAGTCTGCAAAGAGTTTGTGAAATGTCAAGGTAGAGACTATTGGGGGTTTGGTGTCAGATTGAAGCTGATAAGATTTCACCACAGTAAAAATAGGTAAATACAATCAATCTCAGCCCTCCTCCTCTGGAGCCATGGGGGGGGGGGACATTCTCCGTGACCTCGAGGATTTAGTCAAATGAGTACAAAAGAGGTAAAATTTCCCCCAAAGAGAGACACATAGCAAGTCACTGTGCTGGCTGAGAATTTCTATATTCCCGTGCTCCCTGTCAATTAATCTTTTATCTATTTAACAGATATTATTGTTTTAGCATCTACACTGTGCCTAACTTTGAGTTGAGCACTGGGAAAAATATAAAAATTTTTAATGTAAAACCTTT
>NW_017731428.1:4305635-4340376 GCF_001890085.2 Hipposideros armiger | reverse complement strand
TAATGAATCTCTAAGGGACCAAGCGGCACAAAAGCCCTGAGAGAAGTGAACTGTTGTTTTGCAAAATACCATCGATAAAGGAGCTACTAAATGCCAGGTACTTTCAATACTTGTAGCACTGTTCATCTCCGAGTCATACAAAACTAACAGATGTTACTGTGCCATTTCGCAGATGGGAATGCCGAGGCCAAGTACAGGATCGTGGTTATGGCATAGGCTCTGGGGTCAGGCTTATAATCACTACGTGATCATGGGCAAGTATTCTCTGTGCCTCAGCCGTCTCCGAAAAGATTGGGGACAATAGTGACTTGTGCGTTTAATAAGTGTGCGAGTGTATGCAAGACATTTGGCATCTCCAGAATAGAAGGGCCAGTGGGAAAGAAATGGACCTGAAAATGCCTGACTTTGAAACAGAAGTCAGGTCAAGGGCCTACCTGCAGAGAAATCACTCAAAGCTACTGCAGCATAAGGCTCTGCCAGCTTTCTGTCCTTGGCTCCCCAGGGTGTGTTCTTCACGCACCACACTGTTCCGTGTTTCTTCCACACACCCGTATAGCCTTCACGTCCCTTTCGTGAGCATAATGTGATTCGATCTTTGCAATAGCCCACTGAGGTGAGAGATATAGATAGTAGTGTCTCCATCTGACAATCAAGGATAGAACTTTCACAGAGGCTGAGCAGTCTGTCCTGATAGCTAACTGAGGGCCGGTTCCATCCTGAACCACGGCCCAACCAACGTCACCAAGCAGAGATGCAAAGAAGCGCCACAGTGGCCACGGAAAAAAAGCTGCTTTTCCATAACAGCAAACTTACAGAGCCTGCGTCCTGGTCTTGCGTGAACAGGCAAGAGGGGAGCCAGGCTTCTCATTCTGGGCCTGCTTTTATTCGCTGCCATTTGACATGGAGAAAGGGAAATACACAGACTTCGTAACCAAACGGATCTGATTTCGAATCCGAAGCCTGCCAGTATCTGTATAACATTAGGCAAGTCACTCAGTCTCTTTGAGTCACATTTTTTTCCAATCTACAAAACTGGGATAATATCCAATTTTGAAGCTTCATTGAGGTGACCTGGCGAAGTACTTGGAACCTAGTACTTCAGTCCATGATAACTCTCTATTCTCCCTTTGCTACCCATTTCCTCTGTAGTGGAGTGAAGAGAAACATTATAGCATAACAGTTAAGAGCATGGAGTCAGCCTGTCTGGGTTGAAATTCTAGCTCTGCCACTTACTGGCTGTGTGACCTTGAACAAATCACTTAACCTCTCTGTGCTTCAGTTTACTCTTCTATAACATAGAGATAATAATAGTACTTACCTCACAGGGTTGTTATGAAGATTAAAGGAATTAACATTTGTAACGTGCTTAGAAGACCTACTGGCATACAGTCAGTACTACATACGTTTTCTTTTTCAGAATGAAAAATAACCAGCTTTGCAGAACTTTTGTGGAAAGAACATCTGTGAAAATGTTTTTTTGAACTTAGAAGAATCAGACCAAGGGAGAGAAACACTAAAGCATCTCCCTGAAGCATCAAAATGTATTGAGCCCTCACAATTTTGTGGACACTAAGTGAAGCACAAAATGATTAATTCAGACATCATTCATTCAGTAAACATTTGTTGTGTGCATACTGTGTGCCCGGCATTTTGTTAAATTCTGAGGGGCTGCCCTCAGTCCAGAAACCTGGTAAATAGATGCTCAGAGGGGCAAAAAGTGATGATTCAGGGACCAGGCCCAGCTAGTCTGATCGAGCGTGTGCTGGCATGCAAAGGGAATGTAATGTGAGTGCATTCTGGGAGAGAAATCAATTTCCCATGGGCTGGATCACCTCGCTCTGCCCAAGCTCCACTACCTCACCCCACCCCCAAATTCTACAGCATCATCCAAAGTGCTGTGGGCTGTCTGGTTGGAGTGCCAGGGAGCAAAAGAAAAGAACAGCAGCCTTTGTGATCATTCCAGCTACGCCATGTGAGACACCATCCTGCAGAATGTAAGCAACTCATTCTGCAGAATTTTGCGGGAGTCAGTCCAAGTGAGAAACTGCAGGGAGATGGAGAAAAACTCAGGATCTTAGCAAGTTTCATTGCCCTCGTTGCTTTAGCTAAAGGAGTCACCCCCTGCCAGTCACTGTGACATCAGCGAGCGTCTCAGTCCATTTAGGCAGCTATAACAAAATACCACACGTTGGGTGGCTTATGAACAACAGAAATTTATTTCTCACCATTTGGGAGGCTGGAAGTCTGAGATCGGGGTGCCAGCATGGTCAGGTGAGGGTCCTCTTCTGGTGGCAGACTTCTTGCTGTGTCTTCACCTGGTGGGAGAAGCTAGGGAGCTCTCTGAGGTCTCTTTTATAAGGGCCCTAATCCCAATTATGAGGGCTCTGCCCTCATGACTTAATCACCTCCCAAAGGCCCCGCCTCCTGACACCATCACATTGGATGCTAAGATTCCAACATGTGAATGTGGGAGCCCACAAACATTCAGGCCACAGCACCATGGTTAGTTCCCTCAGCATTTACCACAATCTGAAATTATTTGTCTATTAGTTTAGGTCTGACTGCCCCCATAAGACTTTAAGCTTTGTGAAAGCAAAAACTTTATCTGATTTCTTCCTGATTGTATCCCCTCCTTGAGAATAGTATGTAATTGGCACTTGATCAGTATTTGTTGCGTGACTAAGTGACTGAGTGAATAAATATTTCACCAGCTTGAAACAGCCTGTGCATGGGGATAACCTTGGAACCCTCATCCACAGAGTCCATTGCTAATCATAGAAAGAAAAAAAAATGTTAACCAGCCTCTATTAGTCTAATACTTGAAAGTTTTCATAGCACTAGGTATGCATTTCCTGACTTAATCTTGACTGCAAATCTGTGAGAAAAGTATTATCATTTCCATTTTACAGGTGAGAAAACTAAGACTCAGAAATACTCAATGATATCAATGGGCTGGCTGAGTGGCTCTGTTGGTTAAGAGCGAGAGCTCTGAGCAACAAAGCTGCCGGTTCGATTACCACATGAGCCAGTGACGCTGCACCCGAGCTGAGCCACTGCTGAGCTGCCAACAGGTGGCAGGATGGTTCAACTGGTAAGAGCACGTGCTGCTAACAACAAGACTGCCTGCTCAATGGTGGGCTATGCCCTCCAGCAACTAAGACTGAACTCGGCACCTTGAGCTGAGCTGCCACCTGTATGGCTCAGTAGATAGAGAGCGCGTTCTTAACAACAAGGCTGCTGGTTCGACTCCCGCATGGGATGGTGGCTATGCCCACCTGCAACTAAAATTGTAACACAAACACCTTGAGCTTAGAAGCCATGAGCTGCCGACGGGAAGCCAGGTGGCGACTGGCACCCTCCACAACAAAGATTGAATAACAACAATTTGGCTGGTCCCCCTCCCCAATTCCCCAACACTGTTCCCCTCCCCAAATTCCCCAATTTAAAGAAAAAAAAACAGAAAAAAAGAAATATTGAACGATATCAAGATCACACAATTGATAAGTAACAGCACTAGAATGCAAATGCCCAAGTTCAAATTCAGTATTTATTCTCTGTCTGAGGAACACTTTAAAAATGAAAGGCACTTCCTTCTTTCTAGGTCCTTTTCTAATTTATGTGTCCACATTCCCTGAGATAAGGTCTAGAATAATTTCTTTACTCTGGCAAAAACTGTGGCCCCGTGGAAAGAGCTTGGGCTGGAGTCCAGACAGCAGCTGCAGGAACCAGTTATGTAACCTTGGATGAGTTTTGGCACCTCTCAGCAGGCCTCCGTTTCCTCTTCTCTCAAACGGATGTACTAATACCTCACTTGTGTGCCTCACATCACAGTGTACCATGAGGCTTCAATGAAAAAGATAGAAAATGCCACAAAGGTGTTAACATTAAAAGAGTGCCAGGGCTCTTGGTTCTGGCCTCCCTGATTAGATATCTGATCCTCGTCCCCACCCCCACCTTGTTTCCATCTTATTCCAATGACTTTACTATTTCCTGTATCCGACCCTCCCTTCCGAGCCCAGATCTGAGATTAGATAGTGGTGGTAGAAACTCTGTGAAAATATAAAACCCACTGAATTTTAATGTTTAAATATGGTATGTGGAATATATCTCTTTTTTTTTAATAAGAAGAGGCGATTGCTAGTCCTAGTAAAAGGCACAAAGACCTACCTAAGATTGTGATGGAGGTAATATGGAGGAGAGAAATTCATTGTAGGAGATTTTGAGGAAGAAGAAGGAGCCAAATATGATAACAGTTTTAGGCATGAAAATGAGAGCAAGTCTTGGAGAGACAATGGTTAACTCAGCGTAGAGTTTTACTGAGTTTGAGATTTCAGCGGGACACACAGGTGCACATGTGCATCAGGAATCTGGAAATCAGGCCTGAATTTCCGGGAATGGGGAGGACTTAGGAACTATCTACATGAAAGCCAAGGTTAAAGATTAGAGATTGGGTGAGCTTCCTCAAGATTTAAAAAAAAAGGAAGGAAGGAAGGAAGGAAGGAAGGAAGGAAGGAAGGAAGGAAGGAAGGAAGGAAGGAAGGAAAAGGAAAGAAAAAAGAGCCAGCAGAGATTTTATAACCTCCAATATTCCAAGTCTTCTCTAAATCATTAGGCTCCAATCCTTGCCTATTCATGAATTCTTTGCGCATAGTTTATCTGGTTAGACCTGGAGTGTGACCTACCCCATTTTTTAAAAAAGGATTTCCATTGTTCATCCCAATTTGTAGGGTAAGGAGCTTACTATACATTCCATATGAAATGTATGGCAGTATATGTCTAAGAAAATTGCAAATATGGATGTCTGCATCTCATATTCTACATGAGAATCAGAGGAACTCTAGGTACAGATATTGGCTACAGTTATATTATGTATATTCTTGGGAAAATATTTGCCGGTGTGGTTTTTCTGAGCAGGATCATAAAAACAAACAAACAAACAAAAAAACCTCTCAGCCTTTTAAAAGCCTTGTCTGATCATGTCAATACATGAATCTCCTGTGTGTCTATTTATATTGCCTATTTTTTCTCTTGGGATTTGGACATTTGAGTCGGTTTTTTTGTTTGTTTGTTTGTTTTGTTTTGTTTTTAGCATGCCTTGTAATTTTTAATTGGATGACTGACATTGTGGATCAGAACTTATAGAGGCTCTGGATAATGTTGTCTTCCTCCAAGTAGAGTTAAAGTTTTCTTTTCTTCAAGCAGATGAAGGACCAGTGAATCACATTGAGCCCGTCCAAGTTTGGTTTTTGGCTTTGTTGCTGCTGATCTGTTTTAATTTTCCCCTGACTCCTAGGGCATATAGTCTTGACTCTGAGGGATTACTTTCAGGTGTAACCCTTATTCCTATGACTCAGGCCTCCTGGGGTCTGCACTGAAATCCCAGTGTATTTCCTAAGTCCCCTCTGCTTTAGCAAGACTTGGCCTCCATCCTCTGTCTCCCCAGCTCTGTTCAGTGGCTGAAATCTCTGCTCAGCACTTTCACCGCCCTGCTGTTATATTCTCCTGGGTATCTTGGAATGTCACTCCATGTTGTGCAACTTAGAAGCCCTCCAATGACTTCAGGGAATTCGTTTGTATATTTGGGGCTCACTTATCTGTGGTCCCCTCATTTCTGGCAGCCCCCAATGCTGAAGAGACCTTTATGTATGCAGCATAGTGAGGTGACGCTTTCCACTCAACCACTATTTCCTTTGATGAGAATGAGAAGCAAGTAAATAATCTGAGGTGAGTGGGGAGCTTGTCTGAGTTGCTGCCCTTCTCTCAAGGATCGTGGTGCCTCTACTTCCTGTGTTGGTTGCTCCCCGGTGCTTACAAATATACTTGAAATATTTTTCCCATGTTGCATAATTGTAATTAGTGATCAGGTTAAGGTAGCATGTCACACCACCAAAACTAGAAATCTTCAGTAAGAAAATAAAAATATAAATAAGGGCTTGGGAAACTATTTTTGGAGTGGGGAGGGCAGAGAGGAAGCAATCACAGGCAGAAAGAAATGAGAGGGAAGAGGAACATCAGAATCTGGCAATCTTATAAAGGCCAGAAGAAAAGTGCCATGGAGTTGTATCAAAAAGAAAAACTAGTCGTGAAAAGAAGACTAAAACAGGAACGTTATCCTTGATGAGGAGCAGAAGGTCATGGGTGCAGCATGTGCTAATTATCGTGTGTGTTTATTGTCACCAAACAGCAAGCTCTTCGGGGGTGGGAGGCACGTTTTCCAATTGCGTGTATCTTCACAGAACAGTTCTGAACACTCAGCATAGAGCTGCTCGTAAATTATGTGATAAGGAAAAGTTTCAAATATTTGAGAGGTATGCGTTTGAGAGAGGCAGGTGTAAAGCTAATAGAGAGGTCTGATTCAGCGTGTCCTTAGCTGAAGGGCTGAGGGACATTAATTTAGCAGCGGCCCCCCTGTAGGACTATTTATACCCACCAGCAAGTGTGCCAGGTGCATAGCATTCAGTTCATGACTCGGGAAGACAGGAAAGTAGTTGAATGTCAAGGATCCCAGCTCTCACATGTGGAGAAGAGAAGTCTGGCTTGTGTGTGTCTTTCCTGTAACCATCTGATACCCATGCAAGTAACAGCCGTAAGGTAAACAGCGCCTGTGAGCACAGAGCCCATGGAACCAGGTTTGGGGTCTATCAGAAATATAGCTTCTTCTGATTCATCTGTCAAAATATTTAGCCTTTGCATTTGCATTTGGTGTAAAAGGTATCCATCAGTGTGTCCACCTCAACTAGTTTGACAGCTGGAAATTCTAAGTGTTGCAGGCAAACACCCTCTTGGTTTCTCTACCAGAAAGGAAAGAGTTTGCCCTACCCCAACTCAGCCCACCACATCGCCATTCCAGATGGAAAGATGCCCATTTTCCCAGGCCAACTCCCTTCCTGGAAGTATCCGGTCCATTTCGAGCTTGTACGGGCACGTCTATACAATAGTCTCACCCAAGGTCGCATTTCACAGGCCAGCAAAGTCACAGGCAAGGGGATCTCTCGAGTCCACGTGGGACCACCTGACACAACAAAGAGTAGCCAGTAGTTCAGTGGTTGTGTTGGCTACTGGAGCTGAGCCGCCTGAGTTCAAATCCTCGCTTTGCCACTTTTCACCTTTGTGACCTTGAGCAAACCGTGTCATCTCTCTGTGTTTCAGTTAGGAAAAACCGGGATGATAAGAACACTTTCCTTGCAGAGCTGTTGTGAGGAAAATGCAGTGCTGACTACCCCTCCGACGGCAGGAGAAAGCTCATCATAAACCATAAAGTGCACTGGAAACGTGCAGTGTGATGACCCTTGTTACTCTTACCAGCACGTCCGTTTTTACGTGTGCAGATTTGGGGAGACAGAGAACTGTTGGACTGTTCTGCATTGGGCGAGTCAGCGCTTGTGCTGTGCTGGGTCAGTCACCCCTCCACGCAGCATGGAGGATGTTCACCGGCCCAGGGACAAGGAGCAGCTCTGCCCAGAAGCAGCCAGGATGAGAGAAGGGCTCTTGCTAGGGTGCCAGGCAGCCAGAAACAGGGGAAGGACGGAGACAGACTCTCTGAGAAGGTCACTGCCACCCCACACTGCAGGAGAGAAGCAGTTGCCACCTCCATCTTCCCACCTTGTGTGTAGTGGATCATCAATGACTCATCACAAAGGGAACATTTCTTTGTGACGATACAATACATCTGCCTTAGAGTGATTAAAAATTGTTTCTTGTCAGCGTAGCAAGTGTGATACTAGAGAACCTGGGTAGTAAATGCAAAAAGGGCTTTGGCGTCTGAAATACCTGTGTCCCAACCTTGACTCAGCCACTTACCGGCTCTGTGACCTTGGAAAAGCTTAGCTTCTCTGGTTCTGTTACCTTGTCTATAAAATGGGAATAATAATTTTCATTCCACAGGGTTACTGCTTGCGTGTCAAAAGAGATGGCATGGGTGAAATGTTGTGCACGTACTGTGCCAGGCTCAGAGGGCGCAAACGAGACAGGGACCAGATGTCTCCCTCCTCCCTTCCTAAGTGAATCATTATGTCTAAGTGTACACAGGTTGAGCATTCAATTACGTGTCCACCTGTGCACCCCATGGTATCTCAGGAGTCTCCAGGAGTCTGAGAACTGAACTGTAATTGCTCAGAATATAACAAAACTTCAGGTGTCTTGTTCTATAAGGCTTACAGTTCTATAGCTTTCATTACCATAGCGCCATAGCTTGAATTTACAGATTTAGCCATGAAAAGAATGCTTATCACTTTAAAAAATAGAGACCTATTTATGCTGTCACCAGATAGCAGCAAGTACTTTACCTAGAGCTATTTCAATAATTTCCTAAATGTAGAACCTTGTGTAAGGCTTTTTTTTTTAACCAGAGTTACCATGTTTTGTGTTTATTTTCATGTCAAAGTTCCCTACTTAGCTGAGACCATGAACCACTGATATTTGTATTATCACTGCTTAATTTAGTTATTCGACACATAGATAGTGCTCAGTAAATCTTTTTACGTGAGTTCTGAGCTTAGCCGTTCCTCCTTCTTAACCCATCTAATTTAAAAAAAATCAAATTCAAGACTACTCTCCACCAGTGGTTTACAATGACTCAGGATAAATAGTGTTACACCTTTTACACACCAAAAAATAAAGTATCTGTTCACATGAACAACTCATTAATAAAAAATGATCAGCAGAGAAAAAAAAATCCCAGATATTTCCAAAATATATTCCACCTATTTTTCTTATATGTTTCAATATACTCTTTCATGGAATCTCACTGTCCAATGATTAAAAACAAAAATAACAACACTGTAGCTGTTACCATCTATTGCATGCTTACAATGTGCGCATGTGAAGTGCTTTCACGTGGATTATCTGAATCCTTGTGGCAGCCTCACTACAGGGTCAAGGAGAGGGCAAGTTGGATGTGCTGTGATGCCCAATGGGGCAGCTGCCCAAGGTCACCCTGCTAGCAAGCCAAAGGTCAAACCCAGAAGCTTAGACTCCAAACTCAGGACGCCTCCTCAAGGCACCTGAATGCCTCCCAGCCTGGCATTTGGAATTCCCAGGATCTATTCCACGGACCTCACGTCACATCTCCATTTTTCCCTTCTGTGCGCTTTCTGCTTCAACCAGGCGAGCTAACGCTTCAACATACATTCTCTGCGCTTTTCAAGCCCTGCCAAGGAAACACCTGCTTCCTGGAGTCCCATCACCCTTCAAGACCCAGGTCAAACACTGCCTCTTCCAGAAAGCCTTCCCTGATCCCCTCTGCCCACCATCACGATAGACACACAACAGGGGTCCCCTCTCCCTTCTCTGATTTGTCACAGCATTTTCTCAGCACTGTTCCTGTGCCACTTCACCCCTTGTCCCTGGTATTTCAATTTTGTGTAGAGGTCCCAATTCTATCTCTACTGGATGCTGCTCACCTGGGAGGCAGAATCCACAGAAGATCCAGACCTGGATTCACACAGGACACAGCGCAGGAGATAGTGGGTGGAGGCCCCTCCCACTGCAGCCTGGTGACCGGAGTGGTTTGTGTGACAAGCTGAGTCACACAGACTCCCCTTGCCCCCCTCCACCTTAATTGATTTAATGGGACATTGTGGGACTCACCAATGAAGCATGAAATGGACCCACAAACTGCTGGGAGCCACCCAATTAATCAAAGGGCTAAAGGAAAACAAAAATGCTGGATAAGATCAAAATAAATAATCGCCAAATTAGTCTCCATCTGTGCCTTGTTTTCAAAACACAGAGTCGCGTCTTCCTGCCTGCTCAGGTTGCACAAAGAGGTTTCAACTGGAAGTGTAAGGAACCGCTTTTCGGAGATAGGATGGGCCCCTGAATTTACTTGGGGGAAATTCCATGGACTCAGCTGGCATTTGTTAGGCACCTACTACATTCCTGACGGTCTACTGGGCACTAGAGATCTAATGGTGACAAAGGCTGTTCCGTCCAGGAGCTGAACAGATGGGGAAGAGAAAAAATGGGCAGCTTCTCTGTGGTCATGTGGCCTGGGGGAAAATCCTGTCACATGCTTTCAGTCCTGGTGTCTTCACATGAGATGGGGATGACAACCAACCAGACTGGTGAGGAGTGTCAACTCTAATTGAAGAGTAAATTAAGAAAAAAAAATTTTACACATAAAGGTCTGGGTCGCGCTAGGTGCTGTCTCATTGTCCACTCCCTCCCACCGCTGCCTCAGAGCCCAGTTTTCTATGTAGACTACTGAAGAAAGCACCAACAACAGTACTGGAATCTGGGGTAGGACGAAGACTTTTCTTTTCATATACTTTTTCACTTGACTATTTTACTATATTCATATATTCCTTTTTAACTAATAATGGTTTATAAAAGATCCTTCACATTTATTTTTTTGCCCACTCTTAAAAATTAATTTGAAGCAAAATTAATCATGACATGTACCCTAAAATTTTGTCTTCAAATCTTTTCCATCCAGTGGTCTAATAAGAATTTCAAAAACTTTATGCCACTTGACATATTTTTAGATGAACATCTAAAATTCCTCACTGAAAACTGAAATAGCCACAAAGAATCAAATTTCCAGCATATTTCCACCTTTGTCTCTGTGAAATTTGAACCAGGTTATCTTTACTGGTTTAAACGTGTGTATTGCTTGAGCTTCTTTCACAATCCCATGCAGAATAAATGTGTCATAATTAATGTTTATTATAGGTTCCCCATCATACTTTGCAATGAAAATAAGTATTTAATTTTAATTGGTTTTAAATTTCCTGTCGTAATAAAGATATGTGTCAAAAATATCATTACAAAAAACAAAAAAGAAAAAAAATTCATTACAAATTGAATGATCAGTATAGCTATTCATGGAATTGATCAGAATAATATTAGTGTTACTACAACTTGATAAATACTTATTAAACACAAAACATTTTGTCCTCCAATTAATTCACATGTTCATGAATTATTCATTGCTTTAAGGAGATAAGGTTTATCAATGGCAATTCTATTTTTCATTTCATAGATGTAACACTAAGAAAACTTATTTACAGAAAAAACAAAGGCTATAAAGAGTGGTGATGTGGCGTTGTCATTTAATTCTTTGAAGTCTGCAAGATTGTGACAAAGAAAAATAATTAGGTGGATTAGAATTTCCTTGAATTATTTTCAAAACAAAAGAATTGGAACCCATGATTTTAAAGGGTGTGTTACCCAATCATAACAAATGATTCCCCAAATCTCAGTGGCCTACAAGGTTTATTTATTGCTCATGCTACATGTCACATACTTCTGCTCCATGTCATCTTCCCTCTGGACTCAGGCTCAGAGGGAGCAGTCTCTATCCGGAATATCCCCATCGTTGTGGAAGAAGGAAAAGAAAGGTGGTAAATCACACACTCGTTCTTAAAGTGTGTGCTCACATTTCTTTCACTGTTTCTCAGTCCCTTTGCCACTCCTGAGAGCAACAGGGCAGGGCTGTGTTCTTCCAATGAGAGGCGGCACCACCAAGGGCACTGAAGGGGGGTGAATCGTAACTCAGGTCTACACCACGCTAAAGATTTGGATGTTTACCCCAGGAGCAATGGAAAACACTTGAAGCAATTTTTCATTTCAATAATGGACTCAGGCCACTGTGAGGACAACCAGAGACTGGAAATGGGCAAGAGTAGATTTAGGAAGAAAAATTAGGTGTTTTCCAATGCCCCCCTCCTGCCCCCCAAAAAGAGGTAATGCTTTGCTTTAGACTAGGGTCATGGCAGTGGAAATGGAGAGAAACCAACAAATTTAAAAGATGAGAGGATCTAGTGATGTGCAGAGAGAAGCAGAAATGAGCGACTCTGTGCCCCCGGGGTTGCAGGGGTGGTGGTGGAAGAAATATAGTCAACCTGGTTTCTCATGTCTTACCAGCTGCTGCCTCCAGTCTTTTGAGAAATCCAGCTGTTCTAGTCTCAGTTTGTTCTTGGGTCCCCTGTGTTCTCCTAATAAATATTCCCTCTTCTTCAAAGAAACACGCATGAGGTAAGTAAAGGAGGGAACAAAGTGGATTGATAATGTGATGAGCTGCTGGGTGAACTGACAAATGAATGAAAGAATGACCAGGGGAATTTATGATCCCAAAATGTTCAGAGTGAAGAGACACTAGGCTCAACCAGAAGAAAAAGAAAAGCCTCCCCGCTGAGCATGGCTCCAGGGATCCCTCTCTCCCCTACCAACACATCAGGGGTCTCTATTCTTCCAGGCCCCTTGGACCAATTTCAGCTGCAACAGAGAACGGAGGGGGCGGGTAGGGGAGGCAGAGGGAGGCAGAGGATGGATGGGCTCTGTGGAAGCTCTACATCATCCTCTTCTCCCCTCCATGTGGCCTTCCTATACTTCCCTTTCAGAGTCCCACACTTGACTTTCAGTGGTGAGAGGACTTGGAATTCACAAACCCCCCCCCCAAAAAAAAACGATTTTCCATAGCAGTAGCAGCATCAGCAGCATCAGGCAACCTCACAGGAACTAAAACCCCAGTGTCCTCACAGACACAGAAAGCCCCAGATCCTCCTCTTCCCTTGGCTGACTCAGCTGTAGAGACATGTTCTCAGACTGAACCACAGTATGTCAGAGCTGAGGGGGTTCCGGGATCTCATTTACAGATACCTCATTTTACAGATGAGATAGCAGAAGCCCAAAGAGGGGAAGGGATTCCCTTAGGGTCACCCCGTGAGTGGCAGAGTGGGACCGGAAGCTAGCCTCCATCCACTCGCTCAGACAAAACTCATTTCCTTTGGAAGATTCCTTCGTGATGCCCACTCTCAGAATAATTAACAGTCCTGAAAACTCATAGCAGCACACAGTAGGTGCTCAGTGAATGTTCATTGACTGAATAAATAATTATAATGGGACACAAGAAGCAGGCCTTGAAGCTGGGAGAGGACCCCAAATCTTGCCTTCAAAAAGGGGCATCTCACTCCTTTTTGATATGACTGAAATGGGGCTTAGGGTGGGGGAAGAGGTGCTGCCATGTATAGTCTTTTGTAAACATAAGATAATAAGATGCACATAGAGAATATGAGCAGGTACATCCCAGGAGATTAAGCACAGAGGGACACAGCAGCTGGACGTTTTCTACCCTGCGCTCAGGCATCGCAGTATCTCCCACAGGTTTCCTTGGAGAGAGTGGTCACATGACCTCTAGCTGGCCAATCAGCATAGTCCATCCTTCCTGGACGCAGTGATTGGCTCAGGGCCGGGCGTGTGACCAGTCACACGAGTCAGTCCTTTCTGTTGGAATCACGTGGGCAGAGTTCTGTTTCCGTTGGCCTTGGAAGGCTGCGGGGACATATCAGCCTGCGGCTGTTGGTGGCCGTCTTGCTTTCAGAAAGGGAAAGTGCACGGAGACTGCCGCCAGCACAGAAGAAAGGAAAGTAAGTAAAGTAAAGCCAAGGGGTCAGGAGAGATGATTCCTGCTGTGACATCATCGAGCACCCAGGTACAGCCCTGTCTGAAGCTATCTGCATTTAAACATCTTAGTTGCATAAATTAGTTCCTCTTGCTTTGATGGTATTTGCTCGTTTAAGCCATTTTGGGTTTTCCGTTGCTGGCCATCAGAAAAATTCTAACTTGCCCCTTCCAGCTGGCTAAACAGAGCACCCTAAAACCGCAACAGTGTGGAATTAAGTCAGCTTCAAGGAAGAACTTCCAGATAACACTGCAAGACGCCAATCTAATCTGGAGATCCTAATGGATTCAAGCAGTGTCTGTTGAGAGCAGTCTATAGGCTCAACCAAATTAATCCTCATGGGATTGACCCTGTTAAAATAGCAACGGATGTCCCTATTTTAGAGGGCAAGGCTGGGGCTCAGAGAAGGGAAGTAAGTGGGCCATAGAGAGGAAGTGAGGAGCCAAACCGCACACCCAGAGTCTGCTGCTTGCCCTCTGGGAAGCCACGTGATGTGTCTTGTCCATATGACGGGGGCTAAGGCACCCAAGCCCCAATCCCAGCGTTCTGTGGGTGCTTGAGACTTGATAACTGCCATGTGGCAGTTAGGAGACTCACAGAGGCAATTTTCACTGAACGGAGGAGGGGAACGTTCCTTCCACTGCACCAGCACACCCTCCCAGCATCCCTTTCTCTTGCTTTGCTTGGCAGTTAACAGACATGCTCATGTGACCACACAGGCAGTCCCCCACTCACAGGTTGGCATCTGGAGCTGCTGCAGGGGAAGGGAAAAGCCTTCATCCCCCACCACACCTGAGGACATCTCCCTTTGGGCCTTGGGGACCCTACCTCCTCACTTGCACACCAGAGTTCTTTTCCAGAACATGCCGAGAACCTCACCCAGTTTGGAACGGGATGTATCCATCACTGCCCTTTCCACATCTCCTTTGAAACTCAGCTCATGTACTCCTTTCTCTGCACCGTGGCCGCCTGTGGCTGCCACAGGAAACAGAGCTGCCAATAAATCAACAGCTCAGCACTTGAAGGCACTGGTGAGGCAACATCTGATAGTTAGGACCTCGTTTCAAGCTGAAGAGGCTGCAGAAGCCTTGGGGTCTGGAAGCAGTGCATGGGCCAAAGTGATCGCGCAGGCTTTTTGATGGTTGGAGGCTTCTGGCCAAGGAAGGGGGTAAGTGGCCAGGTCCCTGAGCTGTCCTGAAGACCCACTGTGTGCAGGCTCAGACTGTACAGAGAAGAAAAGGCAGAGGCCTATCCTGAGGTGTGCAGAGACCAAACATGCATCAGCCAGCCAGCAGACAGCACCATAGTTCATGAGCTGTTCTCATGGGTGAAGGGCGGGCAGATAGGGGCAGAGACCCAACTCTGTTGGGGAACTAGTTAAGGACAGAATTTTCAACTGAGACTTGAAGACTGTATCAGTTAGATATATGTTTGCCTACTGTAACAGAAAACCCTACTAAGAGTGGCTTAAACTACAAAGGCATCTAAAGTTCCATGTTGAAAGACAAGGTGGTCCAGAGGTGGTCTGGTGGCCCAACAAGGTCATCAGTGACTCTCTACTCCACTATTAATACCACGTTGGTGTCACTCCCTTATGGCCGCACGATGGCTGCCTCCATTCCAGCCATCACATCTGCATGTTAGCACTCAAGCCAGAAGCTTTCAGGCACCTTCTTCCCTCCTCATCTCTTTCTTTTCAGGAAGGAATGTCTCTCACAGAAGCCCCCTTAGACTTCCTCTAGTATCTCATTGGCCAAAACTGGGTCATGAGTCCTTCTTCCAACCCATCTCTGGGGAAGGGAGTGGGGATGATTGCTGTAACCAGCTTGGACCAACTATGATTCATTCAAATTGAACATCCACAGGAAGAAGGCAGTTTGCTGTGTGAGCAGCCAACACCATCCTGCCATAAAGGAGAGCTGAACATGATGGCTGAGGGTTCAAAGCCAAGGGAACTGAAGACCAAGAGGAGCAGAACATGCAAAGGTGCAGAGGTGCGGGAGACGTCCCTGGTGCCTAGGAATACTGCTGCCTCATTACTGCAGGAACAGGTGAGGGAAAGTAGGCACAGTCTCATATTACGTTTTATCCCTGGAGCTGGGCAGGCTGTAGGCATTGGGGGGCTACTGAGAGACACTGAGCAACTCAATGAGTGCAAGAGCAGATGGAAAATCTCAGGGGTGCAGAGGTCCCCTGTACTTTAGGAACCGAGCAGAGCCATTCTATGATAGGAAATAATGTCACTAACAAACTCTGTAGGCAGTATACGTGACTCTAATTAATGGCCTTAATTAATGCATTTGCTAATGGCAGCTGCCTGTTTCTGGATATTAGAATGCACACACACTCAGCCCAGTTCTTTAGATGCTATGATGTCATGTCTGTGACTCCTGCACCTCCCCTCTTCCACCTGCCCTGGGCCCAGCCTTCAGGTCCACACCCCCCACTCCCAGGGCGTCTAAAACAACCCAGCATTTTATGTTGTAATTTACACAGGATGCCCTCATCTCTGAGGATGAGGGCGACTGTGTCCCAGTTTACAGAGGAGAAAACAGGCTGGAAGTGGGTAAGGAGCTTGCTGGTGAATTGTGAGGGTGAGATTTGAATAGAGCCTATCTTTCCCAATCCACCGTGTCACTTTATGGGGGAGAGGGTACCCCTCCCAACTCCCAAATCAAGTTGTTTGCTGAAGCGGATCTTCCTTCTGTCCCCACTACCTGTGGTCAAACCCACCCATCATGGCCCCGTCCCAAAGGGGAAAGGGGAAAGACCCAACTCCTGCATTATAGTCAGGAAACAATGCTGCACTTTGTTATCCTATTGTGGACCTCTTGGTCATAATTAACACAGGGCACAGGACCAAAATTCCCCTTGGTCTTTCTGCAAATGTTAGGTAATGTGAGTGTAGGAAGGCAACACAATGTCTGCCTTTCTGCCCTGCAGTACGGCTCACAGCTTTTCCCTTCAGAACCACATTTGTTGCTGTTGGGAGTTACTGTGATAATTTTTTTTTCCCATTAGTTGTTCTGATTAAGTCCAAGTATGACATCACTACACGCTTCTCAAACTGGAGGATGCACAGCCCTGATTCTGTGCAGGCAAGATGCAAAACAGAGGGTCCAATACATCTTCCTGAAGTATCCAGTTTATTACAAGGTTTGGAAGAACCAAGTGCTTTAATAAAAACTGTCTCCCTCCCACAAACATGGAAGAAAAGAAGAGTAGGGGAGGGGAGAAGGTCCCCAGGAAAAGCAGTCCAGTCTCTGAAGATTCACCCAGGTGGGGGCTGACTGGTGGACTTGCAGCTTGGGCAGCCTCTCCTCTTGTCCCCCAGGGGTTTCCAGGCTGTCCTTCAAACTCACCAGGTATTTTGGGTACAGTGCTTCTGAAGGCCATGGACATGCCAGGTACCCTCCTGATGTGAGTCCTGTGCAGAGAACGCCAAAGCACTGTGCACACCTCCATCATCCACTGGACCAAGTCCTCTCGCCCAGGGATCCTTGCACACACAGTGAACTTCTTGCATTGCTTCTTTTGGCAGCGGTTTGCATCCAGCCTCTGGCTTATCTCCCCCACCACGTGGTCGGGTTCCCTGGAGCCCAGCATCTCTGAGTTCAACATTGAAACAGCAGGGAGCCCGGCTTGACCTCCCTGGAGATTTTGGTTGTAGCCCTGCCTTCGCTGTTCATAATGTAAATGGGCTCTACCCTGTTGCATTTCCAGTGCTGCTTCTGGGATGGCAAAGGTAGAGCTTTCTCTAAAGTTTGAGAACCTTTTAGCCACCCCCAGCCGACTCTCGTTGGTTCCCTCGAGGGTTCTACTGCTGTCGCTGCTGGTGCTGTGGGTGGAGGGGGCGTCCCCAGGGCCACACCAGGGGCTGGGCTGTGGGTGGCTGTCCTCGAGCTTGGGCTGGCTGATGGACTGGTGGGCGCTTTGACTTTCTGCCCTGACTCCTGTCTTCAGGCTGCTGATCTGCCTGCCTGAGAACCTGGAGTATCCGGCTGAACTTCCTGAGTTTGGGGGGAGTCTATGGCTGTTGAGGTCATGGGAATTGGAAGAATTGACCTTGGTGGTGTGGCACTTGATTTTGGGTTTCTTGGTGCTTAGGATCAGGTATATGGCCATTACCTTGTCGTACCTTTTGCTTTTTAATGATTTCTGGACCTGGCCTCACTGAAAGCCGGGGTTCATCATTTTCTCTGCTACGCAGGGATCCACGTCCTCACAGGGCAGCTTGCTGTAAGTTCCTCCTGGCCCATGTTTAGCAAAGGGCTCCGCATGATTTCTTTTAAACTTCCTCTGTTCTTGGGGTCAAGGGTCATCAATTTCTTCAATAGTTTTTCCACTTCAAAGGATATGAGAAACTGCACGTGGTATTTCCTGCTCAGTACCTGCTGCCACAGCTCCTACAAGTCCTTGTCCACAAAAGGCCAGGGTCCCAGTGACCATCTTACATACCCCCCACCACATGTCTGCAGCAAGAAACCCATAGTGGTCGCCCAGGCAGTGCTCCGGGGCAGCCTCAGGGGCTCCAGCACGATGTGGTCAGCTTACTGCTGATAAACTGTGTGCTGAGCCCAAAGGCCACGATTTGATGTTCATTTCAGCATCAAGGGGCACACTTACGGTTTTATGTCCCTGTGGCAATTCCCCTCTGGAGGCTGCACTGCACGGTGGATACTAACTGTCGGAAGATGTCTCAGCCTTGCTCTCAGTCATGTGGCCGTGGTCTTCCTTCAGATAGTCCAGCATGTTTCCTCCACTTATATGTTCCATGATAATGAATAATATATTCCTGGTGTTAATAGCTTCAAAGAGCTGGACTATGTTAGGGTGGTTCAACGCTTTCATACACTGGGGAGGTCTGGAAGCTGGAGGAGCTGACAATTGAATATTTTTATAGCCCCCTCTGTGCCAGTCAAACTGTTTACTCAACTTCACGTTGGCAAGTTCTTTACCATTAGACCTGCCCTGCGTGAAGGGCGTCCTTCAGGTTGGAGTGAAAGCACTCTGCACAATAACTCAAAGCCTTGTGGAAAAAAAAGCCCTGTATTAAAGTAAATACATGGGCGATTATGAAACTAGTAGTATTAACTAGTTACTAAAACAAGTAGCTTTAGTTTGTGGCTCCATTTCTTGTTTTTGACTTGATTTAGGAGACTGATGTATTTAAAAGCCCAACTTTTATCTGTTTTTGCACACACAGTGCATGAATTTGCTGACATTAGTAACTGAAAGGGGGTGAAGTCAGAGCTACACAGAATTGAGTTTTTATATGTCTTGAAGTTAAGCTAGTATAAATTCACATACAAGTGTTATATAACCTTAGGATGAGTCACTCAGATGACCAACGTATATTTCTCATGTACATTTGGTCTTTATCCATAGCTCCTTGCTCATAGCACCCCAAACCCTTGGAATTTTCTGAGCGCCAAGAGCTCTGCCCTGTGAGGCTGACCTTTGCTCTGTCTCTGGCTTCTGAGTTGAGCTGGCTCAGTAGTGATGTCAGGATGCTTCTTCCTTGACTCCTTGTTGCTTGGCTGTGGGCTGATGGTGCCCCAGTGGAGGCCATTTTTTCTGTCAGGGTGGCATCTCCACACACCTCCCTCTCTCTGGATTCCAGTAACTGCTCCCTCCCCATGCATATGAGGCCTAGAAGTAATAACAGTTCCCAGCGAGGACTCAGCCCGAGCTGCTGCACTATCCCTTTGTTGGTTTTCTTAAACCTTACCCTAAATTTCAAAAACAGTTAATTTATCAGATGCTCCTGAAAATATGCAGCAGGAGCTTGCCATTAGTCCCTTCCAGGATCCTGACCGACAGGGAATGTGACTAATAAATGTTTGTAGAATGAATGAATTGATAAATGGACTCAAATAAAATGATCCCATTCACATGTCTATATACCATTATAATGCAGACCAGAGATTAAAAACCTGTCTGATGACTAAAATTGTCTAGAGAACTTTTTAAACACTGTCAGGCGTATCTCAGAAAAATCTTGCACTCGAGTCTGGGAAATGTCTGTGTAGCTTTAAGGCTCTCAAGGTGACTGATGATCAGGGTGGCAGGAGAACCTCTGGTCTAGAGGGTTCCCTCAGGATTCCTGGCTATCCGGGCCTTAGAGACTCTCACCACCCACAATGCTCACAGCTGGTTCCCAGAGGAATTAACTGGGTTCTTCCGGGGGAAAGAACTTGTCATCTTTTAGGATATTTATCTTCAGTGGAGAAGGGGACAGAGGGAACAACTTTTCTCCCATTATAAGTAGCTACTGGTTGTTGAAGTGCCGGAAGGAAAGGATTACTTTTGCTATTAGGTGAACAAACCTACTTAGAGAGCATCTGTCCACAAGGAACAGTGTAGCATAATCACCAAGAGCGTGGGCTTGGGCATCTGCTCGCTGGGGTCCCAGCTCTACCACACAGCAACTGTTTAACTGTAGCCTAGGAATACAGCCTTTCAGAGCCCTGTTTTCCTCACCTGTAATATTCATCTGCTTATTCATATTCCAATCTATGAATCCACCTGTCTATCTACCCACCTATCCATCCATCCATCCATCCAATCATCAGTCTCTGATATCAAACGGCACCACTAGAATGGATTATCTTCATGGTCCTTTACAATCTGAAATTCCGTGATTCCATAAAAAATTGATGGACATGGGGCTGATCGCATACAAAATGAACCACAATTTCAGCAAGCCCTCTAAGAGCTCACATCCAGTGGAGAAAATAAAAAAATAAATACACATGTAAGTAGCGCAGAAGGCAGAAAATGAAAAGAGTCTAAGGGAAGTGTGAGCAGCAGGAAAGGTGGGGCTGGTTGACGGTAAAATGGCCTGATCCATGTGGAGACAGGTAGTCCTGTCTTTAAAATAAGTGGCAGCAATCATTGTAGGCTTGAGGGGCACCAAACACCGAATCTTCCTCCCCCAATAGCCTGTGCCATGCTTCAAATGCCTACCCTCTTTTGCACGAGGGCCTCTGTTTCTAGGTGGCCCCCATCAACAGTGTAGATTTCCTGGGAAACACATCCATCAGTACCTGTCTACAAGATAAGCAACCACAACTTCCGTGATTTCAGAGTCTTCTTTTCTGAACCTGAAATCAAAACACGAGACAAGCACACACGGAGACAAATAAAAGGTCTATTTGGAATCTGAGCTGCCTTGGAAAATCTGCCTTGTATGGATGCTATGACTATAGAATGGTTGAGCCTGCGAGATCAGGAATTCTGTGTGGGGAACCCTGAGAAATCTGGGTTTTGTCTTTATCTTGATACATTGCTGGGCAAAGAGCATCCAGTAGAGAGCTAAGGGCACCCAAACAGTAGTAAAATGAAACCAAAAGTCAAATATGAGCAGCAAAAGGAAAGCAGAAACGGGGACTAGCAGGCAATCCTGAAAAAGCAGATGGGAAGTACCCCCACCTCCACCCCCAACGAACTTGACTGTCTTTGTAATTATTTTCTCACCTGGCTTTGCACGGAGGAAATCTGTCAGACCAGCCTGCACCAGAGGCGGGGTTCTGGGGCCCTGAGAAAGGCCGGGGACCCCTCAGTGCTTCCCCTTCCAACCCTCCACTTTCCTTGTTCAAAGGGGCAGAGAGCTCTTGCCCAGGGCAGTGGCGACTCCACACTTCTGGGAAAAGCAGCTCGGGGACGTAGGTCCCCACTGGTGTGGACGTGGCCATGAAAGGGCACTTCTGATATGCAGCTGGGTGAGAAAGGAACTTCTCTGCTTCTATGAATTTGACTATTTTATTAATAGACACTTTCCATTCTCTAAGGCCCGTTTCCTGAGTCAGCTTCTCCTTTCTTAAATGTCAAATGCTGCCACCCATTCCTCCAGGGGTCCTACAGCACTTGATTTTTACCTCTTATTTGGCATTTGAGAAAGCTGCCATGTGTTACTTTTCTTAGGTGTATGAATCTCTCCTTCCCCTGCCCCCAACTCCATTGCAAACAGGAAAAGGGTAAGATCCCATTTATATAGTGCAAGCCACGTAATTTCTCAGTGTTCATAGCATAATTGTGGTTTTGGTTGTCAAAACATCGGGCTGAATTTATATGGGACTGTATTAGATTATCATGAACAAGCTCAAGGTTTGCGTGTCTATCTAATGGATATAAGATGTAAGACCGAGTGGCGCGGTGGTTAAGAGCTGGCTTGGGACGCCAGAGGGCCCCAGTTCAGATCCCACATATGAGAGCCAGTGACACTGTCCTCTACAGCTAAGATGCTGAACAACAGCTCAACCTGGAGCTGGGCTGCCGTGAGTCGCCGGTGATGGTGTAGACTGCAGTCCCCTGCTGCAGTGGGTTGCCATGGGCTACCGTGTGCAGCCAGCAGCCAGCGTGAGCGGCCAGCAGCCTCAGTGAGCGGCCATCCAGAAGCCGGTGACTGATGTGCCTTGCCCAGGAAGGAGCGCAATGATGGTGCCAACTTGGGTCAGTGAAGCAACGTCCTCCACAACTAGACTGAAGAACAAAACGACAGCAACTTGTCTGTTCCCCTTCCCCCAATTCCCCAGCACTGTTCCCATACCCCCAATTCCCCAATAAAAAAAAATCTTAAAAAAAAAAAAAAGTAAGACCAAGTGGATCGGAAATACCTCGGTAAAATTTGAATTCCTTGTTCTCTTATAGTCAAACAATTGAACAAAAACTAAGTCAAACTAAATGTACCTCAGAAATTGCCCGGTTTAGTGTCTCCATTTTACAGCAAGATCATATAGTTTCAACTCCAATTAGGACTGTACCAGGCTACAAATACAAAAAGTGACGGCTCTGGCCTCCCCTGGCCCTGACAAGGTTCCGTCAGCAGACCCAGCGCACGTTTGCGGCATGGCAGCACACAGGGTTCGCATCAAACCCAGGAGATATTGAGCCCCTCTTCTCTACTTCGCTCCTCCAGGAAGAAGACTGGGCAAGTGCTCTTTTAAGTCCTACAGACTTGGATGTTTTCCCTTCTCTGTCCAAATTAGTCATTTTAAGAAAAGGGGAAAGGAAACCACTTGTCACTTCTGGGTTTACTCACACACACACACACACACACACACACACACACACACACACACACACACGAGTTCAGTGTCAAACCAAATCATATTCAACATCCAGCTTAAAACTTCTTTCTTTGCAAGATAGATGGGAAGGGGTGTTCATGTGTGTCCATCCTAGAAAGGCTCAGCAGGCAAGCTCTCAGGGAGGGGAGCTACTCACCCAGCATGTCACCTTGAAGCGCCAGGTGACTGTTCTGAATGGTTAAAACCAACGACACACACTCTGAGTGAGAATGGGTGCAGGGGAGAGGGGAAGGCAGGATGTTACTGCTGCAAATACAACCAAAATCACCTGTGAAACTCCAGTCCAGCCTTGGATGCTAAGATACACTAGTCTCAATTCCAGGAGCAAATATTTTCAATTCTGGCACCTTCATGGAGGGATGAAAAAGCTGAGCTATTTCATTTGTTCATTGATTGAAACTCAGGACGTCTAATGAGAAAGCCTTGATTTGCAAGTGTCTTAATTTGCACAGTGTCTTGGCTCACCCTCCATCATTTTATTGGATTCCCACAGCTAGGGGACAGGATAGAGGTTACGGTGCCCATTTAAGAGCTAAGACACTGATGCACAGAGGGTATAGTGACTTTCTCAAGCTTAGGCAGATCAGGGATTCAAACCCAGACCTCCGTCTCCCTCGTTCCAGAATCTTCCTCAACACTGAGAAACAAGGTATGGCCGAGTCAGTGGGTCCTTCAGAAGACCATTGGGATTGTACCTAACAGTGTCCCTTAGCACAGCAACAAAACCCTGTGCTCATGCACACGAGCATGCATACACACACACACACACACACACACACACACACACACACACACACTGTCTTAGCTGAGACAGGTGTGGGGGCCACTCTCCTGGTGGATAAGAGTCTCCCCTTGATGTCCCCTGGGTCTCAACTTTCTCCCACTCAGCTCTTGGGGCCACCCCAATATTACGGCCCAGAATTATCCTCCTTTCCCTTAAAAAATCTCTGGCCCAAGCTAGGGGACACATCCTTTTCTTCTTTCCCAAAAGCAGAACTGAGACAGACAGCCAGACATTTCCACATAGGACAGCTATGAATAGTAACCATCAATAAAATAGCATCCCACCTGCCGCATTCTCAAAGAAGTTTCTGATGCTGAGAGAGATGCAGACTCACCCTCTAGGATGCGGGAGCCTCCTCCCTGGCACCTGGCTTCCCGGGAGCTTGTCTCCAGTTCGGTCACTGGTGATGTGATCAGTTTCTGCACCTGTGAAGTGAGATTACAACCCCCTGCCCATCTCACGGGATCCCTGTGAAAGTCAAGGAAAAGTTACCAGATGAGACACAATTGAGACATCTTCGAACCTGATCAAATACAAGACTTTTTTGTTGTTGGTTTGTGTTTGTTTTTCATCTTGATCTGTTCCTCTTGGACACAATTCACCCTATGGAGCAGGGGAAATGTGTCAGAACCCCAGCAGATAGATTCCTTGCAAAAAAAAAAGAGAGCTTACTGATGGTTTAAAGGAGAGGCTGGCATGGGACCAAGACTTCTTCCTATTGCACTTGTAGCCCTCCAACCAAGGCAAACCATTTAATGCACTTCAAATCTCAATTTTAAAAAAGAAAAAGTCCACATTCACTGTTCAGGTTTACCTGCCAGCAACAGGTGGCAGCCTCCAGCCTCCTTCCCACTAACTTGGGGACATGAAGTGAATGGGGGTGGCCTGGCTGAGGAAGGGCCTCCAGAAGGGGACAGTGGTTCATCTATAAGGGTCTTATCCCCTCTCCACAGCCATGCTTAGTGGAACCCCGCACCACCTGCCTTTGTCAACTCCAGATTCAAGCAGTGGGAATCTTTTCCTTGGCGCTCTCCTAGCCCTAAGCCCTAGAAGGGGACCCAGAATAGAGAAGGAGCTCAGTAAACATTTATTGGCTCTTTGAAGGGCATCGATGTGAATCTAAAACGTCAGGGCCCAAGATTTTACTTGGTTTGTACCTGCTGTGTATTTAACAGGCACTCAGGAAAGAGTTCATCAGGCAATGTCTTCATTAAATCATAATAGTTACCAGTTCAAAGTATCTATTGTGTCCCATGTGCTTTACAGACATTACTCCTGGAGACAACCATGAAAGGCAGATGTTCTTATCCCCATTTCGCAGGTGATGAAACTGACGCAGAGGAGGCTAAGCTTCTCAACACTGACTTACTGGCTGATGGGCTGCAACTTGGTCTCTAGCTTGATTCCAGAGATCCACTGCCCCCTTCCATCTTGCCCTTTGCTCGTCATTAATGTAGCTGCCAGTCATTCTACTTGCCTATCCTGCCCCACCCATCACCACCATTCAAAAAGAGTGTTCAAGGCAACTGGATAAGCAATTGGTCCTACAAATGTGTCTAGAATTCTCTGTTTAGAAAAATCACCTACATGGGGGCAAAAACCTATGACCAACAAGTACTGATTAAATGTCACCAGGCACCAAGTACGGGGACTATGGGAAGATGCTTCTAAGATACTTCAGTTATTTTACAAAAGGGCTGAGTTGGAGAGACAAAACACCTGTAAGAACAAACTGATATAATAAAAAATAGTATTTAATTACTTGCCACATCACAAATCCTGTGATGTCTTCAGTGCCAGACCACATCCATTTGTGTGTCCTCTTTGCTTGCAAAACATTGGTTGACTGCAGATTTGTGCCTCAGAAATTGCTAGACATTCTCCAGAGCCGAAGTGGGGAAATAAAGACATCAAAGAAATGTAATAAACCCAATTTTGATCAGAGAACAAAGCAATGATTAAATAATCTGTTATTTTTTTCTTTTAATTACAGGCATGCCTCATCTAATTGCACTTCGCTTTATTGTGCTTTACAGATGTTGCATTTTTTTACAAATTGAAGGGGAGTCCCTCCACCAGCAAAAAGATTACGATTCACTTTATTGTGATACTCGTTTTATTGCCGTGGTCTAGGGCTGAACCTGCAATATCTCTGAGATGTGTCTATAATATAGCTCTGAGTCAACTTTAAAAGAATTCCCACCAAGTCTTGAGCAATGGCACCACTAAAACAGGGGCCTTCTTTCTCAAATAAATTAGAAAAATACTCACTTGGATTTGTAAACTCTGGGATGTTTGTTCAAAAACACTTAAATCATCCTACTTTACTACTCAATCAGGGCAATTTCTAACTTTAATACATAAGAAGCTGTGTAGAAAACAGGCTAGATGTGTTCTGAATGTATTGTTTCTGTATCTGGAAAAAAAGAACTGTTAGTACCCAAGAAGGGAGATGTGGGTAAGACACTGGTCAAATTGGGCTTTTCAAAGTCAGGCAATTTTTTTCTGAATGTGGCAAAGATTTCTTCTCCCTTCTGGCTTGTAGAAATGCCAGCTTCCATGTGGGTGGAGAGCTTTGGGGACTGGAAGAGGTTTATTTTTGTGTTTGTTTGTTTATAGAAGATTGTATTCTGAAGGGCCTAAAAATCAAGACCAAATCTCCATCGACAAAGGGCAGTCCCCCATCTGTACATGCCCACGTGCCTAACTGCCTCCAAAGCCTCCCTTCAGTCTATGGCGGAGTCTTTCACTTTGAGCTGCTCTGGGAATCATCGTAAAGTTAGAGCTTTGAAAACTCCCAGTGGCCAGCACACACCCCAGGGCAACTACACCAGAATCTCTAAGGAGGGGCCCGGGCGTGAGTAATCTGTTTAAAACTCCACAGGCAGTATCCATGTGCAAGCCAGGAAGAGACCACCGCAACATGAGTTGTTCCAATGCCCCAGTGTCCCCTATACCAGGATGCTGGGCCATCAAAATCCAACAGCAGCTAGCATCACACCATAGCCTGCCTTCATTACGATTCTAATTATGGGCCCAAAGCCATGAGACAAATGATGACTATTCCGGTGCCGCCACTTTCTCGTCTGTAAAGTGGGGATTGAAGCTTCTTTGGGGGTCACTGTGAGGATTAAGGGATTGTGAATAAGGCACTTCGCGTACTGTCTGGCACATCGCGAGCGCTCCATGGTCATGACCTCTGAAATCTCAGTATTCCATTCTGAGTTAAGAGGACAAGAGGCTGTAGGATGAACAGTGCTGGGTGATCACAGGGGAATTAGCTACAGGGGTTTTTTTTTTTTCCTTTTTCTTCTCTCTGATAACCTTCACTCCAATGTTTGGGGTGGGACACACACAAAAATTATATATTTTGTCCTAGCTGCAAATTGGCCTTTACAGACTGCCCTAGAGGGCAGAGGGCAGAGGGCAGAGGGCAGCATCTCTGGGGAAAGGAGAAGGAGCAGCTGCCCCTGGAAGATGTGCCCTGGGTCCTGGGCTTCTTAGGAGCGTTGGTCAGCCTCCAGTGGGGACGGCATCTGACGCTGGACACTGGAGGTCTTCTGCACCCGCGGGGCTGTGGGGAAGGAAAGGGCCTCTCCGTCCTCCCGTCCTTACATGTCACCACAAGAAGAGCTCAGCTGATAGGAAGGAAAGATACTCATGACCCAGCTTCCTTTTTTCTGAGAAGCGTAGATTCAGAATCACAGTAAAAGCTCTGTAATTCAGATTTCATATTGAGATAAAAGAGGTCACACTACAACAGTAATCTAAGTTTTAACAAAAGTTACTTCTTTTTTAACACATATTTCAACTCCAGCTGCCAGCTAACAAATAATTGTAGGCGACCGAAAAGCAGGTTTTATTGGGAGAGGATCACCTTGGCATCCCTGCTGTTGCTGGATGCCTGACGTGCGCTCTCATCATGGAGCAGAAATGACCTGGCCAAGGTCACTCAGCTGGCCAGTGCTGGACCCCAGAGACTGGGCCTTCCCGGGGCTCTCAAACCTGAGCATTCGTTATTCACTGCGTTCCCTGTGCTGTACTTTACATCCCCGCGACTATTTTTATAACTGGTCATTTGTACTGAATCCCTTCCACCTATGACATTGTAATAACTACGTATGGTGCCAGATGGGTACTAGACTTTTCGAGGTGACCATTTCGGAAGGTATATCACTATACTGTACACCTGAAACTAATATAATATTGTATCTCAACTATAACAGAAAATAAGTTTCAAAAAATATTAAAGAAAAAAAGACTAAAACACAAAAACCTGAACACTCATCAGAATTGCCTGGAGGGCTTGTTAAACAGATGGCAGGGCCCCACCTCCAGAGTTTCTGACCCAGGAAGTCTGAGATATGGCCCAAGAACCTGCATTGCTGACAAGTTCCCTGGTGATGCCCCTGCTGGTCCAGGGACCACAGTTTGAGAACACCTGATATGTGGCAATAGTATGGATTATATAAATCTCAGCCGTGAGAAATGGGGGTGGGGGAGTCCTTAAGAATAACTCTTATAAAAGTTGTTTGGTTTCCCCACTCTCCCAGACAGCACGGTTACAATTACTTGTCCAGCAGATGTATTCTTCAGAGACAACAGAAGGCTTCTGCTTGGTCCAGACCCAGTCACCCCTTCCAGAGCAGCTGAGGACAGAGGACCAAGTCTTCACTACCCTCTCAGAGTTGGTGACTTGGTCCCCGAGGGCCTTTCCTGAGGCTAAGGAAGAGAAAGTCCAGGAAAAGGAGGTTGACCGGGCCCCACGATGCAGCCACAGCTCTCTAAATCAACCACTTCAGGAGACCTTGGCAATCACTGAAGCGTGATTGCAATTTGTGGCCATTAACACAAGCTGGGCCTCAGGTGACCTCAGCAAAGCTGTCTCTGCTGTGTATCTGGTTTCCTAGCAACCTAAACATGAAGGAGCAGAGGTGAAAACAAAAGTCTAAGAGGTGATTCCCCTACTGGCTGCCCCCACCAGGTATTTCAGCAGGATTAGAAAAGTTTCTGCTGCAGCATGAATAAATAAGTCTGTGGTCCCAACCCACAGGCTAAACATAAAACCACAGGCTAATGATTGCAGCACCTCATCACAATTAAAGCCACCCAAGAGCACAACTGCAAATGATACAGCGAAACTGTGAGCTGCTGGCAGAAAGATCTGCTAGTGTGCAATAATCTGAAATAAAAGCTGTGCTGTAAAACTTAAGGCTTTGAGAAATAAGCCATAGCATGTTTTAGAAGACAATATTGTGAGGTGATGGCCACCTACCCAATAGCAAAGACTGGACCAAAATGGCAAGAAATGCTATCCCAGTGAGCTTTCTATTTAGTTCATTGGATGATATTGGAATGTGTGGATGTTTGGAAAGAAGGTGAGAGTGTGGGCTTTGGAGTCGACCCTGCCTTCAGGTTCCAGGTCTGCCATTTATAAGCAGAGTGACCTTGGGCAAATCGCCTAATTCCCACATCTAAACCACCAGCAAGCCTTTTTGGCTGCACCACCAAAAGATGTCCTAACTCTGTTCATGTCTGTTATCTCCATTACTAACCCCCACATGCAAGCCACCATTATCTCTAATCTGGTTTACTGCAATCACCTGTTAACCAGTTTCTCTGCTTCCATAGTTGCCACCCAACAGTCTAATCTCCACTCAACAGCCAGAGTGATTTTTTCTGTAATTATGATAAAACATGAATAACCTGAAATTTTCCATCTTAACCATTTTTAAGCAGTGTTTAGTATATTCAGATTGTTGTGAAACCAATCTCTAGAACTTTTCATCGTGCAAAACAATAACCGTGTGCCCGTTAAACAAGTCCCCATTTCCCATCCCCCATTCCCTCCCCCCCCCACCCTTAGCAACTACCATTCTACTTTCTGTTTCTATGAATTGGACTACTCTAAGCATGGTACTTCATATAAGTGGAATTATACAGTATTTGTCTTCTCGTGACTGGCTTATTTCATTGAGCATAATTATTAGGTCCATCCATTTTATAGCATGTGTCAGAATGTCCTTCCTTTTTAAGGCTGAGTAATATTTCATTGTATGACTAGACCACATTTTGTTCATCCATTCATCTTTCATCGGACATTTGGGTTGCGCCTACCTCCTGGTTATTATGAATAATGCTGCTATGAAAATGGGTGTATAATATTTCTTCAGGCCCTGCTTTCAATTCTTTTAGATATATGCCCAGAACTGGTATTGCTGGATTATGTGGTAATAATATTTTTAATTTTTGAGGAAATGCTATACTGTTTTCCATAGTGGTGGCACCATTTAACAGTCCCACCAACAGCGCAGAGTGATCTTTTAAAGAGCTCAGCACTGTTGACATTTTGGGCTGGATAACTTTGTTTTTTGTGTGTGTATGTGTGTGTGTGTGTGTAGGGGTATTCTGTCTCATGTGATGTAGGGTATTTAGAAGCATCCCTGGCCTCCACCCACTAGATGCCATTAGCATCTCCTCCACCATCTGTGACAACAAAAATGCTTCCAGACATTGCCAAATGTTTCCTGGGGGATAAAATCAATCCCTGGTTGCAAACCCCTGAGTTAGGTCATACTTGTCCCCTAGCTTACATCCTTTTGAAGTCTTCCTGATACACTTAGGATAAAATCCAAACCTGCCCATGGCCAACAGAGTCCTCAAGACCCGCCCTGCCCACTTTTTCTACCTCTTTTCCTCCCATCTCCCAAGTGCTCACTGGCCCTCACCAGGGACTCTCTTTGGTCCCTCCAATACAAGAGGCTTATTCCTGCCTCAGAGCCTTTGCGCTTACTGTTCCCATTGTCTGGTGTTTCCAGATCTCTGCCATTCATATCTCAACTCATGTCACCTCCTCAGGCAGGGGAGCTGCGACCACCCAATCCAAACAGCCACTCTCCCAAATAATTTAACCATAGAATTTTCAAGCTTGAGACTTTGAGAAATATATGTCTATAAGTCATGGCATTTTTTAGAGAACAATGTTGGGGTGTTTTCTTCAGTTCCTTTATCTCCATCTGAAACTATTTTGTACTTTTTTTGGGGGGGAGTGTGTGCCAAGTTCAAAGCCAGGCTAACGTCAGATCACCCTGATCATCATGCCCACCTTAAAGCCATCAGCATGGGCCCTGTGACGGTCAGTCTCCATTTGCCCCTCCAGGTTCATTACACACCTTCAACACCTCCTCAGTGCCCGGGGAGCTGACCTTCAAGCGTTGAGGCAGCCGGGCTCCTCTGGCTTCTGAGTTGGTTCAACCAATGGGTGGCACCAGCATGAGGACAGATGACAAGAGGAGAGTCCAAAAATGAAGCTAACCTCATTGGATTCTGTGAGGATGACCTGAGCAGAGGAATCTCACACCTCTAGCTGACTATTTCATGTGGCCTGTACATAATAAATATACTTCCTTTCTGACATACAGTGAGATATGGACAAAACTCTGTCCAGTGCTTGGGGGACAAAATGGAGGTTAGATTACCTTTATAGCAAAGGATCGACACGAAAGAATCATTTGGTTAAACACAACAACGCACAAATAAACCATTGGCTCTGTTCCCGGTTCCCTATGTTTGTTGTTCTTGTTAATGATACCTTTCTTCCCTGGTATAGGGCCAACTTCATTTTTCTTTTCCTAATCTGTTTATAAAAAACATTCAGAGCTTTGTACGGTCTCTTGTGGGGCTTTCAAAAGGGTTCCTGTACTTAGAGTAATGCTTTCCCATCGCCCAGGAAGCGATTTAGTGAACGTAATGAACTAGAGCTGGACTCCAAGGAAAAGTGATGTGTTCCCAGCTAACATAAAGGGTAGATACATGTTAAAGCTTCTAAAAGCACAGCTGATTGCTCACCACTGACTGTGTCATGCCTCAGTTTACTCATGTGTAAAACTGGAATAGTGGTCATGTTTACTGCAAGGACCAGGGGTGGATAGTGCATGCTGACTTGGGTCCTCCCTGAGGGGCCCTGAGGAAGGGAGGAACTTGTGGAGAGTGACATAATGAATGTCAAGTTCTTGACACATAGTAGGTGATCAAGAAATAGTAATGATTATTACTACATATGGTTTTGTGAGCATTGAATGTCATAAGTATAAAGGTAACCAGTTGATGCTAGGCACATAGAAAAGGCTCAAAAACAAACAAATGGTGCAATATACTGAAAAGCAGGTCTAAGAATATCTGTGAAGAAAGATTAAAAGTAATGCACTCTGCCCTGAGCTTGACTTGGATTATTCTAACACCTCTGCTGCCCTTGGATGGTCATCTTCTCTTATTCAAAAAGAACAGCTGGGCCTCTGACAGATACAGCTCAAGAGTGACCGCAATAAGACCTGTCATGAAAGTTCATCTTTTATTAGTTGCAGAAAATGTGAAACTCCAGACACGTTTCAACCCTTATTTTAAATTCCAAATTAGTTGAAAGTTGGAGTACAAATTTGAAATCAAAGTTTTGCAGTCGGTCTTAATTTGTAAATTATCAGTCTTTGCATTTTTTTCTTGTAGGAGGTGTTGCTTTCTGGAGCGCGGGGTCAGGAGGCAGGAGGCTGGGGGCTTCGTTCTGACCCTAGTTGTGTGACCTTGGGGCCCTGGCTTCTCCCCAATCAAACAGGGGGGTGGGCTAGCCTTATAAGTACATCACTTTTTATTTCCCCAAAACTTTTGACATGGCTGGGTAGAGGGGTGTTTTCACTGACAATGAAGTCCCTGAGTTAAGTAAGGTGGAGTGGGGGTTAAGTTCCCCCACTGTAGATCCAGGATGGGGACCCTGCTGCCTGCTGCAAAGTCTTCCCCACTAAGAATGGAGAAAACTGGAAAACTGAGGGTGGGACTGGAGTGTGTGAGGTATAGGGGAGGTGTACGGGGTTGTGGTTGCAGCCACTGGCTCCAGCGGAGCGACCAACGGGGGCAATGAAGAGAGAGGTCGAGTACAGTGAGCGGAGGCTGGCAACAGTGTTTGGGGGATCACTGGCGACCTTGGTAAGAGCCTTTCTGGTGAAGGGCAGAGGGTCAAAGCCTAACTCCAAGGGGTTTGAAAGAGACTGAAACAAGAGGAATTCAGGATAATTAGACATATTTTGGAGGAGTTTATTCTAAATCTGGGAAATCATTGTTCAAAGTGAAAACGATGAGCTGTGTAAACGTTTAGACAAGTGCCTGCCACGCTGTAAGTGCCGAAACATGTCAGCCAATATTTCGATGCTTTATATTCTCATCTGATCTTCATCACATTCCTGAGAAGCCCAGGGGTCAAGCTTTAGGAAAGTTGGAAATGAGAAAATTGAAGCAGATACATATGTGGACTTACTCGAGGCCTCACATTTAGCTCCTTGGTTTATCCATTCATCCCACACGTCTGTTGAGCGCCTGCTGTGTGCTGGGACGAACAGGCCTCTAAAAAGTGGAGCTAAGAGCCCGGTCTCCTGGTTGACAGATCCATGTCCTTTCCAAAATATTAGGGGAAAGTTCCTAAAGTGTTTAAACTTATCTTTACTATTAAGTGTGTGTGTTACAAATCATCAAGGCACCTCGACAACCTGACTCCTCAAAGAGTTATCGATCTAGTGACAGGATACATTTATTTGGTATTATCATTTCTTTAAATGTGTGACTAGCATCTCATACTAGGGTAGCCAGAAACTACCCTTCATGCTTTATTCCTGAGCTTCTGTGAACTAGGAATCAAACAGTCATAAGGACAGAATTCCTTTCTCATGAACAAACGCCATCTGCATCTCTACACTATGCTTTCCAGGCTCTAGAAACCCATCGAAAGTTGGCCTCTTGGCAGAGACTCCAGAGAAAGGTTAATTAGTGATCATTCTTAGGTTCGTTTAGACACAAGAAAAGCCATCCTTTGGGAATGGAGCTGTAATTCTCAGTTCCTCAGCCATCCATCACTGTCAAACAAGCAGGATTTAATCAATCGCTTAGCATGGAAAAGGTTGAACATTCAAGTGCAATCTACCTCTTTGAACTTTATTACCAATGTTGCTCTTCTCAACCTCTTGAGTAACCCAATTTCTCTGACCAAGGAAACTGAATGTAGAATCAGAGGAAAGGCACTGTTTAATCTCGCCCACAACACACCACCACTATCACCGTGATGCTGTCTGCAGGCAGAGATACACTTGAAGTGTTTCAGATGCGATCCTTGCTTACTGAGCCTAGGGGGCGTCATAGCCTTTCTTGGGACCCATCTCCACCAGGGGCCCTACTCCAACATGGATGGGAACAGCCAGAGACACGGACAGCCCACCTGGATACCGGCAAAGCTGAGATTCCAGCCCCCAGGCCCTGCTTTCCAGAACTTTCTGCACTAGACCATAGCTCAGTGGTTATATGTGTGGGCTATGGAGTGTAAATTCTCAAGCTGACACCTACTTTCCATTTGACCTTGGGTCCCGGCTCAAAGGGTTGTACAGAGTCAGGAAGGTAATATCTGTGCATTACCTCTTAGCATAGCTCTAGCACTCAATAAACCAGTATAGTAAGTATTCGTTACTATCAATTTTACAGAGATGAGAAGGACTACAAAGAAAGGGGATTACTACAGCAAACTCAGTTTAAACATGGATCACTGGTTAAACATGTCACTTCAGTGGAACTGTCCTCACCACTAGAGACGATGCATACTTGTGTTCAGACATTTCCCTGCGTGGGTCCTCGGTGACTGGTGCTGTCTTAGAACGACAGCCCTCGGGGCCGGCGGCCTTGCAAATTTAATACTCAATGAAATGGTCTGTTCTCCTGCTCTTTTCCAATTGTTGACCTTGGTTTGATGGTCTCAAGGTGGAAGTATTCTTCTGCCTTGCTATATTTGCCAATTCCTCAGACCCCTGTCCCACCATAGTCCTCCACAGAGGTTGGGCTTAGATCCAAGGGCCCAGACTCTAGGACGGGGAGTTGTATTTCTCAGTGAGCCTCTGGTGCATCTCTGGGTAGATTTCCGTCTGACGTGTCACAGCCCACCTTCTGATGGCCACTCACTCCCTGCTTACAGTACAATCTCCCTTCCCTCTGCCATGCTTCAGGTGGTCCATGTGATGGGCTGAATCAAGTTCCCCCAGACCCTGTGTGTGCAAACCCTAATCTCCAGCACCTCAAAATACAACCGTACTTGGAGATGGCGCCTTTAAAGAGGTAATTAAGTTAAAATGAGGCCATTAGCATGGGTTCTAATTCATTCTGACTGGTGTCCTTATAAGAGAACAACCTGTACATAAGGGATGTGTGTATACAGAGAAAGGCCACATGAAGACACAAGGGGGAGACGGACATTTGGAAGCCAAGGAGAGGGGCCTCAGAAGAAACCAACCCTACAGACACCTTGCTCTTGGACTTCTAGCCTCTAGAACTGCAAGAAAGTTCATTCTAGGGCCGGCCGAGTGGCGCGATGGTTAAGAACTCGCTTGGGATGCCAGAGGGCCCCGGTTCGGATCCCACATATGAGGGCCAGTGACACTG
>NW_017731428.1:4229208-4305370 GCF_001890085.2 Hipposideros armiger | reverse complement strand
AAAACGACAGCAACTTGTCTGTTCCCCTTCCCCCAATTCCCCAGCACTGTTCCCATCCCCCAATTCCCCAATAAAAATCTTTAAAAAAAAGAAAGTTAATTCTGTTGTTTAAGGAACTTTGTTATGGCAGCCCAAGCTGACTAATACAGCCGATTTGTATTTCCCACCATCCAGACACTTCCATGATATCAAGTCACGAGTGCAGATAAGCCATGCTGACTCATTTCTGTGGTGGCTTCGGGAAACTCTGTCTCCAGCCAATTATTTTTATGGTGTCACTTGACGGTGGCAGAAAAGGAAGCCCCAGCACTTGTGAGCATACTTTTCTTCCGGTCTACCATTCTTGCTGAAGAGACACCATGGCTCCCAAGGGTGAGGCTGGGACACAGTTACCTTTTGTTCACATTCCAGCTTCTTCCCGTGGCTTCTTCCATACATTCATTTCTCGGCACATCACTGGGATGCTCCTTTCATGAACAAGCACCAAACCACTCACAAAAGGAACTCACAGTTTGCAGTCCCAGTTTCTACACTTAGCGAAATGTTTCACATTTGAGGCACAGTAGGGAGCTCCACAATGTAGCCATAACTTTCAAACCCAAACTATATTATAAGCTCCCTGGATGTGCCAGAGTCCCCCACATACCACATATTGCATTGAACAACCTGGGGAGGGGTGTGGACTTGCATAGACTGCAGTGCGAATAGCACACTCTAGGGTTGTGCAGTGCACAACCTGCACAGCTATACAAAGTGGCTCAGGCAGAAACCATATCTCTTGCAATTCATCTTCCTCCCAGCCTCATGCTGAAAGACTAAAATGCCCTTTGTAAGTATTACTGATTTGCTGACATTTCTAAGTGAAGTGTTTTCCTCCAAAGAGAAAAATAGTAAAAGTCACCAAGGAAAGAAACCCTGGTGAATATTAGATAAATATGGTATTATAGCTCCTTGGATCACATCATGTCCACTATGAGCACTGGGAATTACCCAGGAGAGGAAAACATGACCCTATTTACACAGTGGTTGCTGAGGTGGGAAGAGTGCTGATGTTTCTCCTTCGGTCCACGTGTTTGAGCATCACCTTGTAATCATCTTAACCCTTTCATCTTTTACACTTAAACACAACTCTGTTCTCCGTGGATCGTGAGCTTCTAATTAGGAAGCTAAGCACATCCACATTCATTCACTGGTTCAGGAACAATGATGGTCTCATTCCTCAGAGTTTGTGCGATGAGCCAGAGCAAGAACGTGCCGCAGAGGGCGTGACCAGGTGGGGTCTCAGAGAGAAGCACCTGCTTCGGGGCCTACAGAGCATGTACCACTTCTTAGAGACTCAGCCTCCAGTCAGAAGGCCTGTTTGCTAGTCTAAGAGGAGAAGTACAACTGTCAGCCAAGCTCAGTGACCCATTTCAGCAAACCTCAACTGTCTTTCCCTGTAGACCAAATTGAATCTGGACGTTCCAATTACAATCAGAAGCTTGCCTTGTGAGTGGGATGCTGAGTTGGGGGTATATATAGGTGGAGCCATGGTAGGATACACCTGCCCAAGAATAGGAATGGTGACGCCCACGGGGCGGCAGGCACTCGCCACTGGGCAGTGTTTGCAGAGCTCAGCCTGCCCCCTGGCTCTCTGAGAGTTTTCTTTCTTCTGTTCTTCAGCCTGACTCTCACCTTGGTTCACAGTCTTTCCCGAACCATAAACTTCATGTGAACAGGTTTCTGCTAAGCGAATTCCTAAGACTCCTGCTTGGTCTCCTTAGGACTGGGTCACCTTGATTAGTTTCCAATTGTCCCAGGCTCCTCGGTTTCTCATCAACAGGTAATTGCTTGGTTTACTCCCAACTCCCATGTGTGGATTTTCCTGATTTAACTCCCAAATGGAAACTTTTCATCTGAGTTACCAGGGAGAACATCAAGCTTGCTGCCCCCTTTTAGCCCCTCTTTCAGGCTTTTAAAGAGTTATTGAGAATATTGAGAACAAACTGATGGTTGCCAGATGGGAGGGAGGCCGGGGGCTGAGTGAAAAGGTGAAGGGATTAAGAAATACAAATTAGGGCCGGCCGAGTGGTGCGTTGGTTAAGAGCTGACTTGAGATGCCAGCTCGGAGCAGCTGGGCCCCGGTTCGGATCCGACATGAGGGCCAGTGACGCTGCACCCTCTACAGCTAAGATGCTGAACAACAGCTCAACCTGGAGCTGGGCTGCCATGAGTTGCTGGCGATGGCATAGGCTGCAGCCCCTGCTGCAGTGGGCTGCCATAAGCTACTGTGTGTGGCTGGCAGCCAGCGTGAGCGGTCAGCAGCCGGTGTGAGCTGCCAAGAGCCACTGGGAGTGGCCGTCCAGAGACAGATGACTGATCTGCCTCACCCGGGAAGAGCACAATGATAATACCAACATGGGCCAGTGAAGCAACATCCTCCATAACTAGATTGAAGAACAAAAGGACAGCAACTTGTCTGTTCCCCTCCCCCAATTACCCAACTAAAAAAAAATCTTAAAAAAAAAGTAATACAAATTAGCAGTTACAAAATAGTCACGGAGATGTAAAGTACAGCATAGAGAATATAGTTAATAATATTGACTAATAATATAGTCAATGATATAGCCAGGTGGGTACTAGACTTATCAGGGGATCACTTCCTAAGTTATATAAATGTCTAACCACTATGCTGCACACCTGAAACTAATATAATATTGAATGTCAGCTGTAATTGAAAAATAAAAAATAAAAAAAGAATAAAAAAGAGCTATTGTGAGACAAGGAGATGATGCATGTGGCATTCTGATCCCAGGACCTGAAATGATGGCGTACTCAGTCAGCATTGGTGCTCTTTTCCCAGGGATGGTGAAGTGTGTTAGCTAACTCTGCATCCCCGAGCACTCCATCACAGGGGAGGGGGAAGATGTGATGTCCCCGAGAGAGCTGCCGAGTGACTATAGGGAGCCACATCCTATCCCAGTCCCAAACCCCCAATGGGATTCAAAGTGTGAGAAAGCCCCAGGGAGACTGTGAGAGGGGCAGGCTCGCTATGGAGGTGGGTCCTCAGAGGAGGGCAGTGCTGGCCCCTGCTGGCCTGGCCAGTGCCCACCCTGATGGGGACAGTGAGCGACTCTCCCAGCTGATGATGAAGCTCTGACCAGATTGCTTTCTAAGAAAACCTCTAACTCGGAGTTGCAGAGGTGGTCAGGGACCCACTGGAAATTCAGCTCTGATGTGAAACATACTCCAAGATGATGAACGTGGTTGGAGATCTCTGCCTCCTGACCCTCGGGAGTCCTAATGTTCACGCTCCTGAGATGGAGGAGAGAATGTAAAAGGGAAATTGAACAGTTGGCTTTTCCTTTTCAGTGAGAAAGGAGAATGACAAGGCACTCTTCACAGGGGACATTTTGCCCGTATGTGTCCAAGGCCCCAAGGAGGGTGCCAGCCCCATCCTGTGTCCTCAGAGCTACAAGTCACTCACCATAGACTGGTTGATGAGTGGTTCTGCATATTCCATCCACAGCCTATAAGCCTGAAAAGTGGTCTTTATGGCAAAAGGGGTGACCCTCCCCTTTAGGAATGAAGATGGAGAACTGGAGGCCAAGGGGCTTTCCAATGACTATCTCAGTCCCTTGTGGAGCACCTGTTAAATGCTGGCCATTAGCCGCGGAGCTGTGTGTGTGCATCTCCTCTGTCTCTAGAATACCGGGAGGTAGGTGTTCTCGTCCCCATGTTCCAGAGGGAAGACTGAGGTTCGGTGGGAGTAAGTAGTTGATGGGTTCGAGGTCAACAGCTGGTAAGTGGCTAGCTCAGAACTTGGACCCAGATGCATCAATCACTTTCCACGTGGCCACACTGTCAGCATCTGCAGAAAAAGTCTGTGACACCACGAACTGTGGGAGCTTCCTCACCATCTGCAGAAAAAGTCTGTGACACCACGAACTGTGGGAGCTTCCTCACCTTTGTAACCTCCCTGTGCCTGTTCTTTTGGTCTCTGCTGTCTGTGTCCCTACTGTGATTCGTTGAGAATAAAAAAAAAAAACCCTTCAAACAAGAGGAGCCCACCTGCTTGTCCCTAGAGGCAACGAGAAGAGAAACGCGTCATGATCAGTGGGCTGGAGTGGGGAAAGGGAGCACCTAAGGGGGGAGATTCTAGAGCCTTTGGAAAGAAAGGGGGGAATCGGGGAGTCAGGCCAGGAGAAGCTGCACCCCAGGAGCTCAACGGTAGGACTCGGGCCAGCTCACACCACCTTTCCAAAGACATAAGTAAAGAAATCTTAATGTAGAGAAAAGAGGATCCAAAGCACACTGGTCATGGAGGGCCTTGGCCATTCATGGACTTGAGCACGACACATGTGCAAAGTCATTGTCCCTTTTCAGAAAAAATGATACTCTTTGGACTTTGACAATATCGTTTAAGTCCCTGTGGTTGTTTTTGTCCTGGAAACCCCTGGTCTGAGGCTGGGACAAGGGAAACCACACTGAAGTTACCCCTGGTCCTTCGGGTGTGTCTCTTTCCTCCTCTCCCAGTCTCACTTCTTTCTTTTTTTAAAGATTTTTATTGGCGAATTGGGGGATGGGAACAGCACTGGGGAATTGGAGGAAGGGGAACAGACAAGTTGCTGTCCTTTTGTTCTTCATTCAGTCTAGTTGTGGAGGACATTGCTTCACTGGCCCATGTTGGTGTTATCATTGCGCTCTTCCTGGGCGAGGAAGATCAGTCGCTGGCTTCTGGGCGGCCGCTCACTGCGGCTGCTGGCCACTCACACTGGCTGCCGGCCACACACGGTAGCTCACGGCAGCCCACTGCAGCAGGGGCTGCAACCTATGCCATCGCCAGAGACTCACAGCAGCCCAGCTCCAGGTTGAGCTGTTGTTCAGCATGTTAGCTGTAGAGGGCAGTGTCACTGGCCCTCATGTGGGATCTAAACCGGGGCCCTGCTGCTCAGAGCTGGCATCCCAAGTCAGCTTTTAACCGACGCACCACTCAGCCGGCCCCAGTCTCACTTTCATTCATAAGACCTCAGAGGTTTTGGGGAGGCAGGTTTGATGTCTAATGATATTTCTATCCATTGGAATGTTAAGCCCTAATCCCCCTACCATCCCACTCCCAGGTTAATCTTTGGTGCTCCTGGTATGTGGAGGACCAGTGGGTCACTTTAATGGAATGTGTTCACACCAGGGAAGAGCCCGACCCCATGCTGACCCCCAGCCGGGCCCCTTGGTCAAGGCCAGCCAGCCAGCACTTGGACTCTAGGAAGCCACAGCTTTCAAGATGCAGGGCCTTTCCTGCAAGTTCAGGGAGCCTTCTCCATCTGTCCCCACCCATAATGGCCTCCCCCTTCTCTCATTGCCAACCCCTCTTTCAGTCAGCATCTAACTGGTTAAGCATGCAATTAGTTGTGTTTCTGATTGTTTTCGAGGTGTATGCTTAACTCCGACTGTGAATTCCTTGAGCTGCACGGGGTGGAAGGGAGCAGGGGGCTGTCTTGTGGATGGCTATAGCCCCCATCGGCCTAGCTCAGGATCTAGTTCCCGTTCATCAAATGTTGTCCAGCCACCTGGCATTCTGTGGGGCTTCAAAGCTGCCTCTGCACAGTCCTAGCTGCAGTGTGGCCTGCTCCTGGAATCCTTTTTCGTGACTTCTTCTAGAGTATGGGGACTTAGAAAAATGAAAACAGAGCTGTACGAAGACAAATGAACAATTACCCAGCTAGGGGATCTAATCCTGGAATTAAAACTGGTTCCTTGGGAACACTTCTCTCCTGCACCTAATAATCTCATTTTGATTAACAAAGCCCCATTGGGGGCAGAGGTACAGTTTGAAAGCAGCGTTGGTGTCTGGGAAGACCAAGTTTGGAACAGCCACTAAGCTGTCAGGCTCTTTGAAACATGATTCCGACTTTCAGTTTTGTCAGATTGTTCTTCCACCTTCCTCTGTGCTCTGAACCACGTCCGAATTCCACTGGAGAGGCAACTTATGGGATAGGAAAAGAGTGGACTTTGGGTTCTGACAGGGGTGGGTCTGAATCCCACCTCTGCATCTTAGGAGCTATGACTTTCCTTGCAGGACTTCTGCCATGATTAAAGGAGATAATAGATGTATATGTGCTGATGCATACAGTTGGTGCTCAATACATGGAAATGGTTTGTTTTAATTCACATCATTGTGAACCCTGAAAATATCTGCTTCTGACCCGGATGAACAGCCATCTCTACTGGCTGACATTCTACCATCCTTTCAGTCCTAGGTTAACTGACACCTCTTCCAGGAAGAAGTCCCTGATTTCCAAGTGAAACATCACACATGAAAATGTGACCATGTTGTTCCCCTATTCAAAACCACTGGGCAATTCTCCATTGCCTAGAGAACAGAACTTAATCTCTTCAGGGAGAACAACAAGGCCCTTTGTCCCCAATGCTTCTCCAAACTCTGCCCTCATTTGACATTCCAACTATATGCATCTACTGTGGTTTCCTGCATACAGCAAGATCCCACATATTTCCCTACTGCTGGCAGCTGTCCCCTCAAAATCAGGCACTAAATCAACTTGCACGTGGATTTCTGGGATGTGAGGCATGCAAAACATGGGGCCCAGTGGTAAACGGGCTCTTTGAAAGGTTCTTCCCTTGGAGCCTATCGAGAATTGTGCCCAAGGTCCTTGAGGGTCTTTGCATTTGCATGTTGCAAATAGAGTACTCCCTGAGTTCATCTGAAGTCATCCTCAGGATGACCACGGAAGATGTGCCTGTGTCCCTATGCCCCAAACCAACCTGTTCTGCCTGCCCACCAATCAGCAGCCTGGGGTCAGGGGGAGAAGGCATTCCTCCCGTGGGTGAATTGACAACTCAGGGCTCTGCCATTGTTCTGTCCAGGTAAGAGTGTGGCCACCAGGCAGAAACAGGCCTGACCCAAACTTTACTTATCACTTATGGGACCTTGGACATGTTTCTAAACCCCCACTTCTTCATCTGAGGGAAGGGAGTGTAATAACACCTCAAAATGTTATGGGAAGGAGTGCCTGGCATATAGTAGGTGCTCAATAAATGTTTACTATTATTAAAATTTCTGGAAGCAGCTTGCAATCACTGTACCACAAGAAGCATTTGGGCTGGGTTTTATGCATTGCCTGAGGGGCTGATCCAACCACCTTGAGTAGATCTGTAGTTCAACTTTAGAAGGTCAAGGTTACATCCTCCATTCTCATCCTTCCCCTCCAGAGGCCTCCCTGTGGAAATTACTTTACAGAATCTGGTATCTCTCTGCTCCAGGGAACATGCTCAAGAATTCGACCTCTGCAACTGTCACTTTTCAGGACTCACTGTATGATGCGTGGGTTATGGTGTGGAAAGAGCCAAGAACCTGGAGGCAGAGGACCTGGGTTCCGGTCCTGGCCCAGCTGGTTACCAGCTGAGCTGTGTGATCTGGGCGAAGTGACTTAACCTCTCTGAACCTTAGAGTCCTCATGTGTAATCCAAGGGTGTCTACTTCACAAATAAGATGATGACAAGAGAAAGTGTCTTGTCAACTACAAAGTATTGTTCGGGTCTAAGGTTCTTGGATTTGCCTCTTTTTCTCTTGGCCTAGTTTATTATAGATTAAAAATCTCTTATCCACAATTCCAAAAACACAAAAACATCTGAAAAACAGTATTTTTTTTTGTAACTCATTTGGCTGCAGTACTTCACCTGAATTGATGTGAGACTATTTATAGTCTTTATCCCATTTATGGCGAATATTCATGTTTTACTGCAGAAATAATAATGCATTTGGTTTGAGAGTGCTGTTCCGGTTACCTCTGGGGGTATCAAATAATGCATGAGCTATTCCGAATTTTGAAAGACACCTGGCCCCGAGAGTTTTGCTCAAGTAGCTACAGATTTATATTTTAGGAGCAGATCCTAAGTTGTATTCATTTGTGTACCACTTTCATGATTTTTGTCACATCCTTATTATAATACTTTTACATATTTTTAATTGACTCCATTTTTTACTTATTATTTTCAAATGAGTCTTTTAAAACATACACAGAAAAATGAATATCTAATTATATATATTAAAGATGTTTATGTTAAACCCCAAATCATCCTGCATATCACAGCGAATGAATGCACCCCACACTTTAGGCAACAGTGATCTGGAACCAGCAAAACATGTTAACTCCTCAACAGTGAGGACACAAAGGATGAGGGTGACATCTGCGAGGTTTGGACTCATCTGTGAGGTTCTCAATTATCCTAAATACAATGCCATTCAACGCCACCAAGTGCTGGCTGCACTCCCGCTGTGAGCACCTTTCACCATCACATCAACTATAAACTTCTGTTGAAAAACCCACAAAACAGCCAGCAGAGATGGCAGGTGAATCTCAACTTCCTAACAGCTGAGATTGCATGTGTTCAATTCTTTCACTGACTTTGTCCTCTGGTTCTCACCTCCACCTATAGCAAAGGTAGTATTAGTATAAATGAAAACAAAAACCCCAGGCCCACCCAGGTTGAGAGCTTAGCCTGTGATCACACGAGTGACAGGCAGAAATGAGAGGAAAGTCAGGCGCCCGCTGCTGACACTGTGGGTCTTGGTCTCAGCCTTGGTCACATCATGGCCGTGCTTATGCTGCTTTCTGCCTCGGGTTTATATGTAGATATTCACAACCAACCTGTTCTCAGCCTAAAATATCCCCTCATGGCTCAGCTATTATCCTCAGCCAGTGCTCCATGAAAAGGCTCCGAAATGGTTCAACAGGTGGAACAAGGGTTTTTAGAGGTTTTAAGGATCTTCAGAATGGACTGAGAATTAGGTGCCTGTCTTCGCATTTCCCACAAAGTCAGGGGAATAGCAGTTTGTGGACGTGGGGGAGGGCCCAGAAAACCTATTATAACATAATTTATAATTTATAACATAATGTAGCCTTTTGGTAAATATTTTTTAAAAACCACAATTTCTGGAGGAATCAAGAATTTCCCAAATTAGCAAAACAAGTAAAAGAAAATCAGAGGTCTCTCTTTCTCTGTTTTTTCTTTTTACCAAAATCAATCACTAATGTTCCCATATTTCTTCTTCTTTTTTTTTTCTCACGTGTAATGGTCATGAAAAAGAAATTATGCTGGGAATCAGGAGGCCTGGGTCCTAAATTCTGCCCTGATACTAACCAGCTCCGTGCCCCAGGCATGAGCCTACCGTCTGTAGACTACAGAAGCGTGCTCCAAGGAGTTGGCTCCAGTGTAACATGGAAATCTAGGTGCTGGGTCAAGCAGACATGTTTCATCCTAGCTCTGCCCCTTGGACAAGTTATTTAAATTTAGACAAGTTATTTAAATTCCTCACCTGTAAAACCTACCTTGAAGGTGTGAATGAAGATTAAAGAACAAAATGGGTGTAAAACACTGAGCACAGCCCTGGTACAAAGTAAAAGGTAAATATACGCGGTCTGACAATTAAGTTCAAACTTGTGGCAATGATGTTGCTAACCTTTTTTGATATCAGAGGGATTATTCATTATGAATTTGTACCAACTGGACAAATAGTTAACCAGGTTTACTATTTTGGAAGTGCTGAAAAGGCTGTGTGAAAAAGACAAAAATGACCTGAACTTTTTGCCAACAAGTCATGGCTCTTGTATTACGACAATGCACCAGCTCACACGGCACTGCCTGTGAGGGAGTTTTTAGCCAGTAAACAAATAACTGTATTGGAACACCCTCCCTACTCACCTGATCTGGCCCCCAGTGACTTCTTCCTTTACCTGAAGATAAAGGAAATATTGAAAGGAAGACATTTTGATGACATTCAGGACATCAAGGGTAATACAACAACAGCTCTGATGGCCATTCCAGAAAAAGAGTTCCAAATTGCTTTGAAGGGTGGACTAGGCGCTGGCATCAGTGCGTAGCTTCCCAAGGGGAGTACTTTGAAGGTGACCACAGTGATATTCAACAAGGAGGTGTGTAGCACTTTTTCTAGGATGAGTTCGTGAACTTAATTGTCAGACCTCGTAAACCGTAGCTGTTTTTGTTACTGTAAATTTGGATACTCTGGGCCTCCGAACTGAACTATTTAAACAAAGATATATAATAAACAGCTCTTGCTTTCAGTGATTATGGATTTACTCCCCAGAACAGAGTGACTGAGGACACATCATGCAGCAGACAGATAAGCTCGTCAAATTCAATTTTCAAATGCATGACTTTTTCTAGCTTTGAGGAGCTATGCATAAGGTGCCTTAAAACAAACAAAAACAAAAAAAACAACAAAAAAAACCCAACCAGCACAGGTTAAAATAAGGCCAGTCATTGACTGCCGGTGGAAAAGGAAGTCAGGGAAAATGGAAATAAAGAACATCAACAAATAATTCGTATTTTAGTCTCTGACTTTCAGCACAGAACATTTTCCCTAGGTACGGCCCCCTAATTTGAGTTTCACCAAATTACCATCTCGGGCTCCTCCTTTCCTGGAGGGAACTTACCCAGAGTTAAGCAGCAAGAGGCCAGAGGAGGCATGAGGAACCCAAGCTAGTATTTTATAAAATGGAATTGCTCGACCAACTGCGTCAGAGGCACCTAAATGTTGTTAAAATGCAGATTCCCCCCGACCCAGATGAAGGAGACTATCTGGGGTTGGGGGTTGAAAATATGCATCTTTAACAAGCACCCTTGATGCAACCAACATTTTGAAAAACACTGATCTTAGGCAGTGTTATAATCATGCAATAAGTGCCACATATTATTCATGTGCCATCTCTGTAGCATTTCTCCATCTCCAGTAAAAATACCAGTGTCTAGAAGGACCAAAGACAAGCACCAAAACCAAAACCATCCAAGGAACTGCATAGCCAAATAACAGAGGTGAAAACAAAGTATAGCGGTGGCCCAAGGCAGGGGGGACTGGCGTGCTGGGGGACACAGAAGGACAGTGGTCAAGAAGGTCTTCCCCATGGTTGGCTGGGTGGCTAAGTTGGTTAAAAGTGCGAGCTCTGAGCAACAGGGTTGGTGGTTCGATTCCCACATGGGCCAGTGAGCTGCGCCCGAGCTGAGCTGCCACTGAGCTGCCCACAGGTGGCAGGATGGCTCAGCTGGTGAGAGCACGTGCTCCTAACAAGGTTGCTGGTTCAACTCCCACATGGGATGGTGGGCTTCGCCCCCCCCTTCTTCCCCCCTCCCACAAATACATTGAAAGCAGCGACTGGTCTTGGAGCTGAGCTGCGCCCTCCACAACTAAGTTTGAAGGACAACTTGACTTGGAGCTGATGGGTCCTGAAAAAACACCATGTTCCCCTTCCCCAATTCCCCAACACTGTTCCCTTCCCCAATTCCCCAATGAAATCTTTTCAAAAATTAAAAAAAAAAAAGGTGATCTTCCCCAAGTGGGAGCTTCACATGTACAGTTCCCAGGTGGACAAAGTGGGTGGAGTGTAGAGGTTAATGGGTGGATGGGGACAGGAGTAACACGAACAAAGCAGAGAGATGCGAGAGCCCCTGGCACACGTGAGGGGCTGCAATGGCTTTTTATGAGGCTGGAAGGCAGGGCTGAAATGTGGAGGGATACCAGAAACACGTCTTCTCAGCTGGGCAAAATTACAAATTATACTTTCCTTCTTCAGAGAAGCGACGCCATCTCACGTTTCTGGCATTAAAAAGCATCAACCAATCTCTAGGCTTTTACTATATGACTTCTTTTTTCCCCTTTTCCTGATTTTAAAACATACTTGCATCCTACCCGAAATCCTAAGTAGATGCTAAATATAGTTGGCTCTTTGAGTCTGCCCCATTTACTCTGCTGCGTCAGTCTTTTCAGTGGTGACTTACGCTCAGATTGTGATTGAGTCAATTTAGTCAATTAACTTCAGTCAAACCAAAGCTTTCCATACAAATCTCTATTCTTATTCTGATGAGGTACTGTTATAATGTAACTATTTTAATTCTTCGCTCATGGGTAGACTTTTCAAGTTGGGCCTATTTCCTCATCTATTGGTATGTGACATCTCATCCCCAAACTTAGTGGCTTTAAACAGTAACCTTTGTTATTTGCTCACTGTCCTGGAATCCAGGCTGGGCTAAGCTGGACAAGGCCGCTGCTAATTTTGATGATGGTCGCTCATTGGCCGAATTCAGCTGGGGGCTGGGCTCAACTGGTATGTGGGGATGGCAGGATTTTTCTCAGGTCTCTTCACATAGTCCCATTAGCAGGGTAGTCAGACTTCCTCAGCCTCCCAAGAGCAGCAGCTGCCAGTGCTTCGTAAGGCCTGGAACTGACACAAGGCCACTTTTGCTACAGCCCATTAGTTAAAGCTGGTCATAAGCCCGGCCCAGTTTCATGCAAAGGGGACTACACAGGGTGTGACTACCAAGAGGGACTGTTGATTGAGGCCCCCAATGAGACAGATGGCAATAGTTTGTTTTCTGGTCCCTAATGGCTCATAACTCTCCCAAGGCCCCGAGAGTCTCATCCTATTACAGCATCAATCTCAGGCCCGAGGTCCAAGTTCTTGTCATATAAATCAGGTCCAGCTCCCTTTCAGAAAAGAACAGACGCCACACAGCTGTTGCTGGTCCACAGCAATTCTGAAACCCAGCTAGGCGTCCATCACCAGTCCTTCCTGCTCCCTGGGAGTTATGTCTGCGTTACCCATTTCATTGTCCCAGTGAATGTGCCTGTAGACCAGGGGTTGGCAAACTGCAGCTCGCGAGCCACATGCGGCTCTTTGGGTACATACATGTGACTCTGAAGTAAAATTGAAAATGAAAATAAAACTACCACAGTTTCATTTATAAAATTTTTAAAGGATATTATTCACATAATGCTGATTTCATTTGTTTTATGGCTCTCGAATAATTTTTAAATTGTTGTGAGGGACAGGATTGGCTCTTCCATCTCGAAAGTTTGCCGACCCCTGCTCTAGACAGTTCTGTGAAGCAAATGGTATTTGTTGGAGAGCTCGTTTGTTTCTTAACTTTAATGTCTACACCCTAATTAATAATGGAACACACACCAGGACTAAAAAAATGATGCAGTGTTATAAAAGTCCCTTGCAGAATAGTGTTATGCTATAGCATCATTAAGGCACGTGGCCTGGCTGCTTCGGAAACCCAAATAGTTAGGTAAGCAGATATTAATGTGTACGAAGCACTGGATCCTCCAGGAGCCCTTCTCTTCCGTCCTGCCTCCCTGCCCGTCTAAGCCCCTGGAGCGCAGGTCAGTACAGTGGTCATGAGTGTGTACTCTGGAGTCAGACGGAGTCCACACGGCAGCACTGCTGCTTGGGAGCTGTGTGAGCTTGGACTCATTTACGACCTCTCTGAGCTTCCTTTTCCTCATGGATAAAACAGGATGTGATAGTCTACTCACAAGGTTGTATAAGGATTGAGGTAACACACACAGAGGGCTTAGAACAGTGCCCTGTTCTAGCTCATGAGCTTTTAATATTTTCTATCTTTTTGAGTAGTTATTGAGCATACTAAACTATAAGTCAGGTACTCTAAAACACCCAGATGAGCACCTGACTCTTCTGTCTCCCAAGCGGTCAGGAAAGGTTTTACTGACCCCAGAGATGAGGCTTGAGGGATGAGCAGACGTTTGTCAGGTGGACAAGGCTTTAAAGAAGGGCTGCTCTAGGCAGGGAGAATCTCAATGAGCAAGTTCAGGGGCGAAGGCCATGGCATCTCAGGACAAGTACAAGAGGGCTCATAAAACTTGAGCAGGAACGACACAAGATTCAGGAGTCGGTCTGTTTTTTTCTTCAGCTTTGATGCAATTTTTAAAAATCTACTGAAAAATAGGCTCTGGAGAGCAGAGAGAGATGGGCTATTTTTATTTCAAGCAAAATCCATCACTGGAACTGCTATCTGAGATAACGACTTTAGGGGGAAAAAAAGGCATTCGACTATTCCTATAGCAACCAGGGAGTCAGGCATTTCTGTGTGACCCAATAAATGTTTATAGAACAACCAACTCCTAGAAACGGGTTATAAATCAAGGAGCATGGGACTTAGAGGCCAAGGACCTGTGTATCAGAGAACCACCTCTGTCAGAAATTGTATGCAACCTTGAAGTTCTCAGAAATCAAGTTCCGGGCCTATGAAATGGAGTAAGGGATACCTGTGTCTTCAAGGTTGTAGTGGTAAGAAAATCTGTATGAAACTTGTCAATTAGGGAGCTGTAGAAAAAAATGTAACTACCCTTTTTGAGCAGATAAAACTGAGGTTCAGAGGTGACCGCAACCAAAGATGGAAGACCAAGTAAAGCACGTGCCTGCGCACGCACATACCCACACACATCAGGTTTCTGGAACACGTAAAGAAAGTGTGGGGGTAAACTCAGAGACAAAAGCCATAGTAGGTGTGTGAGCCCGTTTCCCATTGCATTCAAACACAATGCAAAGACCTACCAGGGTCAAACTTCAAGCTCTGGAAGAGAAGCCTCCATCTTTGGGTTGTAGGCCTTCTTTAAGCGGCATGACTGAAAGAGTACAAGTCCTCCACATGGTGTGACCAAGGATTAGGGTGCAAACCTCGTGGTCCCAGCAATACGAAGTGGCAGGACCGTGGCTCCATCCTGATGTCACCACCTCAGCACGCATCAGTTGGCAAAGTCGAGAGACTGGCGCCAAACCCGGGGGCTGCAGCTGTGTAACGTGGCAGAAGCTCAGTACATAGAGCCCAGGTCTGCTACCTCGGAGTCCTTGGTTGGGGGAAGCACCGGTCCAACTAAACGGCCACTTCCATTTTCCACCCTAAGTTGATCTGTCTTAAGCTCTCATCTGTAGCTGGTTTCTCTGCAGTTTTTCAGAGGCCAGCCTATGAGGAACCAGTCTTAGATAAGTCAGCCCCTACTTTTTAATGGAGTAATAAAGAATACTCCATTTGAGTTCTGAGCTTTTTGAGAAACATATAAGCCAGGCCGTTGAAGATAAAAATAGCGGCCGCATTGTTGATAAAGACTAGTGTGGAAATATGGGTTAGGAGTGCAGCAATAAGCCTTCCTAATTCTGCACTGACAGGCATCTTTTGTGAACCTTGAGCCTTTCCCAGTGGCAGCACAATGTTTTCTAATAAAGTTATCAAGTGGCCAATCTCTCTGCAAAGGCAGGTCCCAGAGGGGACCCCTTCAGTGACAAATTCCCCTCAATTCCACCATCATAAGCAAAGTATGGTGGATACATACAGGCCAAGGAAGAGAACAGTGAGGTTAGTGACTGAGAGGCCAACACTATTAAAATAGATGGCCCATGAAGAAGTACGTGCTGTGAGATTAACTATCTCCTCTCCATCGATTCTCAACAATCCAGCGAACTATACTCAGTCCTGCTTCACAGGAGAAAACAGGCATGTCTAAAGTTGTCCATTAAATGGAAGGCCCCATGTCACGCCCATGGATGTTTAGAATTATTATAACTTACCAGCTGTCCTAATGACAAAGCCATTTCTCGTTCAATGCATCCTTCAATCTTAAAACAAACCTGTGGGACACTAATGATAGTGTCTAGTGCTCATTTGGTAGATGAACTAAATGACTTGCCTAGGATCAAACAGCCAGTAAAAAGACCACCTGAGACTTCCATTTGAATAGTATTTCAATGAAACTGCAGGAGTTTCATAGGGCCTGATCAGCTTTTCACAACACGAAGAATACTGGGAGGCTCCAAATCATTGCATTTCAGCGTAGTTATTTTAGGGGCAGCAGTGGCACAAAGAACTTCAAAGCCATATGTTTAATCTGGGTTATCTTTTGATTGCTTAACTTTCATCAAAGATGTGTCTGACGGACAGAAATTTCAACGCTTAACACAAAATACAGTCACCCTAGAAATGCCCAGAGAGAGAGAAAGTGTAATATTTTCGCTTTCCTATTATTCCTCAGCTCAAAAATAATCCACAGGTTTCATTCTTTTTAAAGATTTAACCACCAAATTGAAGACAGGAGAAAGTCCTAAAGTCTGCTATCTTCACTACAACCATTTACTGAGTACCTTCTATATGCCCAGTATTTCCCGTCTTTATAAATATATAACTTCAATTCTTACAACTCTATAGGAGGGTTATTATTGTCTCAATTTTATAACTGGGGACACTGAGGTTCAGAGAGTTTAGACCTTGTGTGTTAAGTTCCCACAGGTAAAAATTGATTGGCTCAGAACTGTTGGATTACAAATGACAAATACTATTAACATGGCTTCAAAAGAGCAAAGGACTTCAGCTGGGAGAGTAGATGTTCCTGTATGACCTACTGCCAGGTCTGTCAGCAGTAACCATTCCCCTCAGAGGCTCAGAGGCTGAAGGCTTAGAAGAGCACTGAAAATGGATGAGTAGTTTAAATCTATCTGTGTATTTTTAATGAGCTCATAACTCTTATCAGGCCTTCGGAAGTTCAGAATTGATACTGATGCTAATAGAAAACCATATAGAAAGAAGGATAACCTGTACTATGGTATCGTGATAAATATCAAGGACATACTAATAAATGAGATATAGTCTTTGCTCGGCGTTGTCACACAGATGTGGAACAACGTGCAAATGGTATCCACAGGGAGGCATGGGGTCACGGAGTATCTAACTCACTAACTGTAATTGAATTGGTATCTTGCCCCCTGAGATTGCTACATTTCATTTATATTTTTCCTGAATTGAAATAATTTGTTTTTATGTAAAAGTTCACTTACATTAAGTCTTACTGCGGAGTAAAGATTAATATGAATAGTCTCAAAATGACTTGATTGCCCAATATGTCGAATTATATAAGAACAAAATCTATAATGCATTACAAGCCCTTAGCATCACTGTGGGCCATGTGGGTCACCCAGAACCACAGAATCCCGGAGTTTGCAGAGTACTCCGAGATTGCCAGCTCTCTGATAGCATAATATCCTCAAGGGAAGGGATTGAATCTCATGATTCTGTTGACCTGCCTCCCTCATAACCTGATTCATAACTGAACAGCAAACACATATGGGAAGAGCCAGTGCAGAAAATATTTTTTTTTTCTGAACTGCATTTTGAATTTCTAAATGTCGCTGAGAAAAACAGAAAGGGTGAATTTTAAATTAGTTAAACTATTTATTAGCTGTCTGAGTGGGAAGAATATTGCAGGAAGATATAATTATAAAACCTGAATAGAGCTGGAATCCAGCCTAGTTTTCAGCCTGTTTCTAAAACATGCCCAATATCAGATGGCATGCCAACGGTAATGTGTTAATAGCAGATAGGCAAAACATTGGCTGCATTTTTTAGGAAAGACTAAAGAATTCGGCTAAGCTTTTGGCAGAGCTGCCCTACAACACTCTTTTTCTCTTAAAATCGAAGTGCTTGGAAATAGAAAGGATTGCAAATAAGCAAGGAAAGTGTAATTACCTTAAGTATTGTTGTTCTAAGATCTTTGGTTTTCTACATAGGGAAATATAAATATGGCAATCATTGTACCAACCACCAGAATATTCACTTTGTAAATTTAAAACCCCTAAGTTGGCCACCTTTCTTCTCCAATTGCCTGACATAATGCGATCCTATAAAATTTGAAGGAAAAAAAAAAGAGCCTAGAATTTGGAATCCACACAGTTGTATTTAAATAAAGGGCTAGATACTTACACAGCTTCGCAACTCTCTCACCTATAAAATTGGGAATTGCATTGCTCTTATCTAGTTTGCTATAAAAATGCTATAATTACGAAGACATTCAGATGGTGCACCGATAGTTGTTATTTGCTTTTTCCTGCTCTGGAGTTTATGATTTTAAATGCTTTGAAATATATCTTTTCTACCCCACCACTACAAGGGTGTATTTTAGTTTTTTTCTGTCTTACCTTTTACGTCTCTTATCACCCAGGAAAAATTCAACACTTATTACATGGTGTGCAGTTACAACGTGAAATACAAAGATGAATCAGATATGATTCCTACCTTCTATTAGGATATAACAGAAGGCATATGGGTACAAAAAATTCCCACGACCAGGCATAATCCAGAAGGATAGGTTATTATGTCCCCAATAGATAATGCCTCCCTGTGTCTATGCCCTTTGCAACATGGCATTGCCATTCCTCACATCAGGAGGGTGGAGTCAACTCTGCCATCTCCTTAAATTTCGGCTGGTTTTGTAACTGGTCTTGACCAAGGGAAGGTGCAAGAGAGGAAAAAAAAGCTGAAAGCTTTTCCTTTAAGATGAGAAACAAGACAAGGATGCCCACTCTTGCCACTTTTATTCGACATAGTATTGAAAGTCCTAGCCAGAACAAGTTAGCAGGAAAAGGGGGAGGGGCATCCAAATTGGAAAAGAAGAAGTAAAACTGTCATTATTTGAGGACATGATTTTATAACAGAAAACCCTCAAGATCCTACAAAAAGAAAAATACCGTTAGAATAAATGAAGTCAGTAAAGTTGCAGGGTACAAAATCAATATACAAAAATCTGTTGTGTTTGTATACACTAACAATGAGCTATCAGAAAGAGAAATTAAGAAAACAATCCCATCCACAATTGTATCAAAAAGAATAACATACCTAGGAATAAATGTAACCAGGAATGAGAAAAACCTGTATACTAAAAACTACAAGACATTGATGAAAAAAATTGAACAAGACACAAATAAAGATGTTCCGTTCTCATGGATTGTAAGAATTAATATTCTTAAAATGTCCATATTACCTAAAGCAATCTATAGATTCAATGGAATCCCTATCAAAATTCCAATGGCATTTTTCACAGCAACAGAACCACCCTAAAATTTGTATGGGACAACAAAAGACCCTGAATAGCCAAAACAATCTTGCAAAAGAAGAACAAAGCTGGAGGTGTCACGCTCCCTGATTTTAAACTATATTACAAAGCTACAGTAATCAAAATAGTATGGTAATGGCATAAAACTAGATGCATAGATCAATGGAACAGAAGAGAGTGTCCAGAAATAAACCCATCCATATATGGTCTACTAATTTACGACAAAGGAGACAAGAATATAGTGTTAACAACTGTCTCTTCAAAAAACGATGTTAGGAAAACTGGACAGGTACATGCAAAATAATGAAATTGGACCACTATTTTACACCATCCACAAAAATTAACTCAAAACAGATAAAAGAACTGAATGTAAGACCTGAAACCATAAAACTCCTCAAAGAAAACAAAGGCGGTAGGCCCCCTGCCCAACGACATTGGTTTTAGCAATGTTTTTATGGACCTGATTCCAAAAGGCAGGGCAATAAAGGAAAAAAATAAACAGATGGGCCTATATCAAACTAAAAAGCTTCTGCACAGGGAAGGAAATGATCAACAAAACAAAAACGCAAAGCTTACTGAATGGGAGAAGGTATTTGCAAATCACAATCTGATAAGGGGGTCAATATCCAAAGTATAAAGAACTAGTACAACTCGATAACAAAAAAAAACCCCAAACAATCCAATTAAAAAATGGGCAGAAGATTTAAATAGACATTTTTCCAAAGAAACCTACAGATGCCCAACAAGCACACGAAAAGATGCTCTATATCACTAATCATCAGGGAAATGCAAATCAAAACCACAGTGAAATATCACTTCACACTTGTCAGAACAGCTAGTATCAAAAAGACAAGAAATAGTAAGTCTCGACAAGGAGGTGGAAAAAGGAACCATCATGAACTGTTGGTAGGCTTGTAAACTGGTGCAGCCACTATGGGAAACAGTACAGAGGTTCCTCAAAAAATTAAAAATAGAACTACCATATGTCCCAGCATTTCCACTTCTGAGTATGTATCCAAAGAAAATGGAAACGCTAATTCGAAAAGATATACACACCTCTGTTCATTGCAGCATTGTTCACAATAGCCAAGATATGGAAACAAAGTGTCCTTCGATGGATGACTGGATAAAGAAGATGTGGTGTATGCATATAAGTACAATGGAATACTACTCATCCATAAAAAAGAATGAAATCTTGCCATTTGCGACAACATGGATGGAACTTTGAGGGTATTATACTAAGTTTAATAAGTCAGACAGAGAAAGACAAATACTATATGATTTCACTTATACATGGAATAAAAAACCCCCAAAGAAACCAATAAACAAAATCAATCTCATAGATACAGAAAAGATTGGTGGTTGCCAGAGGGACTGGGGTGGGCAGTGGGTAAAGGGGATTAAGAGGCACAAACTTGCAGTTACAAAATAAATAAATCATAGGGATGTAATGTACAGCATGGTGACTATAGTCAATATTATATGGCAAATTTGAAAGTTGATAAGAAAGTACATCTTAAAGTTCTCATCACAAGAAAAACAAGTTGTAACTTGGTGCTATAAAAACCAATACAAAATACAGTGTGCTTCATACGGCTGTCAGCCTAAGATCAGCAGACCCTGAACGTCCTGAAACTCCAAAATTAAAATTTCCCCCGATTTCATTACTATTCCTGTTCTAAAACTTCGAGGAGAAAAAAACTAATTTCAGTGTTACAACTCATACACCAGTAGCATTCATTGCTTTGGTAAAAACAAGCGATCTGTTACTAAGGGTTCATTATGAGTACCAACAAACCTTAAATGATTCGCTGAGGGATTATCGACTAATTTGATGAATTCCAGGGGAGCTTCCCCAGGCTGCTGGGCCATTTCCCTCTACTGCTGCTGGTAAATATGCAGGGATATTAATCTTAGTATTTAAAAATTAATCTTAGGCTCAATCTACAAAACATTAATGCAAGAAAATAAGGAAACATCTTACAACGCATTGCAAAGGGAAATATATTTCATATGTCGAAGATTTTCTTAACACCAACTTTCTAGAACCTAACATGACACCTTCTCTTCACAGTTATCTGTACTGTTTATGCGCTCACTACTTTCCAGTCTTCCCTGACCACCGTGTATAAAAATAACCCCCCATATACGACCACCAGTACTTTCTACCCCCCTTATCTTATTTCATTTATCTCTGTAGAACTTATCACCCTCTGGCACAAAATACATTTAAATGTATACTCCCTTTTCTGTATTCTCCTCCCCAGTAATGGCTCCCACAGAATGAGCTTCATGAGAATGGGGAGGTTCTGAACAGTTCCTAGCACACAGGGTGCAACCCAAAATGCAGGATTTGTTCAGTGTACTTTAAGGCTGTAAGTACGATTCCCTTCAGTTATAGATGAGAAAATGACTCCATAGATGTAGAAGTAAAAAGGAACTAAGCAAAGAATAGATGTTACGAAGTCCATGCAGCTGATGTCCCAATCGCATAGTGGTTAAGAACATAAGCTTTGCACGTGGACAAAGCTGGATTCCAGTACACTTATTAGTAGTGACATCGTGGGCAAATTAACCTCTCCATGTCCCAATTTACCCAATATGAAATAGGAGTAATAACAGCAGCAACTTAACGTTGTCACTACAGTGATTAAATTATGATAATGTGTGTAAAATATCACAAAAAATGAGTGCTTAATAAAAGGGATCTAACATTATATTTATCATCATCATCTCACTCAGACCCCATAGCCAATTTATTAATCTCTCCCAAGTAATTTATGGTAAAACTGGCAAGCTAGTTTCCAAGTGCATACAACTGAGAAGCAGCGAATTAGAGAGACAAAGCAGTTGCCAGAAGTGAGAGCAGTAAAAAAAATGGGAGGAAAATGAAAAACTATAAAAACCAGATGCCCGAGGTACTACTGCATTACAGCACAATAATTATGTCCACGAAGATGATGTTTAGCTACTAAGAAAAAGATTCCATTACATTTAATACACTCTTTTAGATGGCAAGAAAATGTAATTCTAAAATTAGATTTCCTGCAAAATGGTTTAGACAAACTTTTGTTGTAAAAGATAAACTTCCAGTACCTTCAAAGTTCCCTTCCAGAGAAAGAGCAAAGTAAATGAGGGGATATTACACAGAAGGCTTGGGTGCCTCTGTGGTGAACCCCATCAGTGTGATGTATGCCAATCCCTCTATCTCAAGCTTTTTTGACATCCTGTTAAAGATCAAAGTACCTCAATATGGGTTCATTCCTCTCTCCTAGTCTGTAATGTTGTATCTCAAGTGTGGGTTTCAGTGAGTTGGTCAATTGTTCCATGTTACTGTCTCAGGGACATTGGTACAGCCCTGTAACGAATCTGCATCTATTAATCCTATTTCCTTCAGCAACACAATATCCAGGGTGGTCTGAGGTCAGGAAAAACATCAAATTTCAAAATCAAAACCACATTCCAAATTTCTTAAAAGATTTTTTTTGTTGTTGTTCAATTCTTTTGTAAAAACATTGGTCACCATTTAACATACAGTGGCAACAAAATGCACCCAATTTACATGCATCAACAAGTCAATAAATCATAATACATGGACAACATGAATTTCAAACAAACGGTACTAAAAAAGCTCATGTTGCATTTAACCAGTTATAGTGCTCATAATAAAGAAGTAGCTGATACAAGAAATAAGAATTCCAGTTTCAATCTGAAATAAGGTTCTTGTGACAAGTTACATAAAACAATGAATGATTATATGAAGTAATTATTTTAAAAGGAACTGTTTTTTCAGAAATCACTTTGTGCAAAGCATTATACTAATGTAGAGAATAAGATCTTGAAAAAATGTGTGCCTTAGATTAAGGACAAAAGGGCTCCAGTTTTTGAAAAGTACTAACCTGAATGATGCAAATTTTTATTGTATCCATAAAATATCTTTCAATATTAATGTTATGTGTCATGTTTTAACACCCTTAATAATTCTGTAGACGTCAGCTAAACTAAAAGATTCTGTAGGACTGGGTTATTTTCAACAGCAAAAAAAAAAGCAGCCAATAATCAAAAGCCCTTTCTAAACTCATAGGCAAGGTTTCTGGATATGCGATTTAATTAATAAGAAGAAAGTTTAAGCACCACAATAAAATGCTTTTTTAGAAAACAGAAAAGACCGGCAATATACAAGTTAGGGACAAAAGCACGTAAACATTTACCAAAAAAAATTTTTTTTAATAAGCACTCTAATCCTCTCATCTGAAATAATAATAATTAAAAAATTGGTGTGTGTATGGTATTATGTGGAAGATACAAACCACACTTCCGTTTAAGATATCGAGTTCTATAATTCTAATTTGATCAAATGAGACTGTCACATTACTTGCACATAATAAGAATGGTACATATTTATTTTTATATTGTGTAATTTATGTTTTCCCTCAAAATTATCTATGATTAAAGGATAGCACTAAATTATTTTAAAGTGCACAGAAGAGAATTTATGACAAATTGCCTTGTGGGGAAAAAAACCGCTCCTCTGAAAACAAGGGCTCAAAGTAAATATATGCAAATAAAACTTTAAAGTAAGATAGCTGTCAATATGGCCATCTTATAAATTTCCCTTCTTTTGCATCTATTTACCAACATAAATAATTTCAGTGGCCCAAATAATAATTTTAATTTCAGTTTTTCTCCTCCATGATGTGTTTAATTACTCTCAAGAGTAAGAGTAATTTTCTAGCACGCGTAACAGGCCACATGCTAACAAACTCTAAGGGTTCACAAAATTAAAATTTATGATTTATACATGGTTATATTTAAGTCAGATATACAAGACTACAAATGAGTAACTGCAACCTAGAGTATGATTTAAACACCACAAAAGAAGAAAAATAACCAAAAAATGGAGAAAAAATTTCAACTCATGTAACTTTTGACTAGACTATATATAGCAAAAAGCAAAATATAAATATTTAGTTTTCACCTCAAAAGAAGCTGTCCAGAAATAAAATTCACTAAACAAGATACAACAACATTAGGATTATGAGTATCAAGTACTCATTCAATTAGAGGAAAAGAAACTTTTGGGGAAAATATCTTTCTCAAACAATATAATTTGAATCTCATTAACCCTTACAAACATCATTTCAACTTGACCACTTATACCATAAACCTTCTTGACAGTTCCCGTTTTCTATTTCTCTAAGAAGAAATGTTTTTGAGCCTCTTAATTTCTAAGTGTCATGTCAAACCCCTTAGCTCACCCTAATTCCACAATCCCCATTAAAAATACCCTAAAATAATCATTTTTTTCCTCTCAGGAGTCAGAAACCATCATGTAATTATTTAAAATTGAGAAATTAAAAGTAAAAAAAAATCAATTAGAAATAATACACTTAACATATATAGTTTTATGTAGTAGGGATACCACATAATTGTTCATTCTGACTAACTTCTGGTTCTTGAGACAGTAGGATCAGAAAATTACAATGAGTAATAAAAACGTAAAATATTTAAAGTTTGCATCCATTTTGAATAGATGTAGGAGTTAAAAAATGATGGAAATTATATAATTGTGAATGTTTACTGTGAAATAGTATAAAACTGAGGTTGCCAAAAAGAGAGTAAAAAAAATCTTCAACTGATATTAAACATCTTAAGTAATTTGGAAAAATCATCAGGTTGACTTGTAACTACAGGGAACAACCAAAAATGGTTTCATGCATGTACACATGTTAAGTAACAAATAAGCAAATGCCAAGTCAGTACATTACACCAATGACTGATACTTAAATGATATTTTGATATATAAAGAAAGACAAGGAAAAGGTAAAATGTTGACTGCCGCTGATGAAAAAGCATTTCAACAATTTACATGAAATGATACTGAATAGTTTTTTAAAAAAGATGTCCTATGAAAACCAAGCCACAATAAGTTAGTGTTTTCCATAATACATGCTGAATTATTTGATCCCATATCTATACACTGTTACTGTCTTAATTCCTAAATGTTGTGACAGAATATTTAATAATTGAGGTACATTAGTTTACATCTTTTTATAGGTACTCTAAGAGGGTTAATTTTCCTTTTCCAGTTTTTCATCTTCTTCACCTACTCCCAAGAAAAACAAAGGAAACATTCCTAGAATGCAGCCAATCGTCACCCCAACAGCTTTGCCCTAAGGAAACAAAAGAAAACATTTTGTGGAAAGTTATTTTATCCTTGTAAAAGGAATCCTTGCTTAAGTATCTATGATAAACAATTACTACACACTACAAAATTCAACTGTGACTGCATTTTTTATTTTTGTCATAGTAACTTAAACATAAAAATAAGCTACAAAAACGTCCTAGAACAAGTGGTATTTAAAGTTCAAAGCAACCAGAAAAAAATTTTTTTTATAAAATTGTCATAAAAATAACATCGAAGAAATATTCAAGTAGAAAAACACTTTTTTAAATTGTACATATTTTAATGTCAGAGATAGGAAGGCAGGAAAGAAAAAGCTTACCCAGATTCATATTTTGACCTTCGATAACATTTGTATTTACTTATACAGAGGGTGCCAAAATAAATGTATACACATTTTAAGAAAGGAAAAAACTATTAAAATTGTAATACTCAATATATACCGATAACAAAAGATTAATACAAGTCATGTTTGACTTCTGTAATTACAAGAGGTACTCAAAGTGGTTACCATCAGCATCCAGACACTTCTGATTACAGCGAGCTACTGCTTGAGCATCGATAACATCTCTTAAAATGTGTATTCTTTTTTTTGGCACCCCTGGTATAACCTAGGGAAAGTATATTCTGTGTTAGATTCCTGACTTCCCCTTCTATATGAAATGACAATTGCTGATAGACCCCTCTTCCCCTTCCCACCCATTCTGTTAGCATGCCTGTTACTATCATCCATGGAAACCACGATTTTCCTCCCCCCTCGCTTCAAGAAAGCCCTCAATGAGCTCTGACCAGACTATTTCAAGGGCACATAAAGTCAGCAGATCAGAGAAGTAGGAAAGAAGTGAGATACCCTTTCCTGGCTCCCTCACCCAGGACCTGAAACATTTTTCCATTGTAAAAACAGTTACTTATACATTATCATCAGGTCTTATGATCCTCTAGGCCCTATAGTTAACTACATTCGGGCTAACCTGGGAACCTGAGTACATCTGTAATGCTGTTCTGCAAGAAAAGATTTTCAGTTTCAAACAATCGAACTGCAAATGATGTTTTAAAATACAACCTACGTAAGCTAGAACCTGCATGTGTATTAGCATATATTCTATTACGGGTGAATTTCAGAGTTAGCGTGTATCAATAGCTAGATGGCTGGTCACTAATTTCAACTACTTCAGGTTGTTTATAACCAAATGCTATGTTACAGAGTAGAAGATTTGATCCTCACAGAAAACAAGGGGAATCAGCAACTAAGGAATAGAATCCATGTGCTTGGGGGCATTTTACACACAAAAACACACACACACACAAAGTCAGGTTACTAATTGAGGTGCTTTTGTCATAGAAGAGGGGAAATGGACCTGCTTATAATATAGAAAGAAAACAGAATTATCGATTATGTGAGAAAAGGAGACCCCAGGAAAATAATCTCTCGATCCCAACTACAGTGTTAAAATGTTAAGCCAAACTGCTAGAATATTAGAATACCCTTATTCCTCAACAACTCTCGCTGATATTAGCTAGCTAGTCTCACTTTAATTTATCTACAAATTGCAGGATATGGACACACACATATATAGTTTTTCATACAGCAAAAGACAGGTCTAAGGTGGAGCCTGAGAATTTGCATTTCTACCGAGCCCCGAGGCAGAGCTGATTCTGCTGGTCCTGGCATCACACCTTGAGAACCACTGCCCTATACAATCACCTTCTCCCCCTGTCTTAACTATCACCGACCTCTTCAAGTGAGGCCTGCAGTGGCCCTCTTACTTCATGCTGCAATCTGTCTCCATTTAGCACACCCAACCTTTTTTACCCTGCTTGGCTTTCTTTTTTTCTTTAATTCCCATAACACTTGTGAAATTCTAACATACTAAATATTTTATTTGTCATATTTTTTAGTTGTCTTTCTCCCCCCTGCTAAAAAGTAAGATCCACCAGAAAAAAGATCTTGTTTTGTGGACCAACATATTAAAAACTCCTAGGTCTGTACCCTGGGTATAGTAGGTTAACAATAAATATCTGTTGAATGAATGACTGATAACACCCATCATCTCTAATTCAGACCTCTCTAACAACCCTTGACCTTGAATCCAAACACCTACTAGGTGTCACCCCTTGAATGTGCTACTAGCATCTCAAATTCAACATGTCCAAAACAGAACTCATTCTCTTCCTTTACAAATGTGTTCTTCCTCCTTTTTTTCTTAACTTCATTGGTGACGTTGTGATCCATCCAGTTTCCTTCCTATTTAAAATCCACTAGCACCCCATCACCTAGGTATGGGTTCAAGCTCCTTAGCACAGTTTATACGTAAACAGGAAGATGCCTGTGCTGTTTGATCCATTCTTCCTTCTCCAATGCTGTTTTCTACCATGGCTTCTGTCCACAACTACTACATATCACACCCAGCAATACCTAATTTCTTGTATTTCTCTGAATGCACCGTTTTTATCATGCCTTTCTATTTACTAGTCAATATACTTGGAATTCTCCTGTTCACCTAGTAAATGTCAGACCAATACTTTAAAAATCAGCTTAGATCTCATAATTGCCAAGAGATCTCCCCATCAAAAGCAAATTTCTCCCCACAAAATGTTGTTAATTCTGTTACTTGTGCTATTGCTGCAATGCATATCACAGTGCACAATTCTTTTACTGCACATGTCACACTAAAGTATAATCTGTTGAATTGTCTGGTTCTTGACTAAACCTAAAAAGAACTATAGTTTATCATTCATTTTATGTCTAGCACATAACTGATACTCCTCAAGGTTAACTGAATCATATAAAGAATTTTTAAAAAATCAAGTACACCTATAAAAAATAAGTCAATAAAAAAATTTATTCTTCCTCTGAAAACTGCAAGGCTTTGATAAATTTTGTTAAAAACTCCACTCAAATCAATTTTAATCTCAAATTTCTCAAGGGACTGAACTATACAGTGTCATGCTCTGGCTACCTGAAGTCATTATCGTAAACCATATAAAGTACTTACCAAATGTGTACTAACACGTGTTTGCCACATGTCGACTTGCTTTGGCGTGAGATCAGGAATTGACAGGCCTAACCTGGAAGCCAAAGCTTCAACGTAGCCTGCAAGTCTTTAAAAATACATGAGGACAGAACGTAAGTTTTTAAAGAGACATAAAAATGTCCTCATTACTATGAGTAAAACACTAATTACTTCAGAGAGAAACAAGATAATCTTACACCTGTAATTGGCACTCTAGAAATGGTATAAACATTTTTTTACAACTTTTATTTTTTATTGTGTATAAATATATCCAGCTTAAAACTATTTTCATATTAATATATTTAATATATAGGTAAGTTAACTGACTTACAGAAATTATTCTCTACTATTACTTAAAAAAAAATTCAAGGTATATATAACTCTTTTGTAACAATTATAATTCATGAACTTATTTTAAATTCAAAGTAAAGCACTTTAACATATGACATAAACTAATAAATTTCCAAAATTTATCAGATTGATATAATAAGAAAAACAGCCTAGAATTTTCAGGGCAATCTCAAGCATTTACCAATTCTAAGTTACCATCACCTACTGGATACAATCTTTATGAATTGTAAGAAAGAAAAAACTGCCAACTAAAACTATGTATACTATCAATTATAATATGGATCCCAATGTCAGATATGTTGTCTAAAAAAACTGTACATCTAAGAATTGACAAATTGTGGTATTTGTTATTTAATAAAATTTTTTAAAAGGCAGAGAATAAACAGTTCTTAAACATAAACACTCCCAACAAAATCTCTATCTCTAATCCAACATAATTCTTTTATGATGCAATTTAAAACTAAATGGCCTTAAAATCTATTAGATCATTTGGCTCTATTAAATATAAAATTTAAATAAAAAAATATATAAAAATTGTTATCACAGTAGCTATACGATTATTAACCTTAATATTGGTAGCTGGGAAATGGAATATTTAAGGGGTGATATGATTATAGATTTATGCCAGGAATTTCAGGAATATTACATTTCTGCTTTGGCCCAGAAGCAAAGAAACTTTGTTTTTTAATAGTAGCTTTGGCCCCAACTCCAGTACAGAAGTCTAATATATAGGGTTAGATCATTTACAAAGCTGATTTTGCCTAGATTATAGAGCTAAAGTAGGCTTCTATTAGACTCAAATCCAAATCTCAAAACTTACTGCTCCAATGAAGCAAGGAAGGGAGAAACAAAACCAAAGACTGATCAAGACAGAATATGTTTATCACAATAATTAATGCCAACTTAGTCTAATTTATACTTCTCAGGCTTATTCAACCTCAGGAAGGAGCCCAGGCTATCTGCCGCTTGAAAGAGAGAATGTAAAAATAGAAAGAGAGAAAACTGGCTTTTTCACTTAGAAAACTGAGGCATTCTCAGTTTGTTTCATCATTCCTGCCACATGGAGTAAAAAGAACAAAAACTGGCCAAACACATGTATGCTTAGCCATTATTCTCTTTGAAAGTCCCTCTATCTGGAAAACATGCCTATTCAGTATCTTCACATTTGAGCCATATCTCTTCTTATATTTGGGCTTAGTGGGAGGAGAGTGGGGTGGAATAATAATAATAGGGGTTCTTACTTTTAATCCTGCCTGACCCTTGGAAATGTCTATAAAATATATACAAATACTTAACTCTGCTTATGTTACAGTAGTTTTAGAAAAATTTTGTGCTTGAGAAGATTATTAAACATGACTGTCAGGGCCCCATGTCCAGAAACACTAATTCTGCATGAGGGTATGACCCAGGCATCTATCTTTGATACACACCAAACATTTAGTACTACCGATTTAGAAATATTGAATTTTTAAATTTAGTTCTAAAATATACACAAAATAAATGTCCCTTTTTTTAGCCTTCTCAATTAATGGAGAATGAAGAGAAAGAGCATGTAAGTACACACATGCACAAATGAATAAATGAATGAACCTACCCAAGTCCAGCTAAATCTGACACAAGATTTCCCAAAGCAGCAGCTAAAAAAGTGAAAAATGGACAGGTGAATTGTTATATGGAAGTCAGAAAAATCATTATAATATCTCAGTATGTAATCAATAAAGCACTGGTCTAGAAGAGTTACCACATTTCTCAAATTATAATTATATCCAAAGTAGCTCTGAATCTCAAGATTTCAAAATAGTACACAATGTTTCTGAGATTATAGCATTCTACTTCCACCAAGTAGCAGGCTTTTCCTATTGTGGAAGTCAGTTTCCATTTTGGCTTCAATATTAAAACACCTGTACAATATTTTGCAGTTGTAACTTTCAGATAATATGTTTAAGGGAATTTGTATATTCAGAAGATAAAAGAGTAAAGCCATATGTACAGCTCTAAAATTCAAGAAAATCAAGAAATGTCTCTTTCATTAACTCATCTATTTCATGTGTTCTATACAATAAGTACAACACAGAACCATCCCCAAATTTCACCATCATGAAGTACAGTGTTAACTGGAGGGGAAGAAAGAGAAAGAACCAAATTAGATTTTCCATCTTGTATTTCCTTCTTTCATTTTTCTACCCAACTTAAAAATAAATAATTTAATAGCGATAAAGGGTAGAAAGTGTGTAGGGTAACACTGAATCAAGAAAAACCTTTAACATAGTTAACATAGATTAGTGTTACCCATTATCTAACAAAGTACCTAACATTTCCCAGAAAAAAAGTGCTTCATATACAAAATCAAGAAATAGAGGACTAGGATATAGGAGATAAACTACTAGACATTTCAATGAGTAAACTCATTCATATAAATTATCCTCTTCTAAACCCAACTACTAAAAAGTTCTATAAAAATACAGACAATGGAATAATAACATTACTATTATTAAATACCTGCCATAGTTGAAATTCCCAAAATAATTCCGATAGACAGCTCAATATGGGTTCCCTGAAAAATAATTACAAAGAAATTAATCTTAAAATTAAAGCTGAAGTGACTATAAAAGAATAGCAAAACATTAATAAAAACAGGTAAAATAAACTCAAGTTATTTTAGCAAAATCATATACACAAAATATGCAGAAATATGTACATATAATGCAGTAATTCATTTAATTATTAAATATATGCATTCATGCAGAAATAACATCAATATTTTATTCATTAAAATTAGGCTTTCATAAAAATAAAAGATATCAAAACACATAGCAACACAATTAATCATTAAGAACCTAGAATTTATATTTTCCTATCACAGAGAAAGATGCTTTAAAGCTCTTTGAACACTGTCAACCAACCCCCTAAATTTTAAATTCTGAATGATACATCTATACTATTGCTATTTATTCTTTAAAAGATTAAAAAGACAGACTAAACCAGTTTCTAGGAACCCAAAAGCTCACAGATGTAGAAAATTATCCTTATAACACTTAGTTCTTTAACCATGAAGTAGGGAGACTATGTGATTCATTTATAAGTAATAGCATTTAATACAATAGATCTACAGCAAAAATGAGACTTCATTGTATTTCCACTGAATTTATTTATTGAGAGAATTTAAGACTTTCTGTATCTATCTCATTCATCTCAAAAAAAGAGGGGCTCATGCTTGTACTTCTACTTTAAAGAGACGAAACTGACATGAAGAAAATTAAACTATTCTAATGGGTTATTGCACAGATTAAAGAAGAAATCCTCAGACCTGTGCTGCTAGCTCAGTTCTAGTCCTTGAGCAATGCTGCCATGAATGGACTTAAACTTCAAAAGCTTTCTTGAATACTGATGCTTGAAAAAAATTTTAAATCTCAATATTTGTGGAGGAAAAAAAAAAGAATGCCTTATCTGGTCCGTAGAAATTTTATTACTCAATTACTTATAAACTGAAGAGAAGCTGTTTTTCTCAGTTTTCTTTCCCCTAGGCCTTTTGGTTCCATCCCTTTAAAATACATTTCTTATACAGTCCAAACAGCCTGATGCACAAGTCTCCCATGCACCTAAAATTACAAGGTTGTAAAGGTACCCACAGAGAGGGATTTCTGAAGAATGAAAGAAAAGAACAGGCACAAAGAATAAAGATGTGTATCTTTATACATGGATACAAATAAACAAACAAACAAAACCCCAAAGTAAACCATTGGAACTTTAATACAGAAGAGAAGCACCTGACAGCTACAGTGTATAAAAAATAAATACAACATCCTTAACAGCAATAAATTATTAAAAACAAACCAAGGAGAATCTCTGCAATACATGTATTTAAAAAGTATGTAAGTGCTTAATCATTTGATTAAACTTAAGGAAATTGACGGTCCTTCTAACAGTACAGAAAGCCTCATATAAAGTAAAAGTCGGTTTGAAGGTGATGGACAATCACTCCTTCATATTTTTCCATAGTTACATCAAATTTCATGTTAACAGGTGAGTTAGAAATTATAAACAAATTTAATGATGGTTGTCTTAAAGTTATAGCTGGTTCATCACCTTAATACAATTAATCTACTTTAGAATTCTAATAAATTCTATCCTGATTAAACTGTAAGAAAAATAATCCAAACAAAAAAAAAACCACCACACTAAGTTACAAAGAGCAATCCCAATAACATTAAAAACATAATAAAAAGCTCTGAAACCAAAAACTTAGTATGAACAGCAGCCAACAATAAAGGTCAAATCTATTACAAGAAGTTACATACAAATTTGTTTTTATGACAACTAGGGTATCAGCAGCCCAGAGAGAACACCTAGCAGGAAAGAGGAAACCATTAAATATCAATGGTATGATAGAAAAGAAGAATCAAGTATCTTCTGAACTTACTATCTTAAAACAGACAGAGCTGTCCCACAATGTTAGGAGACTATCAGTGTTTTTTTAAAAAAGGGAAGAGAATTCTTATAATAATGATCACTTGTTTCCCTTTTCACAGATTCTATAGTTAATATTATTTATGATTTTAGTCTCAGCAGTCTATTATAAAGCCTATTTGGAAAATTTCACTGTCCCTAAATTAGTTTGCAATTATCACAGGATAATATTTTTGCCACACCTATTACTCTTAATCAGGTGTTGAAGCCAGTGGTTTAAATATGTATTTCAGTATATAAATAAGAACCTGGTGATAAGTCCCTGAAACTAGATTTCAATGTAAACTAGGAGAACAAATATTACTGAATTGGAGTCAACCATCTGGGGCCCGCAAACTCGCATTTATGCTACTCATGACACAGCCCTGAGTAACAACACAAAACAGTGAATAATATTACAATCATTTGACTCTAGAATGGGGGTGTTTTATTTTGTTTGGATTGGTAGCTCTATTTAAACACAGATATCTGTTATTTTAGATATTTACTTCAAAGAAATGATAATACCATACTGGGAAGGTCTTATTCAGGATCTAAAAAGCTACCCAGTTTCCCTATTCTGACCTCTATTCAAAATCTACCTGAGCCCCTCTTTGTGAAAATTATATCTTCTCAACACATCCCTGTAGCAGGACAGTTTTTCAGCATTTGAATATCTAAGATCTGCCCTACTGAGGTTAAAAAAGAAATGATTAGTAAGATGGTAGTGTGGGAGGTACTAGCTGTCAATAAAGAGAATCTAAAATATTGAGTGAGTTGCGTAAAATCGAAAGAAATATTTGCCACAGAGAAACTTTAATTCAGACAACCTATTCAAGAACACATCAAGTCTAACGACAGCTTAGAAATTCATCACAATGGGGTTTTCATTACAATTAGATTGGTTTACATTAACTATTTAAATAATCTAACAAACTCAGATTTTAGTAATGTCAGAAAAAGCAGTGTAGTTCTAAATGGTAGAATAAGCTTCTCACATTCAGATATATAAATTGGCCAATGTGATTCCTTTTTAATCTATTTTTACTTTTCAGTTACAGTTGACATTCAATATTATACCAATTTGATTCTTAAATACATATTAGGAAAATGTTGAAATCAGTCAAAAACTAGCATTTTGAAATTATATTTTAGAGGCTTTACCAGACTACTCTGCTCAGTATGGAATTATCTAATGGGTGCTTAACATCTCCAAGTTCCGTGCATGCTAGAGGATCTTCTGTGACTATTTACACCCTGCAAGTTTCCTCAGCCAGGTGAATGGCCAGACTTTTAGATATGTGATCCCCATCAATCTGGACATAAAGTGAGACTATATATAGCAAATAAAACCACTCTTGAATGAATTAATTTTAGATATTCTTTAAGCAAATTTTATAATCTATACAATGTAAATTATCTTGTTATCCCTATTTTGAAAGCAAATATTCTATTTATGTCCATCTGTAGCACGCGACCTCCAAAACACGCGCACGCGCATGCAAACTTGCTTCTCTCCTATGTATTTTCCTCACATTCAAAAATCCTAAAATCAGGGCCGGCCGAGTGGCGTGTTGGTTAAGAGCTGGCTTGGGACGCCAGAGGACCCCAGTTCGGATCCCACATATGAGGGCCAGTGACATTGCCCTCTACAGCTAAGATGCTGAACAACAGCTCAACCTGGAGCTGGGCTGCTGTGAGTCGCCGGCGACGGCGTAGGTTGCAGCCCCTGCTGCAGTGGGTTGCCATGGGCTACCGTGTGTGGCCAGAAGCCGGCGACTGATCTGCCTCGCCTGGGAAGAGTGCAATGATGGTGCCAACTTGGGCCAGTGAAGCAACATCCTCCACAGCTAGACTGAAGAACAAAAGGACAGCAACTTGTCTGTTCCCCTCCCCGCAATTCCCCAGCACTGTTCCCATCCCCCAATTCCCCAATAAAAATCTTAAAAAAAAAAAAAAATCCTAAAATCATTCCATTTTTTCAAAGCAGTCTCTTACACACTAGCTAAAATTTATTGAAAACTTTTTTGTAATTAGAGTCAATGAAGAGAAATGGAAATAGTACTGGGTAGTTTCAGAATACTTGCGTTTTAATCATGGGCTCATTTCTGACTTTAGAACTGAACTCAGTATTGGTATCCATTAACAAAAGGTGTCACATAACGCTAAGAACGGTAAATCAGCCATCTTTGAGACTATACAACACTTTTAAGGAACACCCTTACATTAAAATGACCACAGCAAATGAGAATTTTTTTTTAAACACTACAATGAAGCAAACACAAAAGGGGTATATATATTCAGTGTTCTGAGTTGAAATTTAAAACACCTTCGGGTTAAATGTATAGACTATATCAAAACATTCTTTAAAACATTTTTTTCATTGGAAAATTGAACAAGAAACTATTCAAATAACACACACGTGATGTGAACTACCAATACAATTAAAGAACGTCAGAAAATTTTATGTAATTTTTTCTTTAATAAAAATGTTGAAACTAGAACAGGATAATACAAACCCAATAAATATGTTTATTATTGTCAATGCTTTAACAAAAGCCTTAATGATTAATATATAGGATGCCTTAACATTGAGCTATAGTCTAATTCTCATATAGTAAAAAAATAGCTTCATTCATTATGATATTAACTAAAACTTTATAGTTTACAATATGCAAATGTCAGGAAAATTTAGACTACATAAATTTCTTTATTAACTCAAAATAGAAGGAGTGAGAAAAAGAACTTACTGCAACAATCATAATTGCATTATCCAAAAAGCCAAACCCTATGAAAGGTATCGCATTGTGGATGAATACTGAAAAACATCAAAAACAGAAAAATATATTTTAAGATTTCTATCATTTTAAAATGACAAAAACAGACCATATGATCAAAATCTCCTACACAGAGCTGATAAGCTTTGGAATTTGCTTGCTATCTCCCACAGCTCTAAGTTTAGCTACTTGGTAGAAACCATACTGAGGAAGAACACAAGATAAAAAACACATAACATGTAAAAATAATTGTGTTAGGCTTTTGTGTTTTCTTACTGGCAACAAACACACATGCAAATTACATACAGTTAATGGCAGAACAACTAGTAAGTAAATACATATTATGAATAACAAGTTTTACCTGTCTAATTGCCATTGACATCAATCTGTTTCTCTTACGCCTAAAGACCGATATAACATTGATCTTCACATTAGAAACAATAAAAAACTTCCCCGAACCAAATTTCAGGGAAGCTATCTGGTCACTTATACTCACTAAAGATTTTTTTAAACAAATGTGAAAAAAAATGTGATGATCTCATCTATATTGGACACCTATGTGCAAGGAGGTCTTTTTCCCCCCACAATGAATGCATCAGTATCCCTGAATGCTTTCACAAACCATAAACAATATTTTATTTAAATCAAAATGTAACTTGGCCTCTTCCTACCAAGGTAAGGCACACCTTACCTCACCTATCCAGTACATAGTCTGAGTAACCTGAGATAATAGAAGTGTGACTAGAAAGTATTAACACCTGTATATTTTTCACACATTTAGCCTCATTTTTTTCACACTTGCATCTTCAGCACACTGCAGAATGCCTAGTGCACAGCAGATGCTCAATAAACATTAGCTGATTAAGTTGAGGGCCACTAAATGTGGAAAGAAAGAGAATTCCAAATTGAGAGAATTGAAGGCAGGCTGTGAAAAAGATTAAAAGTTGGGGATAGTTAAAAGACTTTATTCTAATAAATCTATAAATTTCCAAGGTACAGTCAACATCAGTTCAACTGAGGGCTTTTTTTCGATAAACATCAAAACTCTGAGTTTTATACCATATCCAAAAAATAGGCCCTTATATCAACTGGTTAATGTGTTCAGTTTCAGTGACTTTAGAGTCTTTTTTTTTAATGCAGTAAGGTCCACAGAAAGTATAATTAAAATATAATCCAGAAATTATGAAAGTTTGATATTACTATAAATGAACTCTGCACCAATGAGAGAAGACTAACATACAGTCTAAAAACCCACAAAAAAACCCAAAAAACCCACAACCACTACTGAAGACTAAGATCAGGGAAAACAGCAGGTAGCCCAGGTCATTTTAGATTTCTTCTTCTTATCAAGTAAGAATGTTCAAGATCAAAAGCATCTTTTTAATTTATAAAGAATATTATTTTAAATGCTATTAATGATGATAAAAATCAAATAGAGCATAATGAAATGGTATTTTTCAATGAAAGTGCCTTAGTTCTTTGTTCTTTGACTTTTTCCCTGTCTAGTTGCTTAACTACTAAACATTCAAAATTTTATAATAAGCAACTTCCAAAACATAATACACAATCCCAATTTCTAAAAACATAATACAAATTTGATAGGTCAAGAGAGTATAATGAAAAATTTTTTAATTTACTAAATGAAACCTTTACAGTGAAGAAAAAGCTATTTGAATATATCTCTGGAGAAAAGTCTCCCAAATCATCTTCTCCATCGTTTTTGAAATGCAAATATGGCAAAGTGACTATGAAAGCTTTGGGGTTACTTAACATTCTGGGGTTATTTTGATGGCATCTCTAACACTGGCCAGTGACAAACATCTTAAAATTTAGTGTTAAGGCGATTAAACTAAGGTTAGATGAAATGCTACCCTAGTAAAAACTTGGTCAGTAAAACCAAGGCACATTGCTATAATAGTCACTTTAAACTCTAAAATATATCGTGTTTTTATGTTTAGAACTAAATAAATGTGTCCTATACATAAAAATTTATTCTCAACCCACAGGAAAAAACATGCTTTTTAAAAACTTAAATAAACGTGTCCTGGATCCTCCACTGGCGCTTGAGATACAAGGATAAAGCCCTCAAAAAGTTTGGGTAGGATAACACAGCCCTATAAACAGTTAATTTCAATATGACCAAAAACATGATACTAATATTGTACAGTGCTATGGATACAGATTATATGAATGTAGGCTAGAAGAATCAGGAAAGGTTACCTGGAAAAAGGAAGTCTTAAACTGTTTTGGTATTTGGGGAAAGTTACTTATTTCTACATAAATTATATTCAACCTCTGAAAGAAAAAAAAGAACTACTAAAAAGGTTTTGAAAAATTATGTTTGCTTTCCAGGATGTAATGACCTCCTTGCATTTTGTAATTTCTTCAATTTCCTTTGGGAAATACTATTCTGTAACTAAGCAGTTGTTAGCAAATCCATCTAATATTTAGCTTTAATTGACAACCTATTCAAATTCACTGCACTGTTAAATAATTCTTTTCTTCACTATCTTTATAATAAGATCTCAAACTGTTTCACATTACTTCAGTGTTAGCCTTTATTCCTATCATAAAAAAGTAAAAAAAGCACAACGGCAGCATCATAAGGTTCTTCTTCCTGGTGGTTTTAAATGAACTTGACTTCCTTTATTACTACACACAGCAAGCCAGAAGTATTTTCTCCACCAGAGAACAGCTCTAAGTAGCCTTGAGCCTAGAAATTCTAGTTTGGCAATTGCCCAATTTAAATCCAAACTAAAGTAAATATATCTTTTTCCTGAGAATTAAGAAAAACTCTACCATAAGTATAATTCTATTTCTAGATGGTAAAATAATTAAACACTAATATATAGATATGGTTGACAATATTAGAATTTCCATATTACTGTGATATGACTTAAACCAAGTTTATAAACTTTTTGCTTTAGCATAATAAATAGGATAATCCACTCTATCTGGAAAGATTTAATTTACTGACTTTTGTACTATCAATGCATTGATACAGTTATCTTAAGTCCAAAAGATAGATCCACAATATTTAACAATTATAGAACCATTACCATATCTCAGCTGTCCTGGGGTGGGTGGTGGAGCTTCCAATTTTTCTAAAGGGAAAAAAAAGGGTGTGGGGCAAGAATTAGTTACTATAGCATGATTTCTTTTTTATCACAATGAAGAAAACACCAGCAGGTTTTCAAAGTGAGAAAATGTCAGAGTTTATACATAAATTATCTTTAGGTTAATGGACTAAAAACATCCATATAGAAAATATTAGTTGGTATGGATTAAATTTCAAGGCTACAAAACAAAACAAAACAAAACTGAGCTTTAGTTACAAGCCTGTCATGAACTCGACAGGTGTGAATAAATCATTTTTTTCTTTTTTAAGTCCTTGCATCTATATAATGAGCTTGTTTATATTAATTACAGTAAAAAATCCAAAACTATAACTACCCTTTTTTAAGATGGCAAGCTTAGATGACTTAAGAAATATATATACAAACGAACATTGAGAGCAGAAAAAAGAATATTTAAATAAACCCAGAGGTATTTTAAAAATAAGAAAACAATATTTTTAAAGCAATGTATTGCACCAATGACTTCACTGGATTTTTGTTCTGTTCCTTAATTAATCTCCCTTACTAATATACTAAATATTTTGAGTTTTGAAAACTATATTACTGGATAATATAAAATATTCCACACAATCAAATGACCTAAAAAAAGTAAGGTGTTATTCAACAAGCAACAATATACTATTTATAATAAATCATAATAACTGTGCAAAGTTTTCCCAAGTATATATCAAAGTAGATATCTTCAGGTGCCATCATTAAATCTAAAATTAACAATTATTACCCAAAAAAAATCTACCTAATCTCACCATTTATGTAAGTACAAGAGTAAGCTATGGTAAAACGGCAGAGAATTCTAACCTTCTTCATCCTCATCCAATCCAACAGAATTAACTGATAACCTATAGAAAAGAACCCACACCATGAATTGCTCTATTCTACAGATTTAGGCAACTAGATTTTCCAAGGAAACACATTACAAACTGGATATACACTTTCTAAAACAGTTATTTATAATCTATGACAACATAAGCACTGGAGAATTTAGTTCTAAAAAAGTAAAAAGCAAATAAACTCCTCTAGATAAGCTATATGAAAAGGAGTATGGATCAAATTTGTGAATGCTACTTTACTATAAAAGCATATAGTATAATACAATAATGGCTTTACCATAAGAAATACACTAAAAGGTACAGTTTAATCACTTATCATATAATTCAGAAAGTTCTAAGGATGCAAGTTTTTGTTTCTCCTTTTTTAAGTGTTAAGAAATGAAGACATACCAGTCTTTGTAGAATTTTACATCTCATTAAAACATATTCTCCACCCTTTGACTAGGACCATTCCCTCAAAATTTACTTTGAAAGCATGCAAATGGTTTTCCAAATTTTTCACAAGGAATACAGAATACCACTGTAGTCCACAGAGTTTTCTGGTGAAGTAAACGTGCAAAAGCAGTTACATACCAGAGCTATCTACTAGCTGCATTCCTCTCATCCCTCAGTTCTAACACTGTGAGAAGTCCTTGGAGCATCTTGAAATAACTAAAAATTCAACAAACAGGAGCTTCCCAATAGAGTGAGAGTATATAGAGTCCTTGCTTTTACTTCTTCAAATTCCCTACATATTGAGCAAAACATTTAAAATATTTCACAACTGCTAAGGATAAGTACTAGGCAAATGTATAATGTGTAGAGGTAAAGAAAAAAAATCAAATAATGTATACAGTATCCTAATCTTTGTTTACAACTACACATAGTAGGATTAAAAAATTAAAGGTAATGAAAAAATAACAAATGAAAGTAAAATCTAAGCATAGATTCCGTCTCCTGCTTCACAAAGGACCCAAGGACTAACAAGAGGAAACATGAAAGGAACATTTCCTAGAAAGCGAAAATTTTATTAGAAAGCATCCATCAAAAATTGTTTTTAAATTATAAATTGATCACTTTGAGGACTCGGACACTGTAAGTTATCTTCTTTACTATAGTACCTGAATCAAAACAAAATATACATCAAAAGTAAAAAACATTAGATGACAATACACAACAGAACTCAATCTTGGAAATAAGCCCAAGGCTTCAGCAGTATATACATGTTTTAAAATGTAATGGCTGGGGCCGGCCGAGTGGCGCGATGATTAAGAGCTGGCTTGGGATGCCAGAGGACCCCGGATTGGATCCCACATATGAGGGCCAGTGATAGTGCCCTCCACAGCTAAGATGCTGAACAACAGCTCAACCTGGAGCTGGGCTGCCATGAGTCTGTGGCGACAACGTAGGCTGCAGCCCCTGTGGCAGTGGGTTGCCATGGGCTACCGTATGTAGCCAACAGCCAGCGTGAGCGGCCAGCAGCCTCTGTGAGCGGCCGTCCAGAAGCCAGCAACTGATCTGCCTCGCCCAGGAAGAGCGCAATGATGGTGCCAACTTGGGCCAGTGAAGCAACGTCCTCCACAACTAGACTGAAGAACAAAAGAACAACAACTTGTCTGTTCCCCTTCCCTCAATTCCCAAATAAAAATCTTAAAAAAAAAAAAAATGTAATGGCTGCTAATATAACCTCCCAGAAAATAGTCACAATAAACCCCAGCAACTTTATTTCCCTATAAATAGATCTTAACCTTAAGAATTTTCTTCTGACGTATGTAAACTATCTACACTTACATTGGAAATGTATTCTAATCTAATGTTTTATTCAGCAGACTGGAGTTAGAAAAACCAGTTCTTTCAATTACTCTGTGTGTGTGTGTGTGTGTGTGTGTGTGTGTGTGTTATAAACATCATAATTTTTCTCTTCTTTTTCTGATTATTTTTAAATAATAAGATGGCCGTTAGGAATGTATTTCACAACACTATTTTTCCAACTATTTTTAGAATTAAAAAATTCTAGTTCTGCTTCCAACACTAGCTGAGTAACCTTCTATCAGACAAATCCTCCTGCATAGAACTATGGACTAAAATACAATACAAATAAATAACCACCTGAAAGCACTGGAAAATGACCAAAAATAGGTTGATTCTGGAGAGGAATCAGCAACGCTTGGAAGGAACAATGGAGCTAAATGAGTTACCCGTTTGTTGCAGCTTTTGGCCTGAGGACAGGCCTCGATCCACAACATGCAGGATGCTAATATAATAAAATAGCTTCGTCTTTCTGGCCTGAAGAAGCCGTAGACAGGGTGCAAGGTAACAAAAGCCAGTGGAAAGCAAGAGTCCTGGAAAGAAGAGAGTCAGAAAGGAGGAGCCCTAAATTCTGTATACATTCAGTTCAAACATATGGCTGACCTACGAACCACACATGTGCAGGGGCACTCCAAGAAAATCCTAGCTAAAGGTAAAATAACTGAAGATTGGAGCTGTGGCCCAAGACATAGAGTTTGTAGTTTAAACCTAACCATTTACTGTCTGCTAAAACAAATAAAAATCAGTATTTTTCAGAATAAAACAACAGAGTCCATAGTCTTTGTAACACAATAATTACAGCAAGGACTAGGATACAATCCAAAATTATTTCACAAAGAAACAGGAAAACATGACCCATTTTTAGGAGAAAAAAGAATAGACGGAGACCAATCCGAAGTGATCCAAATGTTGGAAATATCAGACAAGGCTTCAAGTAGTAATTAAAAGTATATTTAAAGACATAAATGAAAATATGCTCAAAGAGAATCTAAAGAAAAGAACCAAATCGAAGCTTTAGAACTGAAAAATACATTAACTGAAATTTTAAAATTAACTGACTAGGCTTAAAAGCAAATGGAGGTGACCAAAAAAAGTTAGTGAACATGATGGTATATCAGTAAAAATTACCCAATCTGAAGAACAGAGAATCAGAGGATCAAAGGACGGAAAAATAAGGAACCAGAGTCTCAGGGGCCTATGGCTAAATAGGTCCGTTTATGTACAACCGGAGTTCAGGAGATGAGGAGAAAGAAAAGGACAAAACATTTTTTGAATAAATAAAACCTAACCAAGAAATTACAAACAAACAAAAAAAGAAAAAGAAAATTACAGACCAATATCCCTCGTGAACACAGACATAAAAATCCTTAATTGAAGAGCTGTTCTGCTTTCCCGGTGTGTTAATTCATAATAGTGGCAAAAAATAACTAACAGCCAGACATCCTTTCATTTTTCCCTTTCTTAAACATTACCAACTGTTTGAAGGAGAAGTTGCTCTTAACAGGGTTCCAAGTTTAGAAATACAGAGGTTAGGAAAATTATCTACATGCGTCTATGAAACACAGGGTATTTTTCCTTTTGACTGCACATTTAAAAGTCTTTGCTGGAGGGAAAGTAAATAAAACAGTTGTTGCAAATTGTTCCTTTATACTGTATCAGATCAAATGAAAATTATTTGAAATGGGATATCTCTTCCTCAGGTCTCTCCTTGAGAATTTAAATATATTCAATTACTATCATGTATAGAGAAATCTTTTTCTTATATAAAAGTACCCTAGATATTTATCACAACTCCTGGAAACAAAAAAAAAAACTCTTTGCATTTACAAGTCTTTCTAGAATATTTTTTAGGATAAGCTATGTCTGGTATATTTCTCTTTTAAATAAATGACTATGAGATACATCTTAAATTGAAAATCAATATACTTTGGTAGAAGAAATTAAGTGCAACACATATGATTTCTACATTTTAGTTTTATGATAGAACAAAATGTGTTTATAATGGTGGTGCTGGAAAACAGAATTAGGCCCCTTAGCAGAGAGAGCGTGTTCTATTATATTATTTAACAGAAACTATAATTTATCATTTTCATTGCTAAACATTCTATTAAATTTAACGATACTTTACAAGGTATGAACCCAAACTTGAAACAAAAGAAAATATGAAAAACAAAGACTCTTGTTTTTCCATTACACCTTCATGGCAATGATAATTTTAAATGTGATAACTTGTTTCAGTTTGTTACCATGAGTGTAAATATCAACATAAGATCATAAATCAAGGGAAAAGTTCAAAATCATTTATAATAGACAGTACCAAAGCAACTTCACCCTGAGATGACATAAAAAGAACAGTTTAATGCACACACTATTCCTTTAATTACAAATAACTCAATATTCTACGTGCCCAGTTATCCAGTTTCTGGTCTTTTGACCACCTAATATTAATATTTGCTCCAGGCCCCACCACAGCATCTTATCCCCAAGAAAGTCCAGTAGACTTGGCAACACAAATCACAATTTGGGCTAATAAGAGATTTATGAAAAGAACAAAGATGAAACTACTATATTTAAGCAACAATTTAGGGACTATGGGTTTCAATTACCCATGTTGCTGAACACTATAAATAGCTGCTTAGACTTTTAATAGAACCTAAAGTTCCAATGGATAAGATAAAATTTGCAATAAACACGACACATTAAAAAGTACAAACTTAAAATGCAAACCATGCTGTATACAAAATAATTTAAGCAAATCATATTAAATGCCAAAAAATTAAACATGCACCAAAAGGGGTTTATAAAGCTACACAGCAATATTTTTTAAAAGAAACACATTAATATGTCTAAGAAATATATTTATTAAAACTGACATTCAAAACTGAAAGATGAAAACTTTAGAAATAGTAAGGAACTTAACTTTGTAACTTAGTAAATTTCAATGAATAGGTCTTGTCTTTTAAAATAAAGACTATAATTATAAAAGGACTTTTTAATTATTTTTAAAACTATATGCTTTAGCTAAAAAAGTATGTGTCATTCTATAATTTTATTTAGCATTTAAAAGTTTACTGCAACACGTACATATGCAGTAAAGAGATTTCTCCTTAAATCACATATTACTGTCACCTCATTAACCTAGAGTACGTAACGACCTGGGGCTTCACTGCAACCTCTACTGGTATCCAGTTTACTTCAGGGCAACTAACCAGCTCCTTGGTTGAGGCAGGCTAGTGGCAAAACAGTTGGGGACAGGAGTGAGGATGAGGAAGGTGACAGTGCCCAATGACTCATCATGTTTATTAACCTCATTAATACACTAATCTGTTCAATGTTTACCTCTAGCTTAAGAAATAGTAAATATTAGAGGTATAATAATTTATTTATCTTATAGCTGTCATTTCCTGGAGATTTTATGGATCATTAAACATCCTATTGATTAGTGGTTGCTTTTACATGTCTAATTTGTGTACTTGGGACAATTACATATATTACTTAACACAGAGACTGTATCCCTTCCCACCTTTCATGCCAAAGGAAGACAGATGAAGAAAACAATTACTATATACGCGTATAATGAAATTCCTTCTTTTTAAAAAATTAAAACAACAGTACAACTTTTAAAAAATAGTTAGATCTTGTTACTTTTACATTAAGTATAGAGACAGTACTTATAACTTTAAGTTTAGAAAATCATATAACTATGCGTATTATACATGGATACATTATTTTATACATGGAAAGCTTAAAGTGAGCTAGGAAAAAATAATAATTCATATTATTTTTGGGTTACATAGATTCCCAAGATTTTTTAAAATAAAATTGCTAAATATTAAGAAGGAACTGAGATTTTTCAGTCAAAGCATTACCATTTTCCCTTATAGTCATTCCCCAAATAAGAATTCTTTCATAGAATGTTAGCACTGAAAGAATCCTTAGAAATCTCTGCCAGTGGTTCTCAACATGGGGTGGTATGTCACCCTAGAAGACGCTTAGAAATGCAGGGTTGTTTTTGGATGTGATAATGACTAGGAAATGTTACTAGCATTAGCGATTCTAGACTCCTACGGTGCACAAAAAGAGTCCTTCATAATGGAGAATTATCTAGCCCAAATGCCAATAGTATGCTCACTAAAAAATACTGACTTAATTCTCCACTTTGAACATGCAGCCACATAGACCCAGAGATGTTAAGTGACTTACTCAAGGACACACAGCTGGGTCTAGAACCTAGATTCTCATTCTCTTATTGTACTTCTCTTTCAATGAATAAATTCTCAATACAAAAACATAAAAGAACCAAGACTCAGTCATATGAATATATAAAACATTGTCAGGGGCCGGCCGAGTGGCTCAGTTGGTTAAGAGCTCGCTCAAGAGTTTGAGCTCCGAGCAACAGCGGTTCGATGCCCGGCCCGAGCTGAGCTGCCGCTAAGCTGCCAATAGGTAGCAGGATGGCTCAGCTTAAAACAACAACAACAACAACAACAAAACATTGTCAAAACACCGGTAATGCATTAATATTTGAAACTGAAATAAGACTGCAACTAACTAAAATGCCAACATGTTTTTCAAATTGCCGTTTTTCTCTAAGCAATAATTCCCTTTCAGATACATAATTTTAAAAAACCCACCAAAGTTAAAAGAAGGAAGAAATCAACTGACTTATGGTTAGCAAATAAAACATTTTCTGAATGGGAAAATTACACGGTTTCTCTTGGTTTCAGAACAACTGGATACCCTATAGTCTAGCATTAATCTCCCCTGCTAATCCTGAGGCAATTTATTATAGTGAAAAGAGCACTGAACACTAATTCCTGCTCTTATATATATATTTCTTTTTTTTCAGCAAATCTTAAATATGTCATAAATCCTCTAGATCTCAGTTTCATGTTACATAAAATGAGGAGTTTAGGTCTCTGCAATCCCTTGATTCTGATCCTATATTTCTCCCTTATTGCGTAACTAGTAGGATTTAAAAAATAGAGGGGTACCACCTAAACATTCATGAAGAAGCACACTACAGGGAGTAGAGATATAACTAAAGGCTGAGTTTCAAAAGGTGGTCCCTGACAGGTAAGTCCTACTATCAGGTTAGTTATTATTGTTCAGTAGCACCTTACTTCCTAGTGATATCATTTGCCATCATCTGTAGAATAAGTATCATTCTTTTTCCCTACATTGTCCTAAAGATGAGGGGTAACTAAATATTCTTTAGAATAATTCAAAATTAAAACTTTATTCTTCAAAAGACATTTGCATTAAAATGTGTAACTTCTACATACACACCGAGGTTAAAATTTTTAATTTTAGAATTCCATTAAAATTGGCAAAGTAGAATATACTGGGGCATTTTTGCAGACATGTACTAACATGCTGATATATACATATGTGTGTACACATATACTATATGCCTGTACAGTTCTCTGAAGTTCTTATAGTTTGGTTTTTGCTCTTGATACTATGTGTGTGTGTGTGTGTGTGTGTGTGTGTGTGTGTGTGTGTGTGTGTACACACACAGCCTAAGAAAACTAAGTTGTATTTACGTTTTATCCTTTTAAAATTTCAATTAGCCCACATAAATCATTGCTGATTCCTTTTCATACATTGTGTTATACTTTTTAGCAATATATCTATATTAAATAGTAATCAAAAATAAATGAAATAGGGACAAAGAGATATTTATTTTTATTTCTCCCTCCCTTTCTGTCTCCCTCACATAAGTTAAATGTCAAGCTGTATGGAGACTGAATCTCAAAAAAAAAAAAAAACTTTCTGAATGGCCTTAAAATGAAATTAAACAAGGTTTTCAAACTATTCAAGAACATATTTTTAAAATACATTTTCCTGGGCCGGCCGAGTGGCGCGATGGTTAAGAACTCGCTTGGGATGCCAGAGGGCCCCGGTTCGGATCCCACATATGAAGGCCAGTGACACTGCCCTCCACAGCTAAGATGCTGAACAACAGCTCAACCTGGAGCTGGGCTGCCATGAGTCGCTGGCGACGGCGTGGGCTGCAGTCCCTGTGGCAGTGGATTGCCATGGGCTACCGTGTGTGGCCAGCAGCCAGCGTGAGCGGCCAGCAGCCGCAGTGAGCGGCCGTCCAGAAGCCGGCGACTGATCTGCCTCGCCAGAGAAGAGTGCAATGATGGTGCCAACTTGGGCCAGTGAAGCAACACCCTCCACAACTAGATTGAAGAACAAAATGACAGCAACTTGTCTGTTCCCCTTCCCCGAATTCCCCAGCACTGTTCCCATCCCGCCAATTCCCCAATAAAAATCTTTAAAAAAAAAAAAAATACATTTTCCTGAAAATCAGTTACTTAAATGCAGTTTCTCTTTACAATATTCTGAAGATTTCCCTGTGTGGTCTTTTTTTACTCATTCATCCTTAAGAAATTCATAATTTTTGTTGCTTATGTCTCTCTTACTGTGGTTATTTCAATAATTTTTAAAACACACTATTTAAATATAATTAAATGTAAGTGATGATGTCTTTTGTTAAGGTCATAAATTTAATCCTTCAGTTAATTAAACATGCAATTATTATTCCATCAAATCCACAATGTTTAGGATTAGATAATAAAAACAAATATTCTGTAGCCAGTCTAAAACACTGATTAAAAAAAATTATCGTTATAACTAAAGCATGCTATTTCAAACCAGCAAGAGGTTCTGTCAAATAGATGCTTTGCTGTTTGCAATAAACATCTAATGAACAGTCAATTCTGTTGAGATTGTACTATACCAAAACTATCAGGGGTCTCTGCTGAGGACGCCTCCTTCCCTCGCGTCACAATGGCAATCTCAGGTTTGGGATATCTGCATGCTAAAAATATTTTAAAATCAAAATGTATTCGAGCCACGAAGTAAATAAAATATGTACAAATAAAAATGTATATGAAATTTTGAAGTGAAATATGCTAGAATATAGGAAGTCCTTGCTTCGCACAGGAGAGTGGGGCTATCAAAATGACAGTGGAGGCTAGAACCAAGCAAAGCAATCTTAATAACCAATGGGGGAAATGGCAATTGTTCTGTGACCATTAAATTTTTTAAAAAACAACATTAAACACTCTCTCACAAGAAAAAAGAATTCTGGAACTATGTATGGTGACAGACTTTAACCAGACTTATTGTGATCATTTTGCAATATATACAAATATCAAATCATTACCTGGTACATCTGAAACTAATGGAATGTTGTATATCAATTATAGCTCAATAAAAAAATTTTTTTAACTCTCTTACTGACAGCTATAAATACAAAAGAAAATTTTAAAACAAAATTAATATTTAGTATGCCATAATTTAAAATATTAGAAACACTGAAAATTAAAGTGTTTTATTTCTTTGTGAAAAAATATTATCAAAAGCGACTTCAACAGTGCCAGCACTCCTCTGCTCATATAACTTACAATATTGAGCAGGCATCTTTTCTACACCATGGTGAATTGTCAAACTCCTTTCTAAGTCTGGATTAGCTTGCAACATTTTATCCTTTGTGTTTTCAATGTCATGAAATATCTGAGAGTTCCTTTAATGTGAAGTTTTTACCAGAGTCGCCTCCTCTGCAACACTGTCATCCTTTTCATCACAACCTCCCCACTTGTGTCCATAGTAAGCTCCCCTTCCCAGGCTCCTCTGGCAGCATAGCTGGAGTCTCTCAAATGGCAGCAGTTCAACAGCCGAGTCGACATTCCTACATCTTGGGGGACAGCCTTAGCCAAGGTTCTGCACCCTGACCAAGGACGTCCACATCCAATAACTCATTTCCACAGAGGCAGAGCCCCAGGCCGCTCCCCTAACTCAGGACAACGCTGAAGGGTCATCCCATCTCTAAAACATCCAATCTCCATGGGGTCAGCTGCGGCTGCCATTGAGACTCATCTCTTTACCTCTGCCCCAAACGGCTTCCTTCTCTTCCCTTTCTAAGTAAGGATTCCAACAGCACTCCCCAGTAAACTTCCCGGGTGTGAATCTTTATCTCAGAGGCTGCTTCCCAAGGAACTTAACGTGTGACAGGGATGACAGAGCATCATGTCAGCAACTTCTTCTCAAAAAAAAAAAAGTTTTTTATACTACAAACTTTTCTCTAAATTTGAGATTCTTTCAAAATTTAAAAAGCAATTCAAAGTTAAGTGGGGAAAGCACAGGAAGAAGAACAGGATGAAGAAAAGTAGAAGAAAAAAATAGTATGACTAGGGACATGGTTCACTGAAAAAATGAGACTAACCAACAGACAGTATATTCAAGGTAATAATGAGGAATAAAAAGAGATGAACAAAAAGGAGTACACGGCATTATTAGTCAAAAGTGACCACTATTTAGATATAAAATCAGTATTAACAATTCACATTTTTTTTCTAATGTCTTTAAGAAGCTCCTTTGAGGAGAAAAAAATGGTAGGATAATGTTTTTAAACCATGATCTTATTGAAAGACCTTTCTCACACACAAACTCAAAATTCTGCCAGCTCACTAAATGTCCCACATTATCACTGTCACATCTGTGTTCCCATTTCCTTTCACAATTCAAGCATGCCTCAGTTTACCTAGGTGACCTCAACTCTTTCCCACTTTATAAACTAAAACAAAACCATCTTCTATAACCTTGCTACTCAAAATCAGGTCTCTGGACCTGTAGCACTGAAATCACTGGGAACTTGTTAGAAATGCAGAATCTCAGGCCCCACTTCAAACCTACTGAAACCGATTCTGCATTTCAGTAAGATTCCCAGATGATTGTATATATACATTAAAAGGTTCTAGTTTCCACTGTGGGGCATGGAGAGCTACAGAGCATTGCCAGTGACACAAAGTCCAACTCAACTCAAATTCGTGACTTATATAGGACCAATTAAAGGACTGAAATCACCGAGCAAACTGGGCTGAAATCAAAAGACAGGCGGGCACCCACAAGGACAGAGGGGACATTAGCATTTGCTTACTTGGAATCCATGCAACCAGACACCGTAAGAAGGGTACAGCTAGAATAGTGCAGGAACAGGTGAAGGCAGACTGAGGGCACCTGGGTGCACATAAAATCGGGGAGTCCGCACTTGCTTGCAGATTCCTTCACCAGAAATCCCACCAGACACAAACAATGGTAAGAGAGGAAGCCTACAGAAAGTGTCTGCTGTGGTGCAGACCTACAGAAGGGACGTGAAATTCTACCTGGATCCTTTCTTCAATCTCTCCTGTGAGTCAAAGGCCTTAATCTGTGGGAAGTGCAGAAGTACTGTCACCCTTAGGGCAGGTAGGGTCACCACCCAGCCAGTTTGCCAAGGACTGTTGCAATTTTAGCACTGAAGTTTTATATCCCAGGAAAAAATGTTACCCCTAGCTCTTAGGTATTTTAATTTGAAAAACGGAGTTTCAAGTCATCTTATTTCTATAAGCTTCATGCCAAAGAATGTAAAGATCTTACCTGCTAAATGGCCTGCATATTTTCTACAAAATGGTGCTAAAAAGGAGGGGGGGGAGGGGGCGGGTGATTTGCTTACCTGTGATATTATATTTTCTTCTGATGAACTAGAATTCTACATATGACTGTCTATAAAAAAATAAATGAGTACCCTAGTAACAAGTGTTTGAAATACGTTCGGACTTCTAACCTATGAATAAAGAGATCATCTCAGTAGTGCTCAGGCTACTCCAGTGGTACCATCCAAAGTTCCCTTTAAAGAGTTGAATCTGTCTTTATTGATACTCCCTCCTCAGCCACCTAAACTGGCTCCTTCCCACATAGCTGTTATAAAACTGCTTCTGACATCAGTCTCTTTTGTCATGAAATCCTGCTGGCCTTCTTTTGTACTTCCCCAGCCTTCCCCTTTTGACCTTGCTAAAGCATCAGATCATCCCGCTATCTTCTTCGCTTAGCTTCTGGAATACTCTATTTTGTTCTTTTTCCTGTCTCTATGAACACCCTTCCTCAGCCTCCTTCTAGTTCTGGTTCTTCGTCCTCTTCCTTCCAATAATTATTGGAAAATTATTGTATTAAAATAAACCTTGGTGTTTTTGAGTTCGCTCCTGAATAGTCACATATATACATATACACATCTATATATAATTGTTATAATAGATGTCATCGATACATAATTGTTAATACCCATACTTATATCTTCAGCCTCCACACTTCCACTATGAGTTACAGATTTATGTTATAAACACACACACACACATCCCTAATTACTTGACATCTCCATTCACATCCCCAAAGGTATCTTAAACTTGACATGTCCAAAATTAACACCTGAATTTCCATCCCCCAAATCTGGTTTTCCCCAGTTTTCCCCTCACTGTCAATGGCACCATCTTTTACTCAATCACTACAGTCAGAAAACTAAGTTAACACTTTCTGTTTTCTTTCCCTTAATCATCTGCCCCTTTCCAACTCATCAGCATGCTAATCCCATCAGTTCACCATAAAAAAAAAAAAAACACCTTGAATCCATATCCTTTTCTTCGTCTCCATGGCCACCTCGTCTAAACCACCATCATCCCTAGCCGAGACTATTGCAACAGCTTCCTAAGTGGTCTCCCAGCTTATGCATTTGCACCCTTCAATTTCTTCTCCATTAGCAATCAAAGTGCTCTTTAAATCCCATTATTTCACTCCCTTATTTAAACCCTCGAATGGCCTTCCTATAGTTTACCTAGCAAGGCCCTGACTAACCTGGCTTCTGCCTCTCTACCCATCTCATCTCATTCCACTTTCCCCTTTGTTTGCTGACTTCCACTTTGTGCCTGCACTATGCCAAGTCCCTTCTTATCTCAGGGTCTTGGTATTATTCGCTGTTCCTTTTCAACAAGCTCTTCCTCCAGCTGTGCGAGTAACTGGCTTCTTCTCAATCCTTTATTTTCAGCTTAAATATCAACTATACAAAGGCCTCCCCAGATCACCTTATCTAACAAGGTTTATCCTGATAGCACACACTATCTATAATTATTTTATTTATTTACTTCATTATGCATATATTTCCTCTCTAAATTAAAGTATAAGCTTCATAAGAGTATTAGGCCAAGTTAATTCACTTAGCACCAACAGTGTCTATTATATGGCAGGGAAAGTAACAACTATTTGAAACTAAATAAATTTTCAAAGTTTGGGAAACTTCTGTATGAATAGTATGTTAGATATTTTGTTAAAAACTCATTTAAAAATCTACAGGAAAATTAGGGTAAAGGTTAAAGACTTATGACAGTTGGGAGTCCCAAATACTAGTTTTCTGACAATTTATAAACTTTTTTTGCACAATGATTTCACTTTGATTCTACTTATTTTCAAAGTAACAATGCAATATGTGCTTTTGTATTAAATGTGCAAACATACAGAAGATAGACCAAGATATGTGGCTTTTATTAAGTATTTAAGGAATAAACTTTTTTCCCAGCATGTGTTAAAAATCCCAGGTGTAAGTATCCAGAAAAGTGTTAATAATAAGAACAGAGGTTTTAAAGTCAAACAAAGCAAAGTTAAAAACTCTACTCTGTTATAGGATCTTGGGCAAGCTCCTCTTGGCCTCAGTTTCTTAATCTATAGAATAGAGATAATTCCTTTTCTATCTAAGAGAAGGAAACAAAATACATGAAAACTCAGTTTGGTATATTTGACACACAGCATATACTTAATAATTGCTAAGAAATTGTAGTGAGGATGGTGCTAGCAGCAGCAATAGTGATAACTGGTAGAATGTCTTCTATAAAATATAAGGACCATTTTACAACAGAAATTCAGACGTTGTGTTATAAAATACCAGGCTGTTTTTAAAAGTACAAGTGTTTTTTGATAATACAGTGGACTAAATAATCTATCCTAAAACTCAGAAAGAAAACAGAAAATCTAAACTAAACCAAGTTAAGAAAACCATTCTAATAGAAATTTCCCTGAAATGTTAAGATCCAAAAAATAGTAATACCTCAGCTAATCTCCTTTTAGGTGCTTAAAACAACAATCCCTTGAATAGCCATAATCCAGGTGTTAGCAAAAATACAAGCTCTCCAAGCTCTGGAGTCAAAGATCAGTTAACAACTTGATAGATGCAACTAGCTAGCTGGAAAGACAAAAGAGAGTAGTGGTCTATGACCATGAAATGTCTTTCAGGGTTAAATCCTATTAAGAAGCATAGAGGGATGGAACAAAAAAAAATGAGAATATAAGAAAAAAATAAAAAACACAACGGAAGAGTGATAAAGAGCAGATGTTAGAAACAGTAACAGAGATGCCAAGGAGGAACCCTCATTACCCAGCAGAAAAGTTTACCACAAGGGATGCATGAGAACAGAGGCCAGCAGTCTGAGGGCACTGGGGGACAGCGGAGGGGCACTCGAGGCCCAGCACATCACTACCACTATGACAGTGTCTAAAGGCATGCCAGCTGAAATGGCACAATATTCTAGAGGCATGTGGTGTGATGACTAGTGTGTCTACAAACAGAAGTGGCCCCAAAGAAAATTATTGTATTAAAATATAGTAAATAAGGGTTCTGACATTTAGGAGAAGCTAAATTGTGCTCGTTATACTTTTACTAAGGCACAGAAAAATGCAGCATGTTTAAATATGCTTCCAACAAAAGCCATCAAAGTAAATGTTTCAGAGTTTAAAGGGAATGACATCTCGTTACCTGCAAAGTCCTTTGTCTGGAAGAGCTCTCATTTACCAAATGGTTTGAGGTAACCAAGTTATTATATTTTAACATATAACTACTTGTTTTATGTGGTTGTATTCATTTAACTTAAAGCAGACATAAACCAAAGACAAGGCTAGAGTCCTGTAAATCTACATACTAATTAATTCAGCTGACTTGAGAAAAATGCTAATAAAACATGACACTCAAGGATTTAGTCTCTATTTGGTCCAGTTGGCTTTACACTTACATGCCAGAGGAAAACAGACAAGAGTGTGGTTACACAAACCATCACTATTTTTAGAAAAACTGAACCAATCTCCACTAATATCAGTTCAGTATCAGGTCATCCCCAACTTTCAAGATCATCTATTATCTTAAGCTCTACTTGATCTTCTGAACGGCTATATAAGTTGCAGACTTTATAGTATTTCTATTTTCCTAACCATAAATTTATTTATAAAAATTTGCTTGTCACAACTGCTGTACAAAGCAATATGTGACTATTGAGATGGATGGCATCAAATTAATTACTGGTGAATTAAGCTGTAGCAATGTTTAACATATCTGAAGCCATATTTTTCTAAGTGTCTAATATTTAGAATTTAGTCAAGAACTTAGAAGTGAAGAGACATTACAATCAAGGAAAAGTTATCACAGAGCTCATTTATTTGATTGAGAAGTGCGGTGATGGATAGGAAGGTAGGTAAGAAGTTAACTCTTCTGTCCTTCTCCAGAGACAAATAAATGTAATATGAAGCAATGAGCTAGAAGCAAAGAGAATACACTGATAATAGCAAGTATTAATGGATGATGGAAGTGAAGGAGATAAGGCAGAGGACTGAAGAAGAAACAGCCTATATAGCATTTCATATAAAGCACTGGCTCTCAACCAGGGCAATTTGCTCCTCTCCTCCTTTTTCCCCCACCCGATGTCTTCTCCATGAAACATTTGGCAATGTCTGGAGACATTTTTGTTGACACAACTGGGGGTGAAGAGGGGAGGAGGGTGCTACTGTCATCTAGTGGGAGAGGACAGAGATGCTGCTAAACATCCTCTGTGGAGGACAGCCCCCACTACAAAGAATTATCAGGTCCAAAATGTCAGCAGTACTAATGTTGAGAAATCACAATATAGAGGAAGAAATCCTCTCTCTCTCTCTCGCTCTCCCTCTCTCTCACTTTTTCTCCTTCCATATATATATATATATATATGTATATATATATATATATATATATATATGGAATCATTGAACTAGCACCTGCGTAAGAGCTAATGTTCAAAAGTCTTAAACAAAGGCCTAATATATGTTAATGGGATGCATCCATAGAGAAAAATTTAATACAAAATTTCCAACAGAAATGATTAATTTTTTTAATGTACTGATAGAAAGGAGCCAACTGCAATTATTGGGTTGTCAGAAAAGTCAGGATGCACTTTTGCAACGAAAAACAGAAAAAATACGTCATGACTTTTTTGACAACCCAATATTATGCATGGAACACCTCCTCCTAATTTCCCTTCCCTTGAATCTAGACTGGCCTTAGTGGCTTGCTCAACCAACAGCGTGCAGAAATGACATTCTGGGACTTCCAAAGCTAAGCCATAGCAAGTCTGTGGGTAGGTTGAATAATGGCCCTGAAATGTGTCCCCATCCTAATCCTCCAACCTGTGAATATGTCACCTTATATGGTAAAGGAGACTTTGCAGGTATGATTAAATTAAGGATTCTGAGAGGGTGAGATTATTCAGGTAGGCCCTAAATATAATCATGAAGGTCCTCATAAGAGGCAGGTGAAAACATGTCAATGAAGATGATGTGACAACCAAGGAATGCCAAAAGCTGCAAGAGACAAGGAGCAGATTCGCCTGTGGAGCCTCCCGAAGGACAGAGCCTCCCTGTCACTTTTATTTCGTCTCTTTAAGTCTCATTTTGGACTTCAGACTTCCAGAATGCTAAGAGAATACACTGGTGTTGTTTAAAGCCAATAAATTTGTGGTACTTTGTTATAGCAGCAATAGGAAATGAATGCAAAGTCTTAAGGCTTCTATCTAGCCCTCTTGGAACATTTTCTCAGGGAGCCTTGGCCCATCATCTAGTAATTATTGCAATCATCCGGAGATTGGAATGCTAGTGAGGTCACATACACCCACCTACTCTGGGCAACCATTCCAGTTGAGCCCAGCCTTCCAGCCATCTCCACCAAAGTGCCAGACATGCAAGAGAAGCCATCTTGGGTCCTGTGACCAGTCCATCTGCCAGCTGAAGTTTACAGATAGATACCACACGCAACAGATAAATCATCCAGCCTAAACTTGCCTGTATTCCTGATCCCCAAAACCATGAGCTATAATAGAATGGTTGTTGTTTTAAAGTGCAAATAACTCGACATCAAGTTATATGTAATTGATAATTAAAGACTGTTACATATCATACATCCATTTTATAATTAAAAAAACCTTATTTGCATTACCTGTTTTCTACTAGCAGTAATCCCTAGTAATAGGGCCATTCCAACATGCCCAGTAACTCTCAAGTATTTAGAATTAAGCTTGTTGGAACATACTGATATAATTAGGTTCTTTCCATATAGGTAAAATCATCGACTGTGGCAAGCTTCATTTAACTTATCCAGGCCCAAGCTCTCAGCTCAGTGGCGACCTCTCACGCGTCCTGACTCGACGCCTACGTCATATCCTCACTGTGGCTCTTCTCCTCTTGCTGAGTAGCTGGGGCTACTCTTCCCTATTCCTCTTTTACTATTTCAACCAAGGCACTGAAATATCTTTATTCACAGATCTTAATTTAGACTATGAAATGTTTTTCTTGCCCTTTCTTATTCTCTTTGAACAAAAGCCAAAATTATCTCCAATTCACCCCAGAGGTTAAGAGCTTAACAGAGTTGCTACTTTCTCCTGTAATCCTGAACAATGGGCTGAGAAAAATGGGGATGCTCTTGTTAAGAGTCTAAGATCCCTACTGGATCAGAATTCCATGAAAAATCTTATTTAAGTATTTTAGGTATCCACTTTAATATCAGCTTTTTATCTTCCAGCTTTTCATTTTGCCAAAAGCCCCTCATGCTATAATGTAAGTTCTCAAAATGAATCTCCTCATTCTACCTTAAATACATAATCACAAAAGGTGGAGAACTACAAGATGATAGTTTAGAATTATATTGTGTATTTATATGGATGTAAATAAATGGTGGGAAAAAAGAAACAAATTTAAAATTTACACATTTACCACATACTGAGAAACAGAAAAGAGCAAAATAATTAAGATCTAACATGAATAGAAAAACTGCTCTGTTCACCTTTCACCTGAATACATCTCTTATTTGCTACGTTAAAAGAATCTCACATTTAACAAAAATATTCTCTAGGGAGCTCCTTTTTCCAAATCAGATTTTTCATTGTGCTTCCCCAGAAGCCAGCTCTTATCTCTCTGTGTAATTCTCCAATGAACATTAATTACAATACCTTAAATAAGTGTGGAGGGCAGCTGCTAAGATGGCACCCAATGATTTTCTACTCCTGGTTTTACACCTGTATCTCACACACACACACACACACACACACACACACTATACTAGGGCGAAAGAGGTGGACTATCTCTCCTAAGATGGGTTATCAAAGACTGTGGCTTCCAGCTTAGCATCAGTCTCTTACCACTGGTTCTGCAGGAAGCCAGCTGCCACGTCTTGAGAACACTTACGCAGCCCTGTGGAGAGGCCCACAGGGCAAGGAAATGGGACTTCCAGCCAACAGCCATGTAAGTGAGCCTTCTTGGAAACGGATCCTCCAGCCCTGGTCAAGATTTCAGGTGGTACAGCTCCAGCTGAAAGCTTGATTACAACTTCATGAGAGACCCTGAGTCAGAACATCCCAGTAAGCTGCTCCAGGGTTCCTGATCCTCAGAAACTGTGAGACAATACATGTTTGTTTTAAGCCACTATGTTTTGGGGTAATTTGTTATACAGCAATGTATAACTAATCCAATGAGCAATGCCATTGCCCATTCTTCAAAAACCAAATTACCATACAGTTGGCCCTCCATATCTGGATTCCACATCCAGGGACTCAAGCAGATCAAAAATATTAGAAAAAATGTTACATTGTTGCTGACACGTACTATGTAGTTAGGTCTCAGATGGTTAGGTCTGTACAGAACATATACAAACATTATTTTCTTATTCCCTAAACAATACAGTATAACAACTATTTACATAGCATTTACATTGTATTAGGTATTAAAAGTAATCTAGAGATTATATAAACTATATGGGAGGATATGTATGTATAGGTTATATGCAAATATTATATCATTTTATATGAGACTTCAGTATCCACGGATTTTCTCATATCTGCTGGAGGCCTGGAACAAATAACCCCCAGCAGATACCAAGGGATAGCCGTATTTTAAAAGTTTATAAAAATAATTACAAATAGAAATAGTAATTGCAAAGATTGGGAAACAAATTTGTTTTAAAAATCTTAGCTAAAACTGAAAGGCAGCTGTAATGTCAGCTTCCCAGTCCTGCTTGTAAAAACAAAGAACCAACAATGCACTATCTGGAGACTATGGACTGTTTATGGAAGGAGATCAGATTGAGCAGATAAGCTGAGAAGGCATCAATTTTTTTTTTAATTGGGGAGGAAATCAGTTTGTAATTTAAAAATCACAATATCCTATGTAGCTATGATAAGACATCCCACAAAGTCTGCCTTATCTGTTATAGATTGATTCTAAAGCTTTATCTTGTCACAGATTCTATCACATGCCTAATAATAAACACATAAGAAAGATATGGGCAAAGTATCAAATTTCAGCTGTAGATGCCACTGCTATATCAAAGCATCGATGATTTTTGTTTCCTATAATGTTTTCACACCAAATCCCAAATACTTCATTAAATCATACAAACATCCTTTCCAAGAACACCTAAGATTTCCCATAAGACAAAGCCCTTTTAACACAATTTATTTCATTACAAAGTGCACTAAGTGCACATACATTTAGCACGAGTTGGGTATTTAAAAAACACTCAAAAAGGAACAGTAAAAGAAAACCAGGAATTTTTCATTTGTGTGTGGGGGAAATGTTGATGTCAGCAATGGAATGAGCTGTATGCATTAAAGAGTAAGGTAATTTACTAGTGATGATTCCAGTTATCTCCACAGTAACTATATGTATTGATATTGAAAACAATAAGGCACACTAAGACTATTAAAATGCAAGCAGTAGTATCAGTTAAGTGTCATCTGAATCAAAGGGCAATAATTTGGACATCAACACTGGCAAAAAAAATAGCTGATTTAAGTCCTCAAGTCCTTTAACTTCTAAATAGGAAATGAGCATGTAACTATATTGTTTCCTATATCCTTGCCTGTTTATCTTGAACAAAGAAGACAAATTACTAACTTCTCTCTCATATAGCTTACATACTTATTAAGTATAATTAATGGTAACTGACCTCCACTGACTGAAGTTTATAGGTCCTTTCCAGAATACTGAAAACCATGTTAAATTTTAAAATATTATCTTCATTGGAAACTATAGCATCCCTACAGCAATACTGCTGGCATGTGCTAAAACAATAAGGTACGAGGTAAAATTTTTCCAGTTGTATTGCAGCACACACTCTTCAAGAATTGTCATAAATTATACTAATACGGCCCCCCCAATCATGTAATAATATTAATGCAAAATTACTTAGAAAAGGTCAAATGTGTGTTCAAATAATCTTGTCTATGGAGAGAGATTCCTAAAATTAATGCTTCAGCATATGAGTGTCTATATTGTTTGTCAAGGAGCTCATTTTCAGAGCTGAGTGTTTTAAACCCTCACACTGCATGCGTATATAGCTTATAAATATGATTCTGACTTCATACAACACATAATAATTACACATTTAATAAGTGAATTGATTGCGATGTCACTGTACAAGCACTGTGGGTAGACAATGTCTTGAATCATCCAATACTATAAATTGGTTCTCAATTCCCTGAACTGAGAAAAAAGGAAAGCGGTTAAAAGGCACACCTAATACAAAGTTTCCGGAAGTAACTCATGCTTACATGAGGTAGGTAAATCCTTCCTCCATTCTTGTACATGGACCAAAAAAAAAAAAAAAAAATCATCTTCAAGTGCCTTTGGCAAAGCAAATGCCATGTTCTAAATCAATGTGCTCTTAAACACAAGGAGTCTACACGATGTTTATGTGCCTACCGACTTGGGGAGAGGGGAGTAAACTTTTAACTTTCAATTGCATCAGAATGCAATACAAAATAGTAGCAATGTATTCTGCCTGTATTGCCGTATTGAAATGGTAAAAATACTTTAACGCTGAAACATTTCATCTTTTGCTCCTTTCACCCTTTCGATTTTCTGAATTTTTAGCTTTTCCAATGGACTCATATTCTGACCTACCAGCATTCTGCACTCGTTTTAAAAATATCACATTTTAACATGTTAGCTTAAAAATAGCTTTGCTTTCAACGTTCCCAATTATTTTTGAACAGAAGTCTGCTTTTCCTTGTACAGCCACAGAGTCACGGAAAAACACCTTACTGACTTCATTCTTTCAACCTCTGGGGAAACAACAAAAACTGGAGTTTGAGCTAGCGCAGCCGTGAGCCTCCATGGGCTCGCAAGTATGTATCAGTAATTGTTGGTTTGATCCATTCTTTCCATTTCCCAGGAAAACGTTTCCTTAGGCTGCTCCCAATAATACAACTAGATGTGTGTGCCAAGCAGCAGCAGACGAGGCTCGCTCTGCCTTACGAAGCACCATCCCTTTTGGGACACCCCTGCATCTTTGCCTCTTAACCGTTCAAGAAAGTTTCTTCTTGCCTCTCGGGTGCGTAGCACTTTCGGAGGAGGCACGGCTTGCCACCTGCACGGCTGCACCTTCGCGGGAAAGCAGCGAGGGCTCTGGGACGCGAGGGGCGGGGAGGGGAGGCGCACAGCAAATCAAAACAAAATCAAAACAGGATCGTTCGGCAATGTGGGCTTGAAGCTCGGGCTCCCGAGGCTGGGGAGGAGGAATCAGCCAAGCGTTGGCCCCGGCACACTTGGCAAGATCGGCTCCTGTCCTACCTGCCCCGGGGACGCTCAGGAGGTGGAAAGTTCCCCCCCACGGCCCCCGCCCAACCCACCCCCTCGGACGTCCCAGGCGCGGGGCCCGGCGGGTGAGAGGGGCGGGGGGCCCCAGGCCGAGGAGCAGCAGGGCTCCTGGGGGCAGGCGGGAAGAGGGGAGGGAGAGGGGCCCCCGGGCGCTGCCCCCACCCGCCCCCTTACCCTGGGCGATGGCAATGGACTCGAAGCGGTGCAGCTCCTTGAGCAGGCAGCTCCTCTCGGTGGAGTGCAGGCTGTAGATGAAGTCGCGCGCGCCCTGCGCTGTGTTCAGCGCCTCCATGGGCTCCTTCTTGGGGTGCGTGCCCAGCCCCCGGGGGCCGCCGGGGGGGGCGCCAGGGAACGCGAGCTCCAGCAGCCCCCGCCCGCAGCAGCACCAGGACGGCGCGCGGGGGGCGGCGGCGGCGGCGGCGGCCGGGCCCGGCCTCAGGCTGCGCGCGGTCCGGCTCCTCAGCAGCGGCAGAAGCCGGGACATGGCGGGCTGGGGCGCGGGGACCCCCGCGGCAGTCTGGGAGGGCGATCTCTGGGGAGGCCGAGGCTAGAACGAGCAGGGCTCAGCCGACCCCACCCCGCTGTCCTCCTGACGGGCAGCCGAGGCGCCGGGCACCATGCACTCCGCGGGCCCAGACCGCTCTCGCCTCGTTTTGCGTCCCTGTTCCCTTCCGAAAGGCCCGCGGCGGCTCCGGTCTCTCCGACGACAAAAACTTTGAGGCGGCCGGGCCGGGAGAGCTCCCGGAGAGGACCGGCGAGAGGCGCGGGAGGGCGCCTCCGGGTTGAGGAGGAGCGGCGCGGGCGGGCGGGCTCGGGGAGGGTTTGTGTCTCTCGGTCGGCGCTTCCAAAGGGATGAGTCAGCCACGCGCCGCCCTCCACCGGCGCCGCCCTTCGCTCCTGCCGGTTTTCCCACCCTCTTGCCTGCCCTAGTCCCCGCTCAGCACGGCTTCCGCGCCCTCAAAGCGGCCGCGCTCTCAGGCCGCAGCCGCCGCCGCCGCTACCCCTAGCGGCGGTACTAGGGGTAACAGGGCGGGGCAAAGAAAAGGGGCGGTGCGGGGGCGGGGCCGCGCAGGCGCAGGCTGCAGGCTGGCGGGCCGCGTTCCCTCCTGTGTAGACTCGACCGCATCCCTTCCAGTGTGCATGGGAATGGAGGCAGAGCGGGCGCCGCACCCTTTGTACTGGCATCCGCCACCTTTAAGTCCAGCGGAAGGAATAGCGAGGAAGGGCTTTGAACCCCTCAATCCGCGGGGTAGTGAAACTATCACCCAGCCCACCTTAATGCCATGCCTAAATCTGCGGCTCCAACAGAACGGTGCCCCAGCGTGCGGGCTCCCTCGCTCGGCACGGACCAAACGGATGCCAGCCAGGCCGCTCCGGAGAGCCGCGCTACGGCTCCGAACCTCGCGGGGTCACAGCACCCTACTCAGGCTTTTGGAGATTGAAGCGTCCGAGCCGTGCTCTTTGCCAAGTCGGCATCCACCGTGACCTGACCCAGACATTCAGGTCTCTGGGGCTCCCGCTCTGGGAGCTCCAAAGATTGGGCGAGGCCAGGCCTACCCTTCCCCAAGAAGGGTTTGAGACAGACCCTGACCCCGAGAACACCCTTCCTAGTTCTGATGCCAGCAGGTTGCAGGTTGTTATGCTGGAGGCAAGAATGTCACAGACCTTTTCCGGGTGTTTGTTAAGGTTAGTCTGTTTGTTTGCTCTATGCCAAAACAGAAGGAATTCCGCTGTTCTCCACTATTTCCACATGTCCAGGTCCTAAGCATCTTTCAAGGCCCAGCTCATAGAGTCTCCTACTCCAAAACTTTCCTTTCTCTTTTCCTAAAGGAGAGATCTCGGCTTCATCTGAACCTGTCTAATGACTTAGGCTTCCTGTCTTAGAGAACAGATCCACTTAGAGACTAAATCTGCTCAAGTGTAATCAAGATCTTAATCCTATCCTTATCATATCCACCGCTGCACCCAGTCCAAGACCTTCTATGTTGCAGATGTGCTACAAACGTGTAAGTGCAATATATAAATGTGAGTCAAGAGAAGAATGTTATCACTAAATCCTCCTACTGGCCTAACTCAGTGGTTCTCAAAGTATGGTACCAGGACAGCAGATCTTGTTAGATATGCAAATTCATGTGCTCCACCCAGACCTCCTGAATCAGAAACTGGGAGTCAGGCCCAGTCCTCTGTTTTAACAAGCCCTCCAGGTAATACTGATGCACACAAAAGTTTGAGAACCACTGCTCTAACTTAAAGAAACATGGAAAACCATTATTTTTTTAATTTGAAAGCAATGCCTCTGGTGTTTAATGACAAGAAGGCATTTTGTGGAAACGGCAAGTCCTTTGAGAGTAGAGACTGTGTCTTTCTTATCTTTGAAACACTTTACACCCCAGTGTGTGCTGGAATCCTCTGCAGAGTTATATCAGTCCCAAGTTCTTGGGATTACCAACACCCTCTCCCCTATATCTCTTACTCCCAAGTATTTCTGACTCATTTGGGTTTGGGGTAGGGCCTGGGATGTAAGGCTTGGAAAAGCTCCTCACTAAGAACCCTGTCCCAACAGTCGTTTAGACACCAGTTTTGTGTGGGGGCTCCAGAAACATTGCTGAAAGTTTGATAACTAGGTCAACCATTTCCTAGCTAGGCGTTAGTGGTAGATGATTATAGTACTGGCCCCAGTGAATCATGCCTTATGGTGTCCGCTCCCTTGTATAGACCTATGCCACACTGACTGTGGGCTTGGCCATGTGACTTGATTTAGCCAATTAGTGGGACATCACAAACCTGATCTGATAAGTGCTCGCTCGTTAGGGCTTGCTGTAATGTGTTTGCTGTATGATTTGTGAATATTCAGTTCGGCTGTAGAAAATAGAAGAAACTAAAATGTAGACACAATTTGCTTATGAGACACGTTATACATAAAATAAATGGATATGTGTTGAACATAGGTAAAATGAATGGAAGAAATGGAAGTGCTACTTTAGATAGAAGGAGACCAAGTGAACTTTAAATATTAATAAGGCGTGAATCATACCACTTCTAGTCTGACAACAATATCATCCCTAATTGGCCACATACTAGTGACACCCATTATAGCCCCATTATGACCTTACGCAGTCTCTGCACAAGAAAAGCAGATAAACCCGTAGCTACTCAGTCAGCTAGTGGCTTGACACAGTTATGACTAGACACATTTGTCCCTACGTCTTTGACAGAACGCATGTATATTGGTTCCAGGCTCCTTCAATCTGCCAGCTCCCCCTCACTTACTCTCCACTCTGGTCCTTAAAACTACACCATCTGCAGAAAAGACTGACACAACAGAGAGAATTAGGACGTATGAACATTACATAGAACAAAATTTAGGTAATATGGTCCTTCCCCACTGCTAATACCCTATCCTGAGCTTGTTTATCTACCCCATCTCTTTTTTCTTGCTTCTCATTCTGTTCTAAATTAGTTGATAAACTGTGTTACTTACTATTGCTGCTCTTTGAGTGAATATGTTATTCCAGACTTAGTGGCTTAAATACCTAGTTTATTTTGCTCATGATATTGTGGCTCGGAAACTTGGGAAGGGCTTGCGTGGGCAGTTCTTTGTTGGAGTCTCTTATCAGATGTCAACTGCAGCTGCTGGGCTGGACATCCAAGATGGCGCACTCATGCGGCTGACAGTCGATGCTGGCTGTTGGCTGGCTGGAAGCTCAACTGGGGCTGTGAACCAGAGAACCTTCCTACAGCCCCTCCAGCCTGGCAGATTCTCACATGGCACCTGGCTACCCTCAAAGCAAGTGTCTAAAAAGAACCAGCCTCATGGCCTTTTCTGACTTAGCCTAAGAAGTCATATAGCATCATTTCCAATGTATTCTACCAGTTACCAGCAAGCCATGAAGGCCAGCCCAGATTCAAAAGAAGGGGATATAAACCCCCACCTTTCAATGGGAGCAATGCCAAAGAATTTGGAAATATGTTTTAAGCTGCCACATAAACGATGTGATTTAAGCATCTTAATTTGGTCTATACTCCTATCTGTTCCATGACCTGTGGTACAACCTGTCTGCTGGTATACTTGGAGGCTGCCATTGCATCAAGGTAATTTTCCACAGGACGTTTGCCAGCTTGGAATTCAACTGCCATATAAAGAAGTCTGGAGTATCTTGCTGGAAAGGCCACATGAAGGAGGAAGCAACGGCCAATAGCCCCAGCTCAGTACTAGGCACATGCACGAGGCCATCTTGCATCATCCAGTCCCTATCAAGCCCCAGATGACAGTACTGCAAAATGGTTGAGATCATTAGCTCTGGAGCCAGACTCCTTGGGTTTGGGTCCTCACTCTACATTTACTAGTTGTAGAATCTTGGACTAAGACCCAACCTTTCTGTGGCTGCTCATCTATTTGATGGAGATAAGGGCATCTGTTTTGTAGGGTTAGAGTGAAACTAAATGAATGAATATATGTGAAGCATTTCAAACAGCACCTAGAACATGGTAAGTGCTCAGTACATTTATTAGCTATTATTATCCAAATTCCCATGGACCTCTCAAACCTCTAGGATTTTGTCTTTGGAACTTAATTTGAGAAATATCTACCTAGCTCTCTATCAGTCAGTACACACTTAATGTGTACAAACCAGATCCTCTATCCACTCCCTTTCTTTGAACAATGAATACCCTATATATGAATAAATGGAGGAGGTGGGGGGTGGGGAGGGTTTGGGGCCTGTGTATGGAGCTATGGAGACGTATAGGATATGGCAGGTCTAGAGGCAGAGAGCAAGAGGAAGATGCTGAGGAAATGCGGGGGTGCTAAAGAGGTAGTGCCAGCAGGTTGGAGAAGGTGACAGAAATGGAAGAGGGAGGGAAGGAGGGCCCAGAGGCAAACAGCCTTTTAAAGATAGCAAACATCATGCCTCAGTTAACAATCACAGACTCTTGCTCATGAAAAGTTACTGCTGAATCAACAGTCCACAATAGATTACATCATGCAAACACTCTCCAGAGTTGCTGGCATCCCTGTTGCTGGCAGGGCACAGGGCTGTTTGCGCTCTACATTTTATGATACATTATACACCCGGCTATTGCTGTCCACTTTGAAATCCTTGAAATTGTTGCTGTCCTTAGTGGGACCTTTAATCCTGTCTTTTGCCCATGTTTTCGCAGTTCCCTTATTCCACTTTTCCCCCATCAAGCGTCTGCCTTAGTTTCTGGCCCTGGAAGTCCCCGGCCCCATCAGGGTTGTGGTGAGTCATTTGCTGGTTCACAATGAAAACCACAAAATTTTATTCAAAAAGTTAAAGAAGACTTAAATAAATGGAGGGAAATACCAATTCAAGATTGGAAAATTCAATAGTCTAAGATAGTGAGGCTCTCCAAATTAATCTATAAATTCAGTGCAATCTCAATGAAAATCCCAGCTGGGTTTGTGTGTCTGTATGTGTGTGCATGAAATTGTCAAGCCAATACTAAAATTTATGTTAAATGCAAATGGAGGTGGTAGGGCGTACCAGAAAGAGCATGGGTATCCCTGACTTCAAATCTTAATTCTAACACCTAGATGTAGCAACATGGACAACTTGTTATTCTAAGTCTTGGCTTGGGGTTTCTTGTTATTTCTTAAATTCTACCCCACAGAACCATGAGGATAAAATGAGATAATGTATATAAAACACATGGCACAATACCTACCATGTAACAGGTGCTCAGCAAATGATAAGTGGTTTTAAAAAGGCTTTAACAATTAGCGTTAGCCATAAACAGTATATCTTATATCTAGAAGTATCAGAGGCTCATATAACTTCAGAACTGAAAGAAAGAGAATCCAACTAGACTCTATTTTCTCAACATTCTTTTTTCAACATTTCTCAATGTGCCAACTCCTTGCAATCAAGCTATCCAGTTTCCAAGGACAAGGCTGGAGATATAAACTTGGTAGCCATCAGTATCTAGGTATCATTAAAGCTATAGAACTGGCCAGGTTCCCATTGTGGGGAAAGTAAAGATGGAGATGAGGGGAGGGTCTGGGCTGACCTTGGGACCCCACACCACTTAGAAACCAAAAGAGGCAGAGGAGCCACTGACATAGAAGAAAACCAGAGGGCAGTGGTGTTTATTGTCCTTCTTTCTATTTGTATCTCATGGAAGCAAGATAGAAAATATCAGAAAGGAGCTATCAATTGGAGCTCAAAACTCCTGTGCTCAATTTCATACTCCATGAACCTCATATTTATCTGTCCACAAACATACCTACAGGCAACAAGGCTGTGACTATCCCACACCCAACATAAAAAGGGCACATGCACACACAATACCCACACACACCTACCTTACACTTTTAGGGCAATGTTTTGTAATTTTTTTCCCCTTCCAAGCTGCCCATCATGTTTGAGGTTGGAGAGGAATGTTGATCAAGGTAAATTTAAGCAATAGGGCTATGAAATGCCCTTGCTTCAAACTTTAAATTCAGATTCTTAGTAGGGCTACCAAATATTTACATGTCATAAGAACTATTTTTGAAAAATGACTCTGTCTTTGAGCCCAACAGGAAGGTCAGTGGAAGGATTTTGAATGTTCCTGTTTGTTTTAGAAGGAAAATAAGGCATCAATTCAGTCTTTTCTGAAAACCTTTTCAAATAGATTTATTAAATCATCTCCTAACACCTATGTGAGTTCAACATATATTGACACCTTCTCTTATAACAGCCACCAAGCTATGTACTAGAAGTATAAAAATAAAAAGATGCTTTGTGTAAGGCCAAATTTTCTATTTCAGACCTAATGTTTTCAGTGCTAAAAAACACTGTTCAGTATCTGATTCTCAGGGCCAGAGAAGATTACTCTTCCCTATGCCCTTGAACTTAGGGGTGACTGTGTGACTTGCTTTGGCCAATGAATGGAAACCTGACATATTGCACCTCTGGATGCATGTACTTAATTGCCTACACTCACCTGTACAGTTGTCTCCTCTCCTAAGATGGTGAGATTCACAGCATGTGTTGAAATAGAAGTTCTCTGAACTTGAAAAGGCCAGGATTCGTGAGCCAATATAGGAGGAGAGTTGCCCCAATCCAGAGCAGATTTTGCATGACAGAGAAATGAACTTTTTTTTGTAATTTTTTGTAAGTCATTATAATTTAGAGATTGCTTTTTACTGCAGCAAAAGCTCCCATTTCATGACTAGTACAGCTCCTACGTGGCTTTGTTTCTTACTAACATAACATTGAATGCCTTCCTTCACTTCTGCTATTTTATCTAAAAGGAGGACTTGTTTTAGCTCCAGCATGTTTGTTTTTCCTGATTAGAATATAAGGAGACGGGGTCCTCTTTTCTTCTGTCTGGTTTCAGAGCTTTGTGTAAGTCTGCAACCACAGACATAGATTTGGGAGTCAACAGCATTAAGGAAGTGGTTAAATCTATGCAAGTGAATGACACTGTCTATAGAAAATGTGTAAGTGAAAACATAGGAGGACAGAAACCTGGGAAACCACCACATTTAAGGGATAAGCAGCGGGAGAAGAAAAAACCAAGGAGAGAAGGTGAGATGATATGGCAAAAGCAAAAAATACTGTGGCCACAGAAACCAAAGGATGATAAAGTTTCTAGAATGAGTGGTCTAGAGTTTCAAGTGCAGCAGCAAAGTAAAGGAAAGTAAGAACAAGAAAGTACTCACTAGAAATGGTGGGTTGAACACATATAATTAGGACCACTTTGTAATAAAAATGCACTAAAATGAATGTCAATGGGTTTTAAAAAGAATATTGCAAGTACAGAGTTAATGGGAGAATAGATGACAGCAACACAGTAATACAAGATGGAAAGCTGATGGTGGAGTGGTGACTAACCGGATCAGAGAAAGGTGAAAACTAAGCTGAATGGAACAATCTAGAAGAAGGTAAATTCGAGCAACAGCCTCAAACAAGTACAGGAATTGGAGATACCAGGTACCTCTGAAGGTAGAGATATAACTGAACCTAAAAACAAAAGATCAAGATGAAGAATCTTAAGGGAGCAGTTATAAAGCCAGATCCCTCCTACATCTGATATAGCTGGGAGACTGCCACTTTCTTGCCCAATTAGAAGTCTAGAGGTTTACTGTTGGAGAGATGCTAGGGCTGGGGACACCAGACACATCTGAGGGCAAGGGAGGCATAGCAAAGAGAAGGGTATTGAGTGAATATTACATTCTGACTCATGGGTCCCTTGCCACTTTTCTGCTTTGCTTTAAGAACACTGGTAACCATACCATTGGGGGATTCCTCTCTGAGCACTCCTAAAATAATTCAGCCAGACCACCCTACAATGAAAACACCAATTAACTAGTTCTACCAATCATAGTTTCAAAACAGCTTTTTGTTTTCTCACTCTTCAATACAAAATATGAACCAAGAGCCTAAAAATCACTAGTCAGTTAAAGCCTTCAAGATGGAAAGACAGAACCAAAATAGCTAGCATCAAAACAAACAAACAACAACAAAAAATTCTGAGGACATGGGAAGCAAAATAAACTTTTGAAACTGCATCATATTAACATCTTTGCAAGATAAGAAGAGATACTGCATCTATGGAAAAAAATAGGAGTCTATAAAAGTAGAAACATCCAAGAAACAAAAAATATTGCTTGAAAATTAAAAATAGGAGTCAAAGTAAAAAAATATAGCCAAAGAGGCTGGGGAAGGGATGGGGTTTAAAAAAACATATAGCAAAAGAATTAGAAGATAACCTTGAGAAAAATTTCTTTAAAAGTAGATCATAGAGAATATAACAAATATAAAATAAAAGATAAATGACAAAATTAAAGAATCAGGACAAGAGCTACAAGAGAGTTAAAGAAGATAAAACAGTTTTAAAAATGTAAGGGAGAAAACAAAAGGTAGGTCATGTGCTTTCAGATGGAGAAAGTTCTTCGAGGACCCAGAACACTAGATGAAAAAAGACCCACTCTAAAGCATGTCATGATGACATTTAGATCACTAGGAACCAAGAAAAGATCCTAAAAGTTCCCACCAGCAAAGTCAGTGGTTGTCAAGGGAAGTTCAGTAAAAAGAATTCCATTTCACAATGGCTTTAGACAACTCAACAGCAACACTGGAAGCCAGAAGACAGTGGGAAAAAAACCTAAAATTTTGGAGGGAAATTATTTCCAATCTAGAATTCTATATCCAGCAACCGAGTGTGAGGGCAGATTATGAACTCTTCAGATATTGAAGCCTCAAAATATTTATGTGCCCTACATCATACCAGGAAGAAACTGGAAGATGGGCTCCATCAAACTGAAGGAATAAACCAGGAGATCCAGGAAATGGAAAGTTACAGGACAACGGGCCTGGAGAGTGAGCAGTCTACACGAGAGCAAGGCGACGGAAGGTTTGGGGAGGTGTGCCTCTAACAAAGGGTGGATTTAATAGATTTTTCTGATGCATATGAAATATTGAAAGTAGAGTTCCACTTCTGGGGGAAGAGTTGGGGAGTGGACTAGTGATAGGTACCTAGAAAACTCAGCAAACAAAAACTGAGGCAATTATTAACTCTAGTAAATAAAAATTATATTAGGGAGAAATTATGATAAACTAAAAGGTCACAGGTAAATAGTATTTACAGGATTATAATAATACAGACTATGGATTTCACCAAAAGATTATGATATAGCCAAACTAGGCGGATGGGGGAATGGAAGTGTCTTAGTCAGCTTGGGCTGCCATAACAAAATACCAGAGACTGCATGGCTTAAACAACAGGGATTTCTTTCTCACAGTCCTGGAGGCTGGAAGTCCAAAATAGATTTCAAGGTAGATTTCATTCTGAGGCCTCTTCTCTTGGCTTGCTCCTAGACAGGCACCATCTCACCGCATGCTTACATAACCTCTTTTTTATAGGAGTATAGAGAGAATGAGAGAGAAAGCAAGCTCTGGTGTTTCTTCTTAGATGGGCACTAATCCCGTTATAAAGGCCCCACCCTCATGACCTCATTTAACCCTAATCACCTTCCCAAATCCCCCTCTCCAATACCAACATAGTGGGGAATGTAAATCCGTATAGACATTATGGAAAACCATATAGACGTTCTTTAAAAAATTAAGAATATGGGCCGGCTGAGTGGTGCATTGGTTAAGAGCTTGCTTGGGATGCCAGAGGGCCCCGGTTTGGATCCCACATATGAGGGCCAGTGACACTGCCCTCTACAGCTAAGATGCTAAACAACAGCTCAACCTGGAGCTGGGCTGCCGTGGGTCACCGGCAACAGCGTGGGCTGCAGTCCCTGCTGCAGTGGGTTGCCATGGGCTACCGTGTGTAGCCAGCAGCCAGCGTGAGTGGCCAGCAGCCACAGTGAGCAGCCGTCCAGAAGCCGGTGACTGATCTGCCTCCCCGGGAAGAGCGCAATGATGGTGCCAACTTGGGCCAATGAAGCAACGTCCTCCACAACTAGACTGAAGAACAAAAGGACAGCAACTTGTGTGTTCCCCTTCCCCCAACTCCCCAGCGCTGTTCCCATCCCCCAGTTCCCTAATAAAAATCTTAAAAAAAAAAAAATTAAGAATAGAACTACCATCTGATCTAGCAATCCCACTTCTGGGTGTACAGTCAAAGGAAATGACATGAGTATCTCAAAGAAATACCTGGACTCCATGTTCATTGCAGCATTATTCACAACAGCCAAGATATGGAAGCAACCTAAGTGTCCATTGACAGGTAAATGGATAAAGAAAATGTGGTATATTGTTAAAAGTAAAGTAAAATGGAAGACAAAACCATTTAAGCCACGTAAATAAAATTTAATCTAACTTAGTATATGGTTGTAAGCAAAACTCAAGTTGTTTCTCCCTCCATCACTTCCCAGTTGCTATAAAGTTAAATGGTTAGGTCTGCTGGTCGGTTTCATAGTAATAGCTGATATTTTAGTATTCACCACAGGGAAGACACTCTACTAAGTATTTTGCATACTTCAGCTCCTTTAATCCTCTTAACCTTGCAAAGTAGCTTTTGTTATCTCCAGTTTATAGATAATAGTGATGATGGTTATAGCTCACTATTATTGAGTGCTTCTATGGTCCAGGTACAGTGCTAAACCTTTAATATAGATTACTCCCTCTTTTCTTCATTAATAACCCTATCAGTAGGAACATTTTAATACTCAGGTATTTTAATATCAAGTATTTTTAATACTCAATTTTTAGATGAGAAACTAGTAGTACAGAACAGACAGGTTAAGTAAGTTGCCTAAGGTCACACAGGATTCAAACCTCTGGTCTCTGTGACTCCAGAGTTCAAGCTTTTCCCCCTCAAAGGCCCAGCCAAGTTCAGGCACAGACATATTGACCTTAGAGCTGAGAGACACCGAGTCCCTGCGACTTTGTATTTGTATCAGTTTCAAGGTTTCATACAATAGTCTATTATTCCTCTTGATAGCTCCAGTGGCAACTTCCCTTGATAAATTATCTGTTGCTTGAGTAGCTTCATATTTAATGACTTTATTAACCTCCAGTTTGAATTTCCCTTTATCATTACCCTTTTTAACTATCCCAAATGATTTCTTCATGCAATGTCCCTGAGGCATTGGAAAATATCATTTGAAGAAAATTATATTAGAAAATATACTAAATATAGGGTCCATTAAGGCCAACCAAAAACCAAAACATGATAAATGTTACAATTAATGTATTTCAATCGTTTCACTTGTGACTATTTATTGGCAACATTCTCTCTGCCTGGCATTGAACGAGGCATCCTGACCTCTCAGACCCATGACCTCATCTCCCTCCAATGATCCTTTGCTCTCTCTCTCTTCAGCCATTTATCCCCAAGGTCATACCTGGCCTGGTCATCACAAATAATGTCAACACCTGAAAATTCAATTATAGGGCTCCCCTCTCTGATCTTCACTTTCCACCCTTCTAGATATTCTTCTTATTCTTACTCCTTCTCACTACAGTTGTTTGACCCTGTCAGGAACTCTAATCCGTTGACTACCATTTTTTCATTATCCATCAGTTCTTTCATGTCCTCCCTTGTCTTTGAAACCTGCATAAATTCCATGGTCTTATAATGACTCCCTTTAAAAAACTGTTAACTTGCTTGCGTCCCTCTCTCTCTCCATCCTGCTTGTTTAGCAAAATTCCAGCTCTGTCTATTATATACTAAAATATTTGCCAAATATCCACCCCAGCTCCTGAGCTGCAACACGTGGCTAGAGAACATCACAACCTTCTTTACCTGTACCCACTTTGGGGCTTTCTTCCCCTTTACAATTGATGGGAGGTCCCTGCTCTGATCAGAGGCCTGTTCTAATCAGAGATTCTTGCCTGCTCAGGAAGACAACTCTGAGAATTAACCCCCAGTCTCTTGCATCTTTAAGTTCTCCCTCTGGATACTTCCCACAAGCATGAAAGCATCTTCCATTATCTTCCATCTTTAAAAGAAAAAAAGAAAAAGCACAAATCTTCTCTTCAACATGCATTCATCTACAGCTATAGCCCCATTTGTCTGTTCCACTGCAGGGCAAAACTTCTGGAAGAGATATTCATGCTCAGCACCTCCATTTCCTCCTTTTCTTTAATCCACTCAATTAGGCCTCCAGCTCTACCACTCCACCGAAGTGCTTTCAGCTGACAATTAATAATGTCTGTGTTGTTAACCCCAATGTTTGTTTATCTGTTCTGATTTTCCTCCAGATCTCAAAGGTATGTGAAATAGGGAACTACTCCCTCATTTGAGAAATGCTCTTTTTTTTACATCTGGGAAAATACTCTCCTAGTTGTCCTAACTTCTCATTGGCTGTTCCTTCTTTCTTAAAGGTTCCTCTGCATTATGTAGGGGTTCAGAACGAGTCACCCCAAGATGTGCCTCTGTGGTATGGGGATGATTTTGAGATAAAGGTAACCAAGATCCTGCAGGCTCAAGAGAAACTTCTGTCCCCCCACCCCAAAACTACCTTTTGAATTAGAAGAATTTGAATTAGGGGCCTTGTCCATAACTTTTTATGACCTATCTATAAGGTAGGGCTAACTTCTAATTACTAAACATCTGTCTCCTATATATGGGGTTCCCAAATATATGTATGTAATTAAATTTGGTCATTTTCTCTTGTTAATCTGTGTCATGTCATTTGATTATTAGACCAGCTATAAGAACTTTAAGGGGGGCGCCCGGATAGCTCAGTTGGTAAGAGCGTGAGCTCTGAACAACAGGGCTGCCAGTTGGATTCCCACATGGGGCCAGTGAGCTGCACCAGTAAGCTGCGCCCTCTACAGCATGAGCTGCCGTGAGCTGCTGTGAAGCCGTCGAGAGCTGCTGTGAGCCCCCATGAGTGGCCATCCGACGGCTAGTGACCAACTGCCTCAGCCGGGGTAGAGCTCAATGATCATAGTACCAACATGGGCCAGTGAGTGGCATCCTCCACAACTAGACTGAGAATAACGGCTCAGAGGTTAAAAAAAAAAAAAAAGAACCTTAAAGATGGAGGTACGTTTCTTCCTCCCCCACAATTATCTTGCCGTGTTCCAGGGATTGCTCCTCAACCTACTTCTTTTTCTACCTACACTTTCTTCCTAGGTGATCTCATTCAGTCTCATGGCTATAAATGCATCTGTATGCCAATAACTCCCAAATGTCCATCTCCAGAGTAACATGTCCTGACTCATATAGCTAACTGCTTACTTGACCTCTCCACTTGGATGTCCAGCAAGCATCTCAAATGTGACACAGGCAAAGGACTCATGATTCCACACCACTTATCCCAGATCTAGACCGAGGTAAGCAGCACCACCATCCACCCAAATTCTTAAGTCAAACTCCTAGAAGTGAAATATGTATAATAGGCATCTCTATAAAGACCGAAATTAGATTAGTGATTATCTAGGTGTACCTAAAAAGATCTGGCCACATTCTGACCTCAGGAATGAAACATTATTTGGGAAAAGGGTCTTTGCAACTCTAATTAAGTTAAGGAGCTTGATCATCCTGGATTCCCCTGAGAGGGGGGGGCCTTAATTCAATGATAAGTGTCCTTATAAGAGACAAGAAGACGTGGAAGAGAGGAGAAGGCTATGTGAAGATGGAGGCAGACTGGAGTGATGCAGCCACAAGACAGGAAACATCTGGAGCCATCAGAAGCGAAAAGAGGCAAGGAAGTCTTCTCCACTAGAGCCTCCAGAGGGAACACAGTCCCTCTGACAACTTCATTTTGGACTTGTGGCCCCCAATACTGTGAGAGAAGGAGTTTCTGCTGTTTTAAACCACCAAGTTCTTGGTGATTTGTCACAGCAGCCCTAGGAAGCCCTAATTCACTAGGGGTGGGATGGAAGGAAATGAGCAGAGACTCTAATGAGTGTGAGGTGTTTTTTGTTTTTTGAAGTGGTGAAAATGTTCTAAAATTATAGTGATGGTTGCGCAACTCAGTAAATATACTAAAATCCATTGAATTGAAGACTTTAAAGGGATGCATTTTATGATGTATAGACTATATCTCCATAAAACTGCAAAAACAAAAGGCCTAGGAGTTACCTTTTAACCTTCTCTTTTCTTTATCCTCACCCCTAAAACCACTAGCAAATCTTTGGGCTGTCTTCTAAAATATGCCTCAAATCTGACCTTTTCTCTTCATCTCCTCAGTCACCATCCTATTCCAGGCCTATTCTCTCTGGTCCACACAACCACAATGGCCTAAATGGTTTCCATGTTTCTACTCCAGCCTCATCCAAATCCACATTCCCGCAAGCAGACCAAATCGTTCTCTTAGAACATAACTCAGATCATGTCACTCTCTTGCATACCCCCTTCCCTCCGTTCCAGTCCCCATGGTTTTAGAATAGAATCCAAACTCCTCACTGAGTCCTACTGGACCTTGCATGACCTATCTGTCCCCTTTCACATCTGAGACCTCATCTCCTTAAACACTGCCCTTTGCTCCACACTTCAGCCACACAAACCTCCCTTATGATCCTGGGACACACCACCCTCGCCCCTGCCTCAGGGCCTTTGCCCCTGCTGTTCCTTCTGCAAGCAGTACTCTGCCTCTTGACTTCTCCATGACTGTCTCTTCCTGTCAAAACCTTTTCTGATCACCCTATATGGAGTCACCTCTCTCCCATTTACTCTCAATCTTGTCACTTTTATTGTTTCATAATTTTTGTCATCTAAAATAACCTTGTTCATTTAGTTGTGTACTTGTTTATCGTCTATTTCCCCCTAGTACAG
>NW_017731428.1:4225618-4226006 GCF_001890085.2 Hipposideros armiger | reverse complement strand
GTGGATGGCATTTTGTATAAAAGAAAACACCACTGTAAGAGTCCTCGGAGAACGCAGGTAAATCAATTTCCTTGTTGTTAAAAAGATTAGACTAAATGAACCCAAAGGTCCTTTAAGTGAAAAAATTTTGATTCCAGGATTATATATGTTAAGCATTTGAAATAGCCAGTATACTAGTTTACTGACAAGCATTTGGGTTCATGGAATAACTGGTATAATTGACACCCCAATTTAGTATTGATTTTTGCCAGGGTATTAGCAAGAAAGGACTTTGCACTAATTGCTTTTAAAGCTTGATGGCGACAGCATTCCTGTTCACAGACTGTCTTGTAACTCAGGAACACTTTTTCAAAGAGACCCAAAAGAAGGCTCTAAATTCTTTCCTATC
>NW_017731428.1:4220028-4221108 GCF_001890085.2 Hipposideros armiger | reverse complement strand
ATTGAGGGATAAGAGGAGAGAGACAGAACGTGTAGAAAGGGGACTAACAGACTTTAGTTTGCACTTATCTGGCTCCCAGGAAATAATACTAATAACTGTCTCTGCCAAAGTTAGTGTTTATGATTGATAATCTGTTTTCGTGTACATCAGGCATTCATAACCTAGGTGTAGGGGATGGCTAGGAGATCTATGGTAGGAGTTCTGGAGTTCAGGGCTGACTCCTCTGGAATTGTAGGCCAAGTCTAGACTGTATGTACATTTTTATAGGGAGGCTCATTTTCAAAGGATTCTGTGACTCAAACGAGGTGATAGCCCAAGAGACACGGTCTCATAACCACCTGGTGAGGGGACTAAAGAAAGCAGTGTGACTTCAGGATCCTCCCCCAATCAGAAACCACAGGTAACAGGTAGTGGCCCCACAAACTTCACCAACCAGCTGCCCAGGTAAACGGGAATCAAAGTGCATAGGAGCAGTGAGAGGACAGCTGGCTGACGAGAGGAGGAAATGAGGGGCAAGGTGGAGGGAAGTCCCGTAGGGCAATATTGTGAGAGAGAGTATAAAGAGAGAGGGGAGATCAAGTGGGATTGAAGGAATGAGAGAAACCTGACAAGTGGCAAGGCCATTTGTATCTAAGGGACACAAAGAAATGCCCATAAAGTCACAGTCTCTCCCTCAAGGAGCTAAACCCTTGTTGGGTCACGAGGACACTGAAGTTGGGATAAACACAAAAAAGTATAAGTGGACTAGAGTCAGGTGCTAGTTCATGGATCTGACATGTCCCACAGTAATGATCTCAGAGTCCATAGTAGGGGCTCAATAAACATTTTGTTTGTATAGCATGTCGCCGGAAGACACCATGAGGATACAAATAGAACCAGTGATGAGAGAGGGTGGTACTGTCCACTGCCACAGGCAGTTAGAAAGAGGATAGACTAATAGGGGAGAAAGCTGGAGAGGCGAGACAGCTTGGGCTGTACCAGAAAAGACAGACAATATTGTTACAAAGCAAAGATGCAGTTCCGTGTATGTTTAGACCAATACTGGGAACACAGTGCTATCTGTCTAGTTAAAAATCAGGG
>NW_017731428.1:4218267-4219628 GCF_001890085.2 Hipposideros armiger | reverse complement strand
CCAACATGGGCCAGTGAAGCAACGTCCTCCACAAGTAGACTGAAGAACAAAAGGACAGCAACTTGTCTGTTCCCCTCCCCCAATACCCCAATAAAATCTTAAAAAAAAAAAATCAGGGGGACAAAGCAGGAAGGAAGCCCTTTGAGTCTAGACTCCTCGTGTGACAGGGGAGATGATATGCGCATCCCCACAGGAAGGTCAGGGCTACACTCAGCTCTTGTGACTCCAAGACTTAAGATTTTTCCACTACTCCCATACTGCTGTGTTGGAGAGTAGTGAGAAGTCAGGCTGGATAGTTACGGTGAGGCCTGATTAGCAGTGCATTCTATCTAGGAATGGGGGTTTGAGTATTGAAAATCCAAGGTATGTTTCCTGAATAGAAGAGGTACTAGCCAATGGAAGAAAGCGAATCCTGGGTTTCCTCAGTGAAGAAAGAATCTGTCCCATTGTACAATCAGTAAATATCTGATGGCTTGGCAAGTACGTAGCATCAGAAAGAAGTTTGGCATCTGGACATTTAAAGTAAATACTAAAGATAACCAGGGCACACGACAATGTGGCCCAGACCTTTGACAGCAGCCACCTGTGCATAGCGCATGATGGATGTCAGCCAAACATTCGTTGAGTATCAAAGACACATCCCAGCCACAGCACTTAAAGTACCGATGGACTGGATGTCCCTGGGCACACAGAGCAATTCACATGCTAGGTGCATGAGTGGAGGGAGAAATGATGACCCATTAAAGAAAGCCTTATCAGCCATTATCTTTTAACTATGTAACTCATGATTTTTTACCAGGCCCTACAAAGATGCCTTTTGCCTGAAATACTAACTTCATGATCTAGCCTTCAACACCTGCAGGCAACATGCTTCCCATATCTAAGATTCGTTTAATGGCAAATCTGTCACTTTAACCATTCCTAGATGATGTTTAGAACGGTTGTAAGCTTTTCCTTTAAAATGGTCATAGTCACTGAATCATCCACTTCCATCACACACCGCAGAAAAGGCAGGGGATCATTACACTGGCGATATATTTTTCTATTTTCAAGGCAGCATCATCAGGGTTCAGGGTTTTTTTCAGGTATAACTACAGTGACATGAACTGTACCTTAGCATACGTTTGATGAGATTTCGTGAAGGCATACTACCCAAGTTACCTGTGACCCTATAAAATAAAGGACATGTCTATCACCCCAGGAAGTTCCCTCATGCCCCCACCTACTCAATTTCTGCCCCACCCCAGGCAGTTGGTGTTCTGATTTTTATCACCATAGATTAGGTTAGCTTGTTGCAGAACTTCATAAAAGTGGAGTCATGAATATACACGCTCTTCTTGTCTGTTCTTTGATATTTTTCC
>NW_017731428.1:4214174-4215277 GCF_001890085.2 Hipposideros armiger | reverse complement strand
GCTGCCATCTAGTGGCAATATTTTAGAACTAAAACACTTTCGGGCCATGAACTCTTTTTCCTGCAGCTCTTTCCTTCCATCTCTCATTCATTCATTCATTCACTCATGTGTTCATTCTACAAATATTTTTTGAGGACCTACTATGCAATGTCCTCCACAACTAGACTGAAGAACAAAAGGACAGCAACTTGTCTGTTCCCCTCCCCAGCACGATTCCCCAGTGCTGTTCCCCTCCCCCAATTCCCCAATAAAACCTTTAAAAAAATAATAAAAATGAAAAACTATGACAGGAAAGGGCTGTAAGAGAAGGACATGGTGCCATGAGAATGGCTGATAGGGATTTGGCTGATCAGGGGGATAAGCAGGAGGTTAGAGAAGGTTTTCCTGGGGATGTTCTGATTGGCCTGAGATCTCAGGAATAACCAGATAGGAAAGAAATTTTCTGGGCAGGGAGAGCAGATATGAAAGTAAGCTGCAAGGAGAGGCAGGAGTGCGTTGTGGGAATAAAAGAAGGCTACATGTTTAGGTCAGTACTCGATACCAGGCATTCTAGTTTCTGAATTGAGATTATGGTTGTGAATTACTGTGACCGTGGAATTGTTTTACCTTGAGCATGAGCTGCAAAGATATCAGCTAACAGATATCTCTATAGGACACTAAACCCAACAACAGCAGAAGACACATTTTTCTCAAGTGCCCATGGAACATTTTACTCGACAGACCATATGCTTGGCCATAATACAAGCCTTGATAAATTTAAAAGGATTAAAACCAAAATATGTTCTCTGACCACAGTGGAAGGAAATTAGGAATCAATTACAAGGAAATTTGGTGAATTCCAAGTATGTAGAAATTAAACAACGCACTCCTAAATTACCAACGGATCATTTAGAAAAGCTATAGACGGCCTGTGTTCACGCATGTGCAGGGGAAGGACTGCCCCAGTGGTAGTGGGACAAAATAAAGATGCTTTCTGGATGTAACTCATGAGTGATGTTCATTCCACTGTTTACATTTAAAACACTACAAATCATTAAGTAAAAATACAAGCATCACCATATAAAAATAAGTCATATTGGGATTACTGTAGAACATAAAAAAAA
>NW_017731428.1:4178026-4213814 GCF_001890085.2 Hipposideros armiger | reverse complement strand
AAAAATTATTTACCATCTTGATTATAATTCAAATACATTAACATAAAATAAAGGGAGTCAAACAATAGTATGTTATCGGTGAAATAAACAAGGGCAGAAAGTCCACTCAGGAAGCTGTAAGAAAAGTCGGAGACAAGGTCTAGGGCACTGTCACTGGGACAGGAGGAGGGATTCTCTGGGGAACTATGCAACAGGTAAAGCCCATTAAAAACGGAGATGGCTTTATTATGATCACTGAGGACAAGGGAGAGGCGAAAATAAAAGAAAAAGTCCCAGGTGTCTGACGTGAGCCTCTAGGCGACTGGCAGGGGCACTTCACAAGCTAAAGAGCAGTAGGGAGATCACAAGCTGAGTACCTTTTGGAAGTGTTGAATTTGTGGTGCCCCGGAAGAATCAATTATTGTTGCAAGGTGTTAGATGACCTTGGAACAGAAGGTAACCTGGAGAAAAAAATATTTTGTGAGATATGACTCCTCCCATCTCCCACTCAAAATAAAATTAAAGGGAGTTTCCATTTCTCTGGGACCCCGAAAATATTTTCTTTACTGCATCATCGATTTTCTAAAGATTTCCCTAACATAAAAATAACATTTGTTCATCACATGCAATTTGTAACTAGATAAAATGTACAAAAGAAAATGGAATCACCTATAATTGTATCACATAAAGGGAATAACTGTGAATCACTTGTTCATACTTTAGAGCTTGCCCTAATAAACTTGTTTAAATACATAAATAAAAACTATGCCATCATCATTCCAGGTTCACCTCTTTGGATTCGTGAGCAGCACTGAGGAGAGCGCATGAGGGTTCTGGAAGATACCGACTAATTTTCTAAGCCCACACCATTCCTTTCATTGCTAATTTTCCGAACAAGCCATGGTCGACGACAATAAAGGTGGCGGGAGAGGCTTCACCATAGCAACGGCGACGCCATTCGCCAACAAGCGCACCGACATATTTAATTCCGGCCTGCCTGTTCGACGTCACTTCCGCCCCCGGCTCAGCGGCATGCGCGGCTCTCTTCCGGCTGCCGCCGTAGATGTGCTTTGGGCGGTGAGTGGTCCCGGAGAAGAGGGCGTCTCGCGCGGTGAATCCGAGAGCATGTGGGGCCAGCAGGATGGAGCGAGGAGGTGGGAAGTCCGCGGCTGTTGTCGCAGTTGTGACTGAGCCTCGGTTTACTCAGCGATACAGGGACTATCTCGAGAGGGAGAAACTCCTGGATAGACAGCACCGTGTGGAAAAGATGCCGGATGGCACCGTGGCGCTGCCCGTGCTGGGAGGGGCCCTCCCTGCGCAGCACCTGCAGGAGCTGAGGAATCGTGTGGCTCCAGGCAGCACCTGTACGCTAACGCATCTCCTGGATCCTGTTCCTTCAAAGAAGGCCCAGGGTTGTTCACCTGCCCAAAGGCTGTGTCTTGAGGTGAGTCGCTGGGTGGAGGGCCAGGGAGTGCCATGGTCAGCTGAGTTGGAGGCTGATTTGCCCCGATCTTGGCAACGACACGGTAACCTCTTGTTGCTGAGTGAGGACTGTTTCAAAGCCAAGCAGTGGAAAAATCTGGGACCAGAGCTCTGGGAGACTGTTGCCTCGGCACTTGGAGTCCAGCGTTTGGCCAAACGAGGGCGGGTATCACCGGATGGCACTCGAACTCCAGCAGTGACTCTGCTGCTGGGTGACGATGGCTGGGTCGAGCATGTGGCTAACGGGATCCGATATGAGTTTGACATAACCCAGTGTATGTTCTCCTTCGGAAACATCACTGAGAAACTTCGAGTGGCATCGCTGCCCTGCGCTGGACAAGTGCTGGTGGATCTTTATGCAGGAATTGGTTATTTTACATTGCCCTTCCTAGTTCATGCTGGTGCTGCCTTCGTGCATGCCTGTGAGTGGAACCCTCATGCCGTAGTTGCTCTGAGAAATAACCTTGAGATCAATGGAGTCGTAGATCGGTGCCAAATACACTTTGGGGATAACAGAAAACTGAAGCTCTCAGACATTGCGGACAGGGTGAACTTGGGGCTGATTCCCAGCTCTGAAGAAGGCTGGCCCGTTGCCTGTCAAGTGCTTCGAAAGGATGCTGGGGGCATTTTGCATATCCATCAAAATGTAGAATCTTTCCCGGGGAAGAATCTCCAGCCTCCTGGAAGCAGTGAAATGGAGAAGGAGCGTTGGCCTTATCCTCAGCAAATTATGACCAATCATGGGGGAAATGGAGCTACCAGGGATTCTAGGAGAAACGTGCTGTCCACAGCCACCAAGCCAGAGTGGCACAGGTGGGCGCAATTTGCAGAAACTCGCATTGCCACCCTTCTTCAGCAGGTGCACGGGAAACCATGGAAGACACAAATCTTGCACATCCAACCAGTGAAATCCTATGCTCCCCACGTGGATCACGTAGTCCTGGATCTGGAATGCCGCCCCTGTCCTCTGGTTGGCTAGAGAAGGTGGGTCCTGAGACATGAGGATCTGTGTGGAGTGACCTGTAATGCATCAGCTCTGCCGAGTTCTCACCCCTCTTGTCTCCTGGTAATCTATTTTTATAAGTTGTGCCCCTGAAAGCAGGCTCTAGACCAATCCAAATTATTTCATTTGTCTTCCATTGATCACACTGACAAATAAGCTACATATCTGGGAGCAGCAGTGTGGCTCATTGAAATGAGGCCCACCTATGCAATAGAATTCCAAATTCTGACCTCAGTTCTATCTGACCTTGGGTACATGGTTTCAATATTCCTTTGGCCTTGGATTTCTTTATTCACAAAATGAGGGTTTCTTGGAACTGTCTCACATGGCTATTGTCTAATAAGCAGCTGTACCCAGGGTATTGGTTATTTTAGAATGCAAAGACAGTGCTGTTCAAAATCATTCTAACTGCAATATGGAAAATCGACTCCAGGGGGACCAGATTGAAGCAGACCAGTGGGGGAGTTTCTGGGGTTGTCCAGGCATGAGGTGATGGTGGCTTTGCTAGGGGGGTGGCAGTGGGAGGTGGATGGATTTGAGAAATAAAATTGATGGAACTAAGCAATGGAGTCCAAATCAAGGCATTAAAATTTGTTATTATGACTCAGTTCGGGAGGGGAGAGGACAAAAATTACCCTAGTGTGTTAACTCTACTCCCCTACTTTGGCATTCCGAAATGAGTGTTGGGAGGGAGTGTCTTAAATATTAAGTTTATTGTGGTAGAAAAAGGGATAAAAATGACTGTTTTAAATCATAGGGAAACTAGAGTTTCAGTCTTAAGCTTGTGCAATAGCTGCCAATTGCTAGCTATTTTTAACGTTCTAATTAAACTTAGATTTTTAAAGGCCCCAGACTCCCTTTTCATCTTCCTTCCCTGGCTGACAATGTCAGGACCAACACAAGGAGCTAGAGAGAATGTAAGGACGTTCTGCAGTGTTTCAAGCCTCACCTTATGGCTGTATGTCATCACCATTGTTTACTCTTGGAATGACTAATTGTAGAGAATCACTTCTCAGAGCTTTGTTTTGGTGCATTTTGAAGCCCTGTTGGCTTGTTTGCCTGATAAAAGAAACAGGGAAAAGTGTGGCTTTATCAGGATTATGACTGTATCTGGCATATTTGTCTGACTGGGGTTGGGCCGGGCTGCTTGTCCTCACAACAGTGGAAGTAAGGACAGCACTGGTGCTGTTTGTGTTATTCTGCAAATATTAAGTGCCTGTTATATACACGAGTCACAGAAAATATATTCATAAGATATGGTTTATGTCTCTGAGTAGCTCACAACCTAGCAGCCAAAATAACACAAATACTCAACAAATTGGAATACTGTGAAATAAGTGCCATATTAGTGAAAGCATGTTGTAGGAGCAAAGATGGGGGAGAAAAGTTCTGAGAAGTGAATGGGCAAGTCTTCAGAGAGGCAGTTAAGAGCTTAAAAACTGGGTAAAATTTTGGTAAGTGGCAGGGTGGAAATAGATGCTAATTGAAGAAATTAACAGGGTCAGAAGTTTGAATGCTCAGAAAATGTTTGTGACATTGTCATTAGATCAGTTTGGAAGAGGAATCAGTGAGAGATGTGTTGAAGATGTGGATTAAAAAGAACAAGTGTCTTGGACACAGCAAGCCTCCGAAAATGTTAGCTATCATGTGATCCCACCACAGAGGGGACCTCCTTATTTCCATTGCCATCCCACTGAGTGGCCTGTGTTTGCCTTAATCATCTCTTTTACCTACTGTGTTTGTTCTTACTTGTGTATCTATGGCTTTCCTGCCTTAAACTAAAGATGCCAAGCTGGGGCTTGAGCCAATGTGGAGAGGAAGGCAGGGGAGAAACAGTGAGGAAGATGAGTCTGAGAGCCACACATGTCTCGCGGCTGAGGGGTTACCTTCCTTCCATGAGCTGTGGATAGGCAGCACATGAATGAATTCAACCTGATATCTCTCTGTCTATCTATCTCTCTATCATCGCTCTATCTCTCTGTCCTCTATCTCTATCATCTCTATCTCTACCATGTCCTGAGTGTTCAGTGGTGAAAGAAGATTGACATGGACTCTGAAATTTTTAGGGTCCAAGTGATCTGCTTGAATGCCAAGATATCTCCTTCACGATAAAGAACAAATTTTTGCATCTCGCCCACTCATTTGATCAGTATTACTTGGCCACTAAGGAAGTACACCAAGCTCTATAGGCTTCTTTGTGGGAATTCAGAACTTGGGAATATTGCTCTGATTCATATACTGGGTGACAGTTTTCAGTGGGATCCACAGCATCTAAAGGCTCTGTAGCAGGTACAGGCTGCAGTGTGATTAGCCTTGTTACATAGGCTGTTCAATGGAGGAGATTTTATGGGACAATTGTATCTGTGATAAGCAGAGCAGCCCTGGGAGTTTATGGCAAGCTGCAACAGGAGAATCACAAGGTGTAGACTCTTAGGTTTCTGTAGCAAGGCCAGGCCATCTGCAGCAGAGAACCACATGCCATTCAAAAATGAGTCCTTGCATGCTAATGGGCCTTAGTAGGAACTCAGCATCTCATGAGATATCAAGTGACCCTGTAGCCAGAGTTGTCCATCATGAGCTGGGTTTTGTCAGGCCCATCAAGTCAATGCATGGTAAGATGGAAGAGGTACATCTAGAATTGATGACAAGCAGGGTCAGAGGAATTAGGTGCACAGGCAGGTGGCCCAGACTCCCATGTCATACTTACAAGTCTTACACCAATGTCCCTCCCTCAGCTCACAATTATGGCTGCTTGAGAGGCCCTCATGTCTAGCTGAAGGAGGACAAAAAAGCCAGAGCTAAGTTCATTGATGAGGTTTTGTGGAATATAAGTTCAAAACAAAAATAGTCTGCTGCTGCCCTACAGCCCTACTTAGGAATGGCCTTAAGACAGTATTGAGTGGAATCTTCCCAAAAGGCAGAATTCTGGGCAATATTCCTGGTCATACACTTTGTGTGAAAAGAGAATTGGCCTGAAGTAAGAATATACCCTCATGGCAAGTGGCAAATAGGTTGGCTAGTTGATCGGCGGGGGGTAGAGGGGAGGAGGGACGGAGAGAGAGATCAGGGACAAGGGAGCCTGGAGAAGAAGCAGAGGAGACATCTATGGGATTGGGCACAGGAGTAAAGAACTTTGTATTGCATAACAGTGCCTATCAGAGACAATCTTCCATGGAAGAGGAACTCAACAACCAAATAAAAAGACTTGGCCAGTTAACGTCAGCATCTGTAATCATGGGCTACCCCAGCAACGGCATATTCTGATTCCCTGGCGCCGGATTATGACGCCACGGCGGCGCGGTCTCCGCGGTCTCACGTGACCGGGAGCGCAGCCTCGGCCTGGCAAGAGCGGCGAGGCTGAAGCGGGCGAGCTAGGTCAAGATGGTGGCTCTGCGGGCGGGGGAGGCGGGGCATGCTGGGGAGGGAGGAGGGGCCAGGCCGTAGCCAGCCGGAAACACCGACACCCAGAGGCCTCCGGGGAGCTGCCGACGCCGCTTCCTCGGCCGCCGCCGCCTGCTCCAGCTCGAGAGACGAGAGCGGGCGGCGGGGCGGGCCGTGAGACCGGAGAGGAGGGAAGGGCGGAGTCGCCCGCATCAGCCCCCGCCCCTGGCCGTCGTCCCGGGCCCTGCCCCGCGCTGCCCGGCCCGGCCCGCCCAGCCCCGGTGTGGCAGCGGCTTATGGCGGCGGTGGGGCCCCCGCAGCAGCAGGTGCGGATGGCCCATCAGCAGGTCTGGGCGGCGCTCGAAGTGGCGCTCCGGGTGCCCTGCCTCTACATCATCGACGCCATCTTCAACTCCTACTACGATTCCAGCCAAAGCAGGTTCTGCCTCGGGCTCCAGATCTTCCTCCGGCTTCTTGGTAAGGGGAACCGGGTAGCCTGCGTCCCGGGACGGCTCTGCGGACCGAGACGTGCCGAAGGGAGCGGGTGGCTGCGCGCAGGCCGTGGGTCGTGTGTGTGTGTACGTGTGTGTGTGTACGTCTACACACCCCGTTCGTCCCCTACGGGCGCGTCTTGGCAGGCTAGGCGTGGAGAGGAGGTGACACTTGTCTCAGAGTTGACCGCGGAGCCGTGATCCCAGCGCGTCAGCCCCCTCTTGTTTTTTTGCACCTGAGTGAGGGTGGGGAGAAAGCATGGGTGTGTGAGCATGCGGCTCTGCCTGCCGTTTCTCTTGGGCCATGAGTGCTGGCTTACCACGTCGTATGCGACAGCCTTGGAAAAACAGCAACCCTGCGTGTCCCTATCTCGCCGTGTGTGACCTTGGACATGTGCTAAAGCCTGGGCCTCAGTTTCCTTCTTTCCAAAATGCAGAGTACTCGTTTGTTGTCAGCTTCTGTATCCACGGGGTCCACATAATGGTGAAGTGTCTGCAGTAAACGACAACCAAACGGGAGAGAGAGCGTTTCGAACGTTAGACCTTGAAACCATTACCAAAAATTCTTATGAAGAAGACCATATTTATAAAGAGTCCTAAAATTTTTCATGAGTAATGTAGAGGTGTTGACAATGATTATAAAAACGTGGATAGAAAGTGATGCGACTTTTCCAATAAAAGACTTCTGATAATCGGTGTTTTTGTTGCATATGAACGCAGTGTTGAAAAGCATCTTAAGTTCCACTCTTCATCTTCACGTTCATCATTGGAGTGACAAGAATGCGTAAAAAAATTTTTTTAAGTAATTAAAAAGATGGCAAATTTGGTTGATTAAGTAATTCTTGTGATCTTTGAAGTGTTGCTGAGGGCTGGCTTATGGTAAGATCTTTACCAAGCTTTTCTGATTTATGAGCCATCTGTTGCTTTATTCCTACAAAAAAAAAGTGGTAATGTTTTGTTCTTAGTAATAACTAGCAATGCTTTACATTTGTTTGGTACTTGACTTTTGCAAGGCATTTTCGCTGGTATTACCTAAGCTAATATCTAACTTGCTAACATCCCTCAACGGTGGGTGGTATTCTCATTTTACAAAATGAGGCAACAGGGTCATAGAGGTCATGTTTTGTTTTTGATTCACAGCAGGTAAGTGGTTGCCAGAGCCTAGGCTTAAAAACCTTCTGACTTCAGTGGGGTTCGCTTTCCTCACTGTCCTTCTTGGCACAGCTGCAGTCCAGATACAAAATGGTATAGTAATGATTATAGACTAGATCTTAAAACAAACAGATGTGAATATGCTGTTCTTCACCACAAGACTTACCAGTAATCCACCAGCTTCTTAATTTCAGCCATTCCTACTTACCAGTGCAAAAGTGTAATGCCTTCATATTTGTGGCAAAAATGGAGTTGTGTGATTTTGTAATGGATACAAATATCAAACACGTGAAACTAATGTTATACACCTGAAACTAATGTAATACGTCAATTATACTTCCATTTAAAATAGCATTAGCTAGCTGTAATGTTTCACACTTAACATATTTTGTTTAATTTTGACAGTCATGGGTACAGTGAGGTTAGTATTCAAATGAAATTAATAAGAATGGCGACCTGTTGGGAAGGCATTTTATTCCTGCCAGTTAGAAGTCACTCATCATGATCATAAATTCACAGGCAGTTATTTATTTCAGTATAGAAAGAGGGTCCCAGCTGAGCCTGACAGACTGTTGTCCGTCCCCCCTGCCCTCCCTGGAGAGCGCAGACTTCTAGGGCACTTTATCAGATTTGGGATAACCAATTGCTGTTTTGGGGACTAAATAATCACATGTGACATGGACTCAAGGATGAGTTGCGGGGGGGTTCTCCCCATTTCTGCTTTGAGAAGAGTCCATGGGTAGAGAAGGAAAAAAATGGAACCGTGTTTGAGAGGATTCCCGTGTTCATTCCCCAGATAGTGCAGCCGCTGCCTTGAGTGTTCGTGTGGCAGGTAACTGCAGAGCCTCTGAGAACCCCTTTGGGACTAGATGCTTTAATGCAGTGGTCTCAGAATTGAGCTTCAGGCTAGAGAGTTTTAAGGAAAAGGAGGATTTCTCTTAATTAAATCATTTGCGGTTTAAGAACATTGAACAAATTAATCTGGTATTTTTCCTTTTACTCTCTCCAAGCTTCTTATTTTTGTAGTAAATCACAGAAGTTTGTATTTGACAAATTAAGGGAGAATGAGACCTCAGGCGATTTACTTAGCTGCCCTGTCCCTCCCTTTTTCTATCTACCTTCTTAAAGATGGACAACAATGGTCTCTCGCATAGGGTGTTAAGGACAATAAATGAGATAGGATGTAAACTCTTAGAACAGTACCTGGGACCCAGTAAGAGCTATTTAAATGTTAGCTTTTAGTAAGCTTGATAACTTTAAAAAAATATTTTAATACATCAATTAAGACCATACTGTGTTAACAGATATTTTGATCTTTTGAAGGCATCAGTGAAATGTGGGTGTGTTTATTTGAAAATTTTGATTTCAGAATAGTTTCTGGGTCAAACTTTGTGAGAAATACAGACTATTTCCCGTCTATCATGGGAAAGACGCTCCTTACATTATGCCAATGTAATTATGCTAATTTTTAATATTTGTAAGTGATAACATTTCTTAAAAACTTGTTTTGGTACTAAAAAAATCACCCTGAATTAAAACAAATGTCTTGAGTATTTGAGGCCCATTCAATGAAGCATCTTATGTTGTTATTGAAAGTGACAGGTTTATGTGTAAAAGATACCAAAGGATAGTTGAAATTAATTGTTCTACCTGTTTTTTTTTCATAATTGTAGACCTCTCAATATACTACTGTATATATAAATCAGAACTCAGTCTCACCCTTTTCTTTAAAATGCATTTATAAAAATGGAAATCTGTTTTCTAAGTTAAAAGCATTACCAATGTTATATGTGGCGCGTCCAAAGAATTTACTCCCTTCCCCCTACAATAGAGTACTACAACTGTACTTTCATTTGGTATAAAACTAATAATGAGAATTTCAGGTCAGAAAGCATCTCATTTTGGAGATCTAGATAAAGTCATATCACAATATATAGAATATTAACAATATTAAGCTATTCTTAGGAGGTGTTAAATGCTAAATGAAATGCAACCCAGTGCAGCATAATGCTGAATTAGCAAATCTAAATCTGAGGCAGAAAATGCAAGCATAGGAGTTTGTTCTAATAGTATTACTCATATAATGATACTTCACTGAAGTGGAAAGGCCTTTTCTAAACGTAAAAGAAAATCCATGAATTACAAGGGCAATTTTTGATAAATGAAAAACTTCTTTATGACCAAACTTAAAAAAAAAAATTCTTAAAAATGACACACAGAGGGGAAAATACTTGCATCATATGAGATTGAAGTCCTTGTAAAAATTTTTACTCTGTCAATAAGAAAAATTTTATACTCCTAGAGGAAAGTGGGCCCAGGATAAGCAGTTCACAGTAAATGAAATGCAGATGTTTAAAGAAATACAGTGAAAACCAAATTTCACTTATCAGATTAGTGAAGAGTTCAAAGTTTGAATAGAAACTAGTCTGGCAAAGCTATGGAGAAATAGGTCAAGTTATACAATTTTGGTAGGCTGTTACTTCTGTGTGAAACCATATGGTGCTATCAACTGAAATTCATCATATTCCTTTTGACTCACAATTCCAGTTTTAAGAATTTGACCTAAAGATACAGGTTGTACTTGTACAAAGACTATGGGGTAAGGATATTCATTGCAACATTGTTGGTAATAAGAAAACAACAAATTGTTAATCTAAATGTCTATTAAAGGGGAACCTGTTCAGTGTATTAGGTTTAGCCATACAATAAAGTTGTTGAAAAGAATGAGATAGTTATTTTTGGTGCTGTAGAAAACTCAGAAAATCTATGACATGAAAAAACAAAGTGAAGCAGCAGTAGTTATGACTGCATAGGGATAGACTAGAGATTCTCAGCAGTGACACTACTGGCATTTTGGACAGAATAATTCTTTGTTGAGGGGGTGTGGCTGTTCTGTGAATTGTAGGATTTCTAGCAGCATCTATGTCCTCTACTCATTAGATACCAGTAGCTCCCCCTTCCCTCAGTTGAGACTGCCAAAAAAACGTGTCTAGATATTGCTAGATGACTCCTCGGGGAGAAGGGGGTATAAGGTCCTGGTTGAAAACCACGGAGATAGACAAATAGACCAATAGCACAGAACAGAAAACCCAGAAATAGACCACCCCTGTATATATAGAAACTTGATGTGTTTCAGAGGTAGAATTGAAATACACTGAGGTAAATAAATACACACTGTTCAATTAGTGGTCATTTAGTTATCCATATGGAAAAAATTATACTGCATTGCTACCTCACTTTAATATAACAGTTCTAAGTGGATATCTAAATGTGAAAAGCAGAACTTCAACATTTTTAGAAGAAAATATAGAATGTTTTATTTTTTTTAACCCTAGAGTAAGGGAAAATTCTTTAAAAAAATATAAAAGCAAATGTATAAAAGATTGATAAATTCAATGATATTAAAATTAAAAACCTGTTAATCAAAAGACACATCAAAAAAGTGAAAAGATGAGCCACACGCCTGGAGAAGATGTTTGCATTGCAGATAACTGACAAAGAATTTGTAGTTAGAATATTTTTTTAAATGTCTGTGATTCATTTAGGAAAAACAGCTTCATAGATAAATGGAAAAAAATAAATTGGCAGGTCTCAGACAAAGAAACACAAATGGTCAGTAAATCGGGGGATGCCCTTTTTGATAAGTACTCAGAAATGTAAATTTTTCAGTAGGTAAAAAAGAGGAAAATCCCCTAAGAGTGAGTAGGATCCCCTTTGAGTAAAAAGCCAAAAAGAGTGTGTGTTTATGAATGTTCGTTTATTGATGCATAAACTAGGTTTATTTATTTAATACCTATACCAGTTGACTTTTTTATATCATGTTCACATAGTTCTTTTTAATAAAAACATACTTGTTTAAAATGTTAGTTTAAAAGCAAAAGTTGATTTTTGTTAAAAAACTTAAAATACTCTCTTTTTAACCTAAAATGAGAAGTTGGATAGAAAAATTTTATTTATGCTACAGTTTATCAAGTACACCTACCAGGTTAACATTTAAAGATATATAATGTTTTGTTTTCATTGCCTTGCATTTCATTGGTTAGGGCTCCCTTCAGAGAAGGTAGTTATAACATATATTCCTGGCCTCCATCTTCATTGTGTCCAGCATTGAAATGTTTTTCACAGCTTTTAAAAGATTGTTTGAAAGATATTTAAGGTAACTGGAGACTTGTAAATGTTGTGCCTTATTTCCTTCTAGTTTTTAGGCCTAAATTTCCAGAAAAAGTTAAGGGTGTGAACGGACTTTCCCCATAAAAGAGTTAAAAACACTTTGTTGTATAACTTGTGGTGTTTTGTTGTTGTGTTTGTTTTTGTTTGCTTATTTTTGGTAATACAAATGGTAAAGGCCCTGAACTCTTTCATGAATTGAGTTCATATATAGCTCAAAAGCTCCTGAAATGATTTTGATACCTGCCTCTTTTCCTAACTTGCGAACTGTAGTGAAACTCTAATTCCTGGAGAACTGGATACCTGAGTTTTGATTTCAGCTGATTCTATTTTCCAGTGTCCCAAGGTGATTTTTTTTTATAAAGCAGCATTTATGTGTAGCCTTGATTACTTAGGGAGGTTACTCTGAAATGCTAATGAGAAACTATCCCTCGCCTTAATTTTCTTAGGCCTACAGAATAAATATCAAGGGTTTTATGTCTGAAGTTGTGAAAATGGCAACAAAACTTTGATATTATTGACAACACTCCCTAAGGGCCACAGAGGGAATGTTCAGAGACTTGTACTTGGAGAGTTGACTGTTTTTCTGTGACATGAGAGCTGATTCTTCTACATTCCTTACATAGGAACTTGAGTAGAAAAGAAAAATTTAAGAACCTCATGTACATGCAAACTTTGGGTAGGAATTAAGCAGTTTTATACTGTTCTTCAAATATTTAGTCATTGTTACATCTTAGGGGTATAATTTTAGTCAAGAAATAGTATCATGGTTACTTGTTAGGACAGACACATCTGACCTTCGTGAGGGTAGTCTCACTACATTATGTGCCTACCATCCTCCCTTTTTTCCTTTGGTACATTTGCGTAAAACACAATGGCACTTTTTCTCCAGACATATTCTAAAACCCAAATCGTTCATTCCTTTGTACGTAAAAATAAGCTTCAGGGAAAAAAGCGATCAGAATAAAAATGACTGGTTATAAGTTACAGCAAAGTTCATGAATATTCACAAGTAAAGATTAATTTACCACTTTGTGAATAGCAAGTTGACAAAAATAATTTACAGCCCCTGCTTGAATTTCTGCCTTTTAAGTGGCATAAAATAAAATTGAACTTATTTTGCTTTTATGTTGACTCATTACGAGATTAGTTTAAGCTTTGTCTCAGGAAAAATACTGACATTTGTTTTTCAGTGTAGAGAAAATAAGATTGCATATGGCATATAGTGGCTGAGTCAGTTCCCTTTCCTGTTACCTTTCCTGGAAAAGGTTTCCAATCCTGCTCAAAAAAGGTCCATTTTGTATTAAAAGGGCCTCTACCTAGTTGTCAGCTCTGTGGGAAACGAGTCTGGGAATCAGTCAGGTGGCTCTTATGCAGAGGTTTATGTAGCTTCTAGGTGATTGTTCTTTTGTTCTCCTTTTTACAAAATGACTTGACACATTGGCACAGGACAAATTTTAGTTCATGGGCAGTCATCATTTAGAGGAACTAGTCCTTACTTTTACATGCAATGGGTTATGAAATGCCTCCACTGTCATATGCAATGTCTTTCTTGATTACATGCTGAAATAAGACAGGTAAATGGATGTGTAATTTGGAGTTTGTCACTTTTTCTGTATACCAACCTCTGGTTTCTCAGCTTTGCTTTGCCTCTTCATAAGTTTCAATTTCCAAGTGGGCTGCATTTTGTGCTTGATTTTAAAAACATCCAGAATTCAACAGAAACATTTAGTTCCCCAATAAATACTAATTGTATTTATTTTCTACGAAACATTTTGGGAAACCATAGATGTACAAGGTAGGACCCTTGCTTGCTATCAAGGACACATTCTATTAACAGGGTAGATAATACCTACTCAGGTGACTATATAGTATCAGGTAGTATATGAATATTAGGCGTTTCACCAAGTTCTGTAGGTACGTATGCTGAAGGGACAGTCACTGTCAGAGAAAGTGAGTCCTAAGATGGCTAGGATTTGAACAGGGATTTGTGAAGTTGGTGGGGCGATCATGCAGAGCAGAGAAGAATGAATGCAGCTGCATTTATGGCAGAGAAGGGTGTGTTTGGGAAAGAAGTCTGGAGCTCTGGTGTGTGGGTTGAGAGGAATATCACTCCAAAGCAAATTGGATCCTTGAATGCTAGGACAAGGAATGTAGATTTTAGTTGGTAGTAATTTCAGAGCCGCTGCAGTATTTTGAGCAGAGAAATGACGAAAGGCAGTTTGGTGATGGCTTGTAGATGGATTTGGACATGATGAGTTTTTAGAGGCAAAGGAACAGGTTGGTATCACTGAGAAAAGGAAGATAATAGGTGTTAGTAGAATTTGGCAACTGTCAAGTTTGAGGGTGTGGGGCTAGAAGGTACCATTAAGACAATTAATAATGGTGGTACCTTAATTGAAATTGGAAATCAGAAGGAAAAGGCATTTTTGAGGGAGTTAGGATTTAGAAATGTTAAGTGTTGCCATTGTAACCTTGAAGTGGAACTAGGTGAATATTTGGGTGTTTCCATGCGTGAAACTTTGGATAATGTTTATTGTAATCTATTTAAAAATGTGTCAGACTACAAAAAAAGATGGTGCTGGGTACACATCAGATTACACACTGGTTGCATATGGAGTGGGGATGGGGAGGATTAATTACCATCTTTAAGATGTTTTGGTTTTCTGAATGTTACTTTTGTAACTTGAAGAACAATAAAAAGGGTTGACTATTTGGAGAAAAAGATTCAGTAATGTATAGGGAAAAGGGAACTTGGAGGACATTCCTGAAATTTGCAAGGAATTATGTAGAGAAAAAGAAAAAAAACAAAACAAAACCTTGGACCCAAGGGAGAATGCTCAAATTTGAGGAGCAGGAAAAATAGGAGCCAGCAGGAGCTCACAGTTTGAGGAAAAGGAGGAATTAGGTGTAAGTATAAAACTTAAATTCGATTTCTTAAAGAACACTTTTAAGAAAAAGAATTCTAAGATTTAATAGGAACAGATGTTTCCCATTTTGGTTATTTTTAATTCTAATGTTTTTGTAATATAATTATTTTAAATACTTTTAATGATTATGAAATTATAAAGGACATGTTCTTTCAAGATTTTAAAACTTGTTAAAATGTACATATCACTGCAAACTCATCTTGAAGATAATTTAGTCATCTGGTGCCTGGATATATAGTACTACTTGAATTACTTTGGAAATTAGAAAATAAAGGTTAAGGTCTTCAAAAATGATTTGTTTGGTTTGTCCTGTTGAACTCGGACTTTACGAAACCTTTTTTGGGCCATTAGCCTAAATTGTGTTGAGGTTTAGTGTTTGAATTTTGAAAATGTTCGTATTTCCTAATTAAAGGAAGAATAGAACTATTAGTGGAAAAACAGTCTTAGAAATGTTTCATTCAAATGACCTTTCCTTTTTTGTTTTTTCAGGTATATTTGTATCCAGTATTGTTCTGATATTGTCACAGCGATCACTTTTCAAGTTTTACATGTACAGCTCAGCCATTTTATTAGCTGCAACTTCAGTGTTGGTAAATTATTATGCTTCTTTGCACATTGACTTCTATGGTGCCTACAACACATCAGCTTTTGGAATCGAGCTGCTTCCTCGGAAAGGGCCCTCGCTGTGGATGGCACTCATTGTTCTACAGCTCTCATTTGGGATTGGATACATTACATTATTCCAAATTCATTCCATCTACTCACAATTAATCATTTTGGATCTCTTGGTTCCTGTAATAGGCTTAATCACAGAGCTGCCATCACACATCCGAGAGACTTTAGTTTTCACTTCTTCCTTGATTCTCACATTAAACACAGTGCTTGTCTTGGCAGTGAAATTGAAGTGGTTTTATTATTCCACACGCTATGTTTGCCTTTTAGTGAGGCACATGTACCGGCTTTATGGATTCCAGTTATTACTGGAGGACACGTGGAAGAGGATTCGCTTCCCAGACATACTGAGAGCCTTCTGGCTCACACGGATCACAGCTCAGGCTGCAGTGTTAATGTACATTTTAAGGATGGCAAATGAAACGGAGTCCTTCTTTATTTCTTGGGATGATTTCTGGGACCTCATTTGCAATCTTATAATTAGTGGATGTGACTCGACACTAACTGTGCTGGGCATGAGTGCGGTCATTTCCTCAGTAGCCCATTACTTGGGCCTTGGAATATTGGCCTTTATTGGATCAACCGAAGAAGATGACAGGCGCCTTGGCTTTGTAGCACCTGTTTTATTTTTTATTTTGGCTCTCCAGACTGGTTTAAGTGGGCTGAGACCGGAAGAGAGACTTATTCGCTTAAGTAGAAACATGTGCCTTTTATTAACTGCAGTTCTGCATTTCATCCACGGAATGACAGACCCGGTATTAATGTCTCTCTGTGCCTCTCACGTGTCATCCGTTCGTAGACATTGCCCTGTGCTCTTTGTCTCTGCCTGCCTGTTTGTTCTTCCTGTTTTACTCAGTTATGTTCTTTGGCATCACTACGCACTAAACACGTGGTTGTTTGCCGTGACGGCCTTTTGTGTGGAACTCTGCTTAAAAGTAATTGTTTCTCTCACTGTTTATACTCTCTTCATGATTGATGGTTACTATAATGTCCTCTGGGAAAAGCTTGATGATTATGTCTACTATGTTCGTTCAACAGGCAATATTATTGAATTTATATTTGGAGTGGTCATGTTTGGAAATGGGGCTTATACTATGCTTTTTGAGTCAGGAAGTAAAATTCGGGCTTGTATGATGTGTCTACATGCATATTTTAACATCTACTTACAAGCAAAAAATGGCTGGAAGACGTTCATGAATCGTAGGACTGCTGTTAAGAAAATTAATTCGCTTCCTGAAATAAAAGGGAGCCGCTTACAAGAAATAGGTGATGTCTGTGCAATCTGCTATCATGAGTTTACAACATCTGCTCGTATCACTCCGTGTAATCATTATTTCCATGCACTTTGTCTTCGGAAATGGCTGTACATTCAAGATACTTGTCCCATGTGCCATCAAAAAGTATACATCAGTGATACCAAGGATAATTCAAATATGTCTAACAACAATGGATTTATTGCACCCAATGAAAACCCAGAGGAAGCTGGAGGAGAGGCAGCTGCTGCTGAATCCGACGGGGAACTGAATGACGACGACAGCACCGACTGTGACGACGATGTCCGGAGAGAGAGGAACGGAGTGCTTCAGCACACCGGCATAGCAGGCGAAGAACTGATTCAGGACGACTCTGACTAAAGTACCATTTACTAATCATTGAAGTATTTAAAATTCAGTTCACCCAAAATGAAGTAATATGCTTCACTTCAGTGTAACCAAGCACAAAAACAGTATCAATGTTGAAATCTGTGAATGGTTTTCCGTTTACTGTGATGTGCTACTGTAAATATACCTCTTTAATTACTTCTGGTCTCTTTGGTGACCTGTTTAAATTTGTGTACATTATTGTACATAGAATAAAATGTTTTCATGTTTTTATGACAAAATTTGAACAAATAGCTTTTTAATAGATGTAATGATAATACGGTGCGTCAGCTGTGCCAAAGATTCCTCAATGAAAGTGTATAATGTATCTGACTCTCAACCCTAGTATTTCTTTAGTTAATGGGAGGATGAAAGTGCAAATCAGAGGAAACCATATTAAGTCAAGGAAATAAAATAATTTGGACCAGAGGATAAAGGCATATGTTTTGTAGGATACAGGCTACATGTATTTTATAAACTAAGGAAAAAGGAGGCTTTCAGATGTGATTGAGACACTTTCTGAAATTTGAGAGTAGCATTACAGTTGAGCTGAGTTTGAAACGCATGGTTCAGAGACCAAGAGTTGAGAAATAGGCTTTTATCAACTAAACTTTGGTAAAAACCAGAATGTGCTGTTTAATTTTGATGTGAAAATCAGTATATTTGTTAGCCATTCTGTTTGTAGCGTTGACATAAAGTTGTCCTCTTGGACTTTTGAAGAGATTACAAAATTAAATACTTGGAGGTTTTGTTTTAAGCTAAGATATGAAGTGACATTTAAGAAATCCTGATTTGTCTTTGGATAAAAACGAAGGGGATGATGTATAGTTATGTAGAAGACCTTTTAGAACAACTTCCAGAGAATTTCTTTATTGAAACTTCCAGTAAATTTTACCATGAAATATTACATATGTGATGGAACATGGAAGATTACATGCCAGGAAAAAATATTTTAATGGTGTTGTTATATAATGTGTTGGCCAATTCCAGTGGATCCTCATCTCTCACTGCTGACATTATCTCCAGAATTTGACTAAAACAAAACAAAAATAGATGGTTAAATTTCCAATTTCTGTTTTAAAGGTATTTATCTTTTTCCAAGTAAAGATACTGTACTAGCACCTTTAGTAAGCTTAAACAGGTATTCAAGTTTTCAGCACTAGCAACAGGAAAGTTTTAACTGCTAGGATATGTAAAACAGTAGAGACAGATTTCTGGGGTAGTCTTGCATATAACTATAGAGCCAATATCGAGGTTCAAACCCATTACAAAACCAGCCTGTGTTATGTGTCCCACAATTAGGGAATAAACCCAGTGGAAATGAAGAGTCCTCATGTAATGGGTCATCATTACATATTTATCAGTGGGTCATGATGAGCTTTTAAAAAATCAAAGGTCAGAAAAGGAAAAGTGCACTGCACTTAGGGAAGTACTGTTTCATTTTGTTTATATGGACATGGAGTACTGCGTCACAATGTAGGTCATATTGCGGGGAGAGTAAAGTCTGAAAGCCAGTCCTAAAGGACAGCAAGACACTGCGGCACGACGACGACAGCCAAGGAAATTAGAAGTTATTTACTTGGAACAATGTATGTATTGAGGGTGAGGTGCTTTATCTCTACCTGTACTTTTTCCCCCCAAGAATATAGCTCAGGTGTCAATCTTTCAGTTTCTCTGCCCAGAATAATGATAATTATCAGTAGTGTTTTCTAGCAATATTATATATAGATAGAATATTTTATACATGAATTAGAAAGTTCTAAAGTCAAAATTAAACATTTAAATAGTCCTTGTCTTAACCTTTATGTTCCCTTCATCAGTTTCTCAAATATAAATAACTAAAGGAATGAGGGACGAAGATCAAAGATTAACTGGAAGTTTTTTACTCTATAAAAGTAACACAAAAGCCTTGCTTATTAATCTATATACTAAACGAACTGACTATACTAAATTTTTGTTATCTGACAGTCAAAATGTACTAAAAGCAAATCTAACATTTAAATTGACACTAAAGATCCACTTTTCTTAGTAAACTACAGAGTTTTCCTCTATTAACTACTTGGAATTGGCACTTACATGTGTATACTGTGAGATCAATGTGACTCCTGCCACCCATCCCCCTTCCAGTCCTCCACACCGACACCAGTTATAGCTTTAAAACAAAACAAAACAAAAACCTGCCACTTTCCTGCTTAAAATCCTTTGGGTCCTGATAAAATCTGGACTATGAAGGCTCGAATACAAGAGCCTCACAATCTGGCCTCTCCCTCTGCCTTCCCAGACTTATCACTTACTGTGCACCCTACTTTCTGCCTCACTGAGCTCACTGTTCCCCTGCAGCAGGTGGCCTTTGCTCAAGGTGTTTGTCTTGGTCTGGCTTCACTCCCAGTTAGAAAACAGCTGAAATGTCACCTTAGTTCTCTTATTTCCCCTCAAGGCAGGCAGCTGCTGCCTCCTATGGTCCCAGTCACATATTCATACCTCTGGACCAGCACCATCTGGGGTTATTGGGCAGGGATCCTTGTCTGCCTCGTTTCATGCCTTACTCACAGTGCCTGGCACAAGTACCTACTGGTGGGTGGATGAGGGCAAGGACTGGCGTGACTCTTCCGTGTAGCCTCAGTAACCGGACATATGGCAAGAGCTCAAAAATGTGTGTGAAGGAATTTCACATCTAAAAGGAAAGTTCTCTATACAATTAATGAAAACAGAACTGTTAAAAGAATTTGATAAGGACTTTGTAAGTAGGAATTTTAACTTGCTAATTAGTAATTAAATTAGCCTAGAAGCGTGTGTATTTTTGAAATGAGGTTTAAAATTTTCAGTTTGCAAATGTTACTTTTCCCAAGCTTTTCCTACTCAGAACTGGTTTTCATGCTTGCAGTTCTGTTATCAAGCCTTTTTAGTTCTTAATTGTCTGCATATAGAAACACCTTAAAATTTTGCCTTGCAAATGTGTAGCTATACTTACTTAACATTAGTTATATTTAACATTAAGGTGTATAGAAAACTAACCTGGATACACTGTTGGCAGCCTTCTTCAAGGCTGGTTGCTGGAAAATACCCATTTCTTATCTCTAGTGTCCTCTTAAATCTCCAAATAATTACTCAGAAATATTGTCTGCTGACTAAATTTGTGAGTACCTACATTTCATAAAAATTACAAATGATTCCTTACTAAGCAGAATTTTTATATATATTCCTCATCCTATGGGTTTTAAAACATTGGGTTTAAAAGTATGCCAATACCAGCATATTAATAAAGGAAAAGAATCTTTCTGATGTTTTTACAGAATAACTCACTTTTCTGCCTGCTGAATTTAGATCTGGTTTACCTAATACTCTTACCTGTTAAAAACTACTTTAAAAAAAAAAAAAAGATGGTGCATATGGAAGGAATTATTACAATCTAAAAGTAACAATCCAATATTAATTTTTATGAATGTGTTCTAAATATGTTCAATTGCCTGAACTGGTAAACTGTACTAGATTGATACAGTCTAGATTTCAATTTATGTGCTTGTGTAAACAAAAGAAAGTAGATGATGTCCCCATTAAAATGATATAACTTTTCCTGTAAATTATGCTCTCCAACTCCTTGACAGTTAGGTGGTGAGACAGCCCTCTTTTCCCATGAACTATACATTATAATGAAAAAATGATTCTGAATTGCTGTTTATTAGGAAATAAAATTCTGTAAGTTCTGCCTTTTTTGGTTGGAAAAAAGGAATCCTCTCTATAACTTGTCCTTTTGTTCAGAGGCTTCAAGAAATGTGTTATTACTTAGGTTTATGCAGGTTGTCAAATCATTTAAAATGCCAAGGTTTCCTGCTAAGTGTTTTTATAACCATCAGCAGGGAGGTTCATGAGAGCAGAACCTAAACCAGGTCTATGGTATGGAGCTTTTTAAGATCTCCCTCTCCTCCAAATTGACAAATGACCAAAATCATGTGTTCTCACCGCTGCATTAAAACCACTTTTGGTAGAGAGGATACAAAAGAAGCTGGAAACAGAACAATTCAGACACAAATTCCTCCAAAACACTGCCTTAAAATGTGAAGTTTGATCTGAACTTCACCCAACTTGAATTCTGTCCCTTGAGTTCATTTTGTAAGTAGCATCTGGCAGTTGATTTTAATGTTTCTGAAGACCATGAAAACAAAATACTTACATTATGTGGCAGGGTTCATTTCTGTCTTTCAAACAGTACCCATTTTCCCACTTCTTTTTGGTAGGAAAGGAAGTTTTTATGAATTTTGAACCAGCATGTGTACTTTTGACTCCACACCAAGGTGCATCTAGAGTTAGCAAAGAGAAGTCTCTTAGGAGGTTTAACTTCCTAAAGTACTTTTTAATGAACATTATCAAACTAATATGTAACCTCTAAAATATAAGGCATGATTCAGCTTCAAACAGGGCAAAAAGCAACAGAAAACAGGTCTAAGAAAAAGCACAATATGGAACTGTACAAATTCTTAAATGCTTTACAAGACTCACTTTCTTTCTACCAGCACTGTTGGTGTATGACATGCTTTAAAAAAAGACCTAAAGCTAAAAGAAATATAATTGTACCATGAATACATTTGGGTTAAACTTCTATATTGCCTCTGCTGAGGGTGAAACAGTGGCTTCCAATATTGGGGTTATTCATTAACCTATTTCCTTAATTAAGAATTATGATGGCTTACACATTTCACAAGCATTGTACTTTTAATGAGCTCATTTAGTTTTCACTACTCCCCAAGGAAATAAATGTGTGTTTTTTTTCAAAATGGCTCACTTCTGGCGTCACTAAAAAAGTCCACGTGTATAAGGAGACTGTTGAGTTCCGCAGAAGGATAAAAATTTTAGCTTCTAACCTTGTTTTATTTTAAGAGGCAAAAGATTAATTTTGAAAATTTTTGTACTAAGCCAATTTGATGTAAATTTCTGCACTTTATTTAAAAAGTATTGTAGAATTAAGCCGTTACAAAGAAGACACGGTGTAAACAAATGTGAATGGTTTTTGAAACCCTGAGGTAAAATAGGCTTAGTTAAGATTCCTTGTTCATTCAATAAAATATTCAAAACTACAACTTTCTTAGTTACTGATATCTCCTTTTAAGTGCTTAGGCTTTGTCAAACTTCTAAAATTGAAAAAAACCACATCAATATTTTTTTCATCAATTGATGACCCCCAAAGGTTTTCTGCAAAGTATAATTGTTGAGGTTGAATATGCTATTTTAAAATATTTGTTCACTTTTCTGTAGCTCTTTTTTGGGATGGTTTAATAGGAAAATTTAAAGTTCTAAAAAACTTACCAGTCTCAATCATTAATTTTTCACTAGGTATTGATTTCAAAACTTCCAAATTAGCCTCAGTTTTCAGTGAGCTTAAAAAAAGATTTATATGTACATATATAATTAAAAGGTGCATTAATAAAGAATAACATTTTTTCATATTATAAACGTGTCTAAAACATCACAAAACTAACCCAAAATCACAAACCAAACTTTGGCCACAATGTCTATACACCCCTGTATTTGCACATTCCTATTAAACACAAATTTTAACTTCCAAGGGCTGAAAGTCTTTTTAAAAGAAAGGGTTTATTATTAGGCCATTGCTAGCAAGAAAAAGACCAGCTCCTGGGCCTGAAGTCAAAACAGCACCTTCTTGGAGTTGAGCATTTTCACAGATCACGGAGGGGCTGTGGTGGTGGGGCAGGATGGAAGTTGTTCTGAAAGAATTTACATTGTCTATAGGTAAAGGGGTGGGAGAGGGTGAGGCAGGGCCAGCTCTGGGACAGGCACACAGTCTGCAAGGAACAAGTGTCTGCTCCTGTGCTCTGGCTGTGGGCCAACAGATTGGATGGAAGGAAGCAGCAGAGGCTCCTGGGGCCCCGTGGCGCCTGGCTGTACTCTCTTTGAGATAGTTGTGAAAAGAGTCACCTGGAAGCTAATCCAAAATTCCAGTGACATCCAGGAAGGTTAGCTGTCCTGTCAGCTGGCCCTATAGAATTTAATTGAGGAATCCCTCCTGTCCCTTCCTGGGCCTGCTATAATTTAATTTAGGACACCTCAGAATTTTCTCCCTGTCACCACCTTACAGAATCCAGATTAAGATCTGTGCAGCCAGCTCCTGCCTCTGCGGGGGGTGGGGGGATGGGGGCAGGACAGTAACTTTCTCTGTCGGTCTATGTAAAACGTCACTTTAAGAGAGGGAATTCCTTTGTTTCTCTTGAGTAATTTGCCTAACTCAGAGTGGTGTCATCTAAGCTGCCTCTTTCAGTTAAAACTGTCTTTCAAAGATCTACAGACCAATTCTCCACTAGCAAAACACCTTTTTTCTGTGCTTTTATAGGTTTTCCTTATTGAATATCTATAGTAGTATTTTAGTAGGGTTTTTTAGGAAGGGTGGGAGTGAAACGTGTGTAGTATGCCAAAAGTACCAGCCTTTTAATTAGTGTTCTCTAGAAGGAAAAAAAGGCGTATTTTCATCCATCTTAATACTTGGGTCAATATGAATATTTTCTGAAATATGTTGATATGCTCAGTATTGAGGGGATGCAGAGTTTGCCACCCCAAACTAAGCCTTTTTGGGATACTGATTATTCTAAGCTGGTTATTTTTTTAAAAGAGGAAAAGCCTTTGATCTTTCCTGTGACCGCCTCAGAGAATTTAGACAGAGGACCAGCTCCAGGAAGGGGCTGTTTTCTAGATAACTATACGCTGAACTAAGTGTGACAGGGAGGGCCCTGGCAAGGCCCACCTGGTCCAAGTCGTCCTCGCTGTCCATCGTTAGAGATGGCCCAGCAGACATTTACTGCCCAGACATTTGCTTTTCATCTCCATGGGAACTGCGGTCTGCCCTCTGAAGTCCCAAACCACAAACAAGCCTGCTCCTCCTCTTTAAAGATGGCATATAAGCCTTAACTGCCTCGAGTGTCCTTTGGTCTCATATTCTTATGGAACCCCCATATACACATATGTAATAAATTTGAACGTTTTCTCCTGTTAATCAGTTTCATGTTAATTTGATTATATCAGGCAGAACTTAGACGGGTAGAAAGAAAATTAATCTTTTTGCCATCGCAGTTTGGATACTAAATTTAAAGCTTGTCACCATATTACCAACTTATTTGCATATTTTTGATCTCATGAAATATTGTCTAATTGACTTAGTCTTTTCCTCCACGTATTCCAAGTTTGTAAAAATTGATTTAAATACAGAAATATATAGTACCAGAGGGAGTATTTTTAAAGCCACTATCTTTATTGAATAAAGTTTCTCACTTGAGGAAGAACAACTGTCTGATTCTGTAGTCAAGTTTAAAACTTGCCCCTTTTCTTTGGGAAAAAAGTTATAATTTAATCCTTAGAAACCAAAGACTTTGACATCAATAGTATAAAACAGATTAAATTAACCATACCACGGAGACTCAGATTAAGACTACAATAAATTGAATTTCAAAATAAGAATGGAAATACTGACTTTGATGAGATGAATGACTAACCCATTAATTCCAGGTAATGCAGGAGGAAAAAGTCAAGTCTTTATAAACTCAGTTTAGAAATATCTCAGACAGAATTACGGTCCAACTGGGCGGAATAAAGGTGCCTACCCAGACCCTTCTCTTGAAAACCAACCCAAAATAACAAGGAAAAAAATAAACAGCATTTTGATGAAACTAGGAGTTTGATGAAACTAGGAGACATTTCTAACCCCTAATCAAAACATAAAGCAGAAAATGGATGGATAAATGATAAATAACCTGTGTTTATGCGCTAAGTGACTTAAGTGCTGTGTGCCTGCAGAGAGATATACAAAGGACAAGCAAACCAATTCAACCCAAGAAAGTTCTCATTGCAAGAACTAGGTCCCTAGAAAGGCTGGGAAGGCAGGGTACTGAATGGGGGGATTGTTTGAAAAGTCGGGACAAAGATGGGACTCCCAGATGACCTTCTGCGGAAATGGTGCAGAGACGGTTACTTTTGCCCCCATCCAGGGGAAGGAAGGAGACGGGGAGGGAAGGAGAGGAAGGGAGAGGGAAGTGTACAGTCTGGAGAACTGAAATCAGAGACTGGCCTGGAGCACAAGCTGCATAGAGGCGTGCAGGGCGAGGCATGGGGCTGAACAGTGAGATCTCCAACCCCACCCTGCTTCGGAACGCAGGTACTTTTATGAACCCTCAGCCCCACGTTTCCTGCAGGGATCAGAGGAATCTGGAGAAGCTGAACTGACCCAGAAGAATGTCTCGACAAGCGGACATTGAGGAACCCCTGGTGAGCATGTCAGTCGGCCACTTGACTGGCCTGCCAGTTAATGGGCTAGCTCACCACTGAACTCCCAAACAGCTTTTTTTCTCTTTTTAACTTCTTAAATATACAGGGAAGAATCGCCTGACATTTGAAGAAAGCTTTCATCATAATAGAGAACAAAAGAGGAAAAGGAACTCAGAGGAAATAACAGCATTTTTCGGCAAACAGAAAATAACTTTTAAAAACTGTAATTCTTTCATCTTGAGAGAGAGGAGAACGCTACATTTGTCAAACAAGCTTATGGTAGTAAAAAAAGGGAAAGCTTTCAGAGGTTGAAGTATCATAAAACAGGTTGAAAAAATAAAGCACATTTTTTGAAAACAGAAAAAAAAGATAGAAATCGTAGAATAAAAAGATCAGAGTATAACCTAAGAGGTCCAAAGAACTAAAAAAAAAAAAGAAAATTGAGAAAATTTCCCAGGACTGACAAAGATGAGCTTCTAGCTAGAAAGGGCTAGTAGAGAGCACATAACAAATGACAAAAAAAACCATCAAAACATCTTTGTGAAGTGTGACAATACCAGAGATAAAGAACCAAAATCCACAGGAAAAAAAAAGTGTCATGGGGAAAGGATTGGGAATCAGAACAGCAACTGACTTATCAACATTGGAACCTAGAAATGGAACATTGTAAATTCTCAGTGAAAATGATTTTTAATCTAGAATTTCACTCCCAGAAAAACTATCAAGTGAAAGTGTTTTGTTTTTTTAATGCACTAACTTATCTAGGCAAACTTTCAAGAGGAAAAAATAAAATAATTTTCAAACATGTTCCATCAAAACAAACGAAAAAGGAATACATGGGACCTCAAAATAGGCATTCTGTCACAGAAGAGACACTAGTCCAAACTGAAGCAGAAGGATAGAAGGGTCTGGAACGGAGGGAACTAGCAGATTATCTAGGCAGGTTTCCTTATGTGGAAAAATAGAGAAAGGCATTTTACAGAGCTGTTGGGAAGTGTGAAGAAGGCTTCAAGTTTTGAAGCAAGCCAAGTAAATAAAAGTTACTCCAGGAGAATCAAAAAGCAGTACATCCCACAGTTCAGCAGTCAGCAGTAAACAGATACAATAATGAAAACACCAAATATGCATATAACCCAAAACTCTGAAATAACTACACTGACAGACTGCTGGAGGATAATGCAGGTTGGGGAACAGTATGGGACATCCGAACTTAAATGCTCGCATGCCTTAATGAGAATAAAGGGAATGAATCTGAGAAGAGCAATGCATAGTACGTATGTACAAACGTGACAAATCGCACTGTGGCTGCCTCTGGAAAAGTTGACTTTGGGGTAGAGGGCATGCTGGGGAGACTGTGTTTGTTTATAAGCCTCTTAGTACTCCTGGACTTTTTAATCCATGTGCATGTATTCCTCTGCATATTCATTTATAAATTAATCAGATAAAATATGGAAGACACATCTAGGACATTTAAATAAGTCCGAACTCTACAGCAAATAGGTAATTTCATGATTCTATTTTCCTAAGATTTTAATTTAAAAAAGAACAGAATGAGAAAAGTAATTTAAGGGAATGAAACACTGAAGCGGGAAAGCAATCTCATACTATTTTGTAATTTATTTAACGAGGTGCATTGACAGCCTGTCAAAACACATTGATGGAGGCTAACCAAATATGGGAGGAAACGAACCTGTGTTGGGTTTGTATGCGGTTTTAGCATGAAAGGTCAGAAGGGTCAGAGTGAGGAGCCAGAGGGCACAGGATCTCACACATTGAGTTACTTTATACCCGTTTCTTAGCTTCTCTAATCCTCAGCTACTTGGCCTACTGTATATGTATAAAATAATTATCTAAGATAAGATTATGTCACAGTATGACCTTTTCCCCATGGTCAGAAAGCACTTGTAGACAACACTGTGAACACGTATGTTTCAAAGGGCTAAGATAACCTGAAAATAAGCTGCAATGCTAGACAAAGCTGCCTGCTGAGCTCACCACAACACTGTTTTCCATTATTAGAGCAAAAGGTAGTAGTAGTTTTTAACATTCCAGCTTTAACTTGTAATAATTTAATTTCTTACGTAAATAATTAATGAAATTCTCAGGCCAAGATCAATGCAAAATACAAACTTTAATAAAAATTTAAATCGCAACTCACTGTAAAACAATTTAAGGAATATGCTTAATATAAAAACTAAAAACAAGAACCTACCAACCATTAAATCCTATATAGAGATCCAAGTCAATCAAAGCGGCCGCGGCCTCCTTAGTGCCATCAAATGAATGCACCTAAGGGACAGACAGGGACAGTTTTATTATAATCACCCTTTCTTTAAAATTCTAAACACTAATAAGATTTTCTAAGCAAAAATTGATGCATTAGGGTTTCAAATGTGGTGGCCCCTACAATTTTTATTTTCAAATAAATTTTCACAATTATAACCTGTCGTCATCTCCAATGACACGAGGCAAGAAGGAATTAGTTGGCTGCCTAAACTTGCTGTCTTTGTGGCTGTGTGGCTGTCTCCGTACGGGCATTATTGCATGTATACGTTATAGTATGTGCTTCCAGGAAGGGGAGCTGGAGTAGGGAGCCACATTCTTAGGCAAACGCATGACAGAAAGTTAGAAATGCTATAAAACTATTTAAAATATATTTTAAAATATTCAATTTTTCTGTTAGAGGATACTTTTTACTAGAACAGGAATGACGTTTAAGAGAGAAGTTATAAGAGATTGGGGGAATGTTGCTAAAAAATCGTAAATAGTTATACTGTCAATAATATCAGCTCAACAGGCAAAAAAAAAATTTTGAACTGGTGTGTCTCCTTCAAAGACATAGGGGTTAAGGCATAGTTTTCACAGTCTGGATGTATTTATGTAATCAAAACCAGTGAGTAACAATAGTAATGCTCCTTTAAACACACCTAGCCAGTGATGTCACACTGAGTCCAGAGAGACTGAACACACCAACGATAACATGTTTCTCAACAATAAAGGAAACGTATTACACAACTGCCCCAAAGGGTTTATTTTCTCCCTCAGCATTTCCAGCTGACTAGAAAATATGGTCTCCAAGAATCTCAAAATAGTCTTAAATGTGACTCCTCATAAACCATTTCAGAAAATTAGTTATCAATTCTTTATTTGACAATCTTTTTAATAAAAAGTCAAACATTTCAAGCGGATTTGTTGTTGCTGTTAATTTTTAAAAACGTATCGAATCATCCAAGTAGATTCTTATTTAGAAATAGAGCAAATGGGCTGGGAGGTAGAGCTTGAAGGTTATGAGTGCCACCAGTACTCCCAAGGGCACCAAATGAAAGCTGCTCTCAATTCCCAAGTACTGTTCCTAAAGGATAAATGATAGGGTCAGTCAACTGCAGATAAAAATGTGCACAGTAACATTAATGCCCCAACAATGCAGAAAACACACATATTGCTAGTATGTAGGAAACACGAGGCAGAGGCTAAAAATTTGAGAGAATATATACGAAGCTGTCAAAGCAATGCAATGTGGGTATATAATTAGCGCATAGTGCTACTTCCTCTTTCCTTAGCTGGCACAGTGTAATGATGTGGTTTTACATACCTAGATCATTGTTGTTTTGAGGGAGACCTGTGAGTCTCTCCTGAAATTAGGTATGAAAATTTGTGTATCTGACCATTTTTCTGGGGCAGATTTTCAAAGGAGTCCATGATCCAAAAAAGATGAAAAATCACTGCTCTGGATACCTGAGTTAAGTGCTGGGCAGATAATACTTATAGGAAATGTCTTCAGACCATACAGGAGAAGTGAGTGTGTAGAGCAGAAGCAAATTACAGAAAGGAGAATGAGTTTCTAGATCAGAGTAATAACAGTCAATGAATACAGCTGACAAGAAATTAAGAAGGCAAACCTGAAATGCTAAAATACTTTAAAATATTATTAAAATTAGTTTATATTTTGCTCAAATTTAAGAATGGCTGATAGGAGAGGCAGCACAGAAATAATATCACACACTGTTAAAATGTGTGGGAATACGTTCAGGGGCTCTCTCTGAGTAGAATTCTGCACTCATTCTTGTACTCTCAGTTACAAAGTAACTCAAGTAAAACAGTGATTTATTATGTTTGTACCACATCTGGCCCATAGACTCCATAGTAAATTTACATGTCCCTCAAATAGTGAGAGAAGAACCTTAATAATTTTATTGCTGACATTTGAATTACTTTAGAGGCAAACCTTAATAACCAAAATGCTTTTGTGCAGCATATATTAAAATCAACTCTTTTATACTTACTACTCCACCTACACACCGATCTCTATTTCTTTTCATTATGTCTGTGAATTAAAAACAGAGCAAACTTTTAGCAAATAGCTTGATTTCTGCAAAACTTATACTCTAAATGATACTTTTGCTTTAACTCACCTAAAAATTCAGCATGTGAGTTTCGACAGTGAAGAAACATGGGTAATTTTGTTTGTTCTGACAGTTCAAACTGTTTTTCAAAGTATCTGCATAATGCAAAAAAAGATTTCCTTGTTAAATATTTTAGCATGACAAAAATAATTACATCAAATGTTTTTTTATAAAGGACTTTTATTCTTTAGAAATTTATAGGACATAAAGAGTAAATTCAGACATTTAAAATACATCAGGCTTAGCCAAGGGCTTCTAGAACACACAACACCTGGAAAGGGATACTTCATTTTCTGGGATCACAAGATTATCTCAGAAACGTTTGTTAGTTTTTCGATTATAACTACTAGGTAAATTAGGTAGTACCATATTTCCCCATGTATAAGACACTCCCATGTATAAGATGCACCTTAATTTTGGGGTCTGAAATTTGAAAAAAATGGATTACATAAAGTTATTGAACTCAAGTTTTATTTATCATAAAATTCATACAACTCCTCATCACTTGCAGGAAATGCAAGTAAAAAAATCTACAACCACTGTGTAAGACGCACCCAGTTTTTAGACCCCAAATTTTTCGGAAAAGGGTGCGTCTTATACATGGGGAAATACGGTACTTTACTACCGATCGCTAGAAGTATAGAGCTACAGTTTAGCGGTATGTTATAACTAGCTTTCCAACCAAATCCCAGCAAACGAAGCAGACCCCCTCCATGAGCTGTGGGATCCGTCGTCCCCTGCATGTGTGTTGGTCACAGGAAATACATGGTCAGCCCCTGACCCTAAGAGCTGGCTGAGCACATCAGGACTCAGCTCACTCAGTGAGAAGCCAGGCGGAGCTTAGTGTTTTCTATGTGCTGTTGTATAAGAAATTACTACCACTGAGCAAAAGGAAGGGTTCCCTTACAAACTAACATATAGGAAGCACCAAAACTGAAATACTATTTTTCAGAAAAATGAAAATTACATGATAAATGACAGCCCTGAATCTTTTATAAAAACTCTTTTCAAGTGCCGTATACCAATATCTCATTTGATACTGAAAAGAGCCCTAGCACAGGATAAGAGCCACTGTCAGAGGGGGTAGGACCTCATCCAAGATCACAACACACATGTCAAACATGGAACCAGAATTTTAGTCCTCTTAATTCCAAGTACAGGCAAAGCGGCCAAAAGTTGTGGCATTTCAAAGAAGCCTCTTCCTGGTCCCACAGTATCATAACAATATCCAGAGGATGTAATGGGCAGGGGGGTTCTTTTTCTTTCTTTTTTTTTTTTTTTAAAGCACACTGCTCCCTCTCATTCTTATTAATGGTCAAGTAGTTTTAACTGAAACCAGGAGTTACAGATAACAGAGGTCTTATTTTCTAAGGGGTTTATCTCTTCTAGGCCCCTTAATTTGGGGGAACAATTTAAGGGTTTAACTTAAATCTCTTTTGTAATATTTTCCTATATCTTGTCTCCTCCAGTGCAGCACAACTATTTTCCTGGAGTACCACTTTGCACTCTTGAAAATGCTAAATTTAAAAATTAGAAATATATTTCTTAAAGAAATAGTCTTCCTAAAATTGGTGGTCTAATGTCTTCTTTACCCAATGTTTAGGTTTGTAAACCGCCTTTTCATATTTTGCTGGGCTAGAATAAGCAAAAATATTTTTAATTAAAGTACTGGAATTTCAGTGTAGGAAATATAAGCAAAACTTGGGAGAAAAAAAGATTTTAATTATTACTACTATTTCCATAACCTCTAAAGTAATTCAAATACCAGCAATTAAGTGGGCTCCAGTCACTATGTAAACTTGACTATGTATCTGGCTTCTGGCTTCACACAGCAGGCAGCACTCTCTACTTTTTGTGTTTTCCCCTCTAAACTGAAAATTTCTTTCATGCACAATTCTATGTACAAAGCCACATGACCAAGCCGATTTCCAGAACCTAATGATCAGCCTGGAAATTAGCCTTCCTATCGACGACCAGGCAAAAGTACAATTTATGAAAATACCAGATGCTCAAGCAACGTGTCTACAGAATCTGTATAATTTTAGAAAAGTAAGGTCAATGTGCTCAAGCTAGACAGATAACATAAGGAAGCCACGTGGTAAAAAATACCCCTAATGATACAAATTGAGGACAACCGGTACTTAACATCAAAGGACTAGTGTCTTAGAAGACAAAAAAAATGCCACCGTGGTAACCAGAAATAACAATGTAAATTAAAGGGCAGGAACTGGAACCTATTAAGGGATTTCTCTGCTTTTATTTATGATTTTTTTTTTTTTTAGTTAATAAATGAAAATCATTCCTGAAGTTAAGATTTGCTCATTTGATTCTGATTGTATTATTGCTTCTTATAGTTTAGGGTCAACAATTAACTAAGGACAAAGGCTTGAGAAGTTTAGCTTCAAAGTAGCAGCTTTTATTAATTGGATTCAGCCAAATCCAAAAGAACCACTGCATTACACCAGTATACCTTACCCCAGGGTGATAATCCCTCCTCAAGCTGGCTGATGGCAAGGATGGCCTTAATCTCTCATCTCTGAGGTCCCTTAGGTCCCCAAACATTTACTTTGAAATTGTCTGATGTTTGATTTAAAAAACAAAAAACAAAGCCAACAAAAAAAGACATGCACAGTATTAACATTTTAAAAACCCTAGAAAAATGCCCAAAGGAAATTCTTCTCACTCAAGTGAACAGAGCTCTAACTTGCAATAAGGAGAGGAGCCCAGGACAGAGCAACTGGAAATACAGGTATGTTTAAAGGATAACCACACTGAGGAGGCAGCTGGCAACCATTTACTGAATGGAGGTGGAACTCTAACAGATTAACACCTGGATGATTGGCATGTGTGTTAAAACATAAACCATAGCCCGCTATATATATATATATATATATATATATATATATATATATATATATATATATATATATATATATATATATATATTGTTTTAAGTTCTGATCTTAAGATGATAAAACAACTGATACTATCAATGTCTTAATACAATAGAGTTTAATGTTATTTACATTGCCTTTTGGAATCAGTATTAACTTATCTGGATTTAAAGTCACATGGGCAAGATATCCTGAGGGACTCTACCACTGGCCTTGATTGTCATACCTTATTCATATTTTTATCCAATGAGTTCCTAGCAGTTTCTGGCACGTATTACTCTATTAAGTATTTATTCAACAGTTGAATAACTAAGTTAACATCCTTTAGAAGCTCATTCTAGTGCTTTATCATCTTGATAATTAAGACATTGTTTATGAAATTCAACAAAATGCTCATGTCTTAAATTAAGCCTATGACCAAATTTTTCTTTTCAGTGTATTAACACTACCCACCAGTATGTCAGGAGCTCCAAGTAAAAGCTACAGCAATAGTGTAGGAAGTCCCCAAGGCTTGTGAGCTTTGGAGTTTTTTAAGAAGCCACCGCTCTAAACATGGCCCCTATGAAAGGATTCTCATGTTCTCAAGTGGCAATATCCAATGCCTAGCAAGAGTAAAATATGTTTTTGTAGCTTTGGTGATTGATCCTATAATCTCTTTTTAATATCCCTTCCTCTTAAATCATATGTCCCACACAACAATTTAATTCATTTCACTGGAATGGTTCATGTGTGAATGCATTTATTAAGCAAACAAAAATCAACAAAAAAGTCTTTTCTGTGTAAAACTCATCCCATATTTCTACCATTAAAATCAAATTAGGTGGTTTATCAAGCAGGGAACTGTTTCCATCCCTTATGAATTCATATAAGTATACATGGAATTTGTTTCACTTGACTTTTGATATACAAAGGGAAAAACAAAATATCCTGATGCTTACCCCAAGTACATTCTGAACTGATTAAAAAAAAAAAAAACAACAAACCAAAAACAAACAAAAAAACCCGCCGCTATTTTAAAAACCCCTCTTACGATTTTACAATAAATTCTAGTCAGCCAATTTCCTTACTTGAGTTGAGTATCTCTGGGACAAAACTGTAGTCGGTCAAAATCTTTAAAAGATAAAAAATAATCAATTACCACTCATGACTTGTACAGAACAAATCAATTATTTTCAAGGTTACTCTAACAGGGCCAGGGTGGGGCTTACCGAGTCCACATTCCCCTATTGCTACAACTTTCCCCTTGTTGTTTTCAGCAAGATTTAGCAACTCCATTAAATAAAGATCAGGATTATTCTTTTCAAATTCGTCACATCTTGTAGGATGACATCCAACGGTACTGAAAAACATATCTAGCACAAAATAATGTCTTAGGATTATTTTCAAAATATTTTTTTCATATTTATATTTAATATACATACATGAGAGAATATCAATTTCAACTGGTTGATTTTTAACAATAGCCATCAACTATTCAAACGGCCAGAACTGCATTAGGTTAATCACATAAGAATTTTTGGAATACCTTAACAAAGTAGAACATGAAAACTGCCTTAATGTACTGGCAAAAATAATTAATGTAACTCTTTCTAAAGCTTGGTATTTACGGAGCCTTGTAGAATAGAAAATGAAACAATCTCTTGGAGAATGAAATGTCATAACCTAATTTTATCTTTTATTATTCAATGTTCATGTGGCTAATTCCATGTATTTAATGTAACAGTTACAATGCACTCCTTCTCCTTACAAAGGGTGACTGAAAGAGGTGGAAGGGGGATTTGTTTTCCTAATAAAAAATAAAGCTCACTTATGTGGAGGCCATATTTTGAAAGCTTTAGTTGTATGGAACACACATGTGAAGTCAAACAGAGCTTTTGAGTGGCGTAAGGTACTCCTTGTACCTGGACCCAGGGGAGAGGTGGCGAGCCCCCTAGGGCTCTCCTGCAGAGGTTTATGGATAAAGGGAGGCAGAGCTTTTTAAGCAGAGAGGACACAGGTTGTGGAGAGGAGTGGAAGAGGGCTGACATCCGGGGTCCGAGAAGTTTTAAAAACATATCTGTCTGGGGGTAAAGAGTATGGAAGATAATTTTCTTATACACTTCACAAGCTCTGGGAAGAGGACTACCTTTATGACCTTAATCACTAAGAAAAAGTATCAGTGGATCCTGCCATAAAAAATAGCTTTTAATAAGTCAGTATTTTGGAAAAATAATGTGGGATGCCTTCGTCTTCAGTGTCTAGCAGATGAAGCATCCCCCCCACCACAGAGAGTTAAGTAAATGAGTGCCAGATAAAGGAGGTGTTTTATATCATTAGGATTCCTTTAGGAACCAATCCCAAAACTTCAAAGATTTCAAATAAGTGCAGAATGTATGAACATAAAGTAAAGTATCTGAGGGATTATTAACTTGCATTCCTGGGCCTTGCACATTATTACATATTTAATAAATGGTTTTTCATGACTTAAGTTAAAAAATAATAAAAAGCAACTCATCTTAAACACATTACAATATACATGCAAACATTCTAAATCAGGAATATCTGAGGTTTAATTGTATACCTAATGACCTTAATTCTCATTAACTGAAATCTTAAAACAATCCTTATTAAGTACAATGAGAGGGTTTTTATCAAGCATCTGATATACCAAAGGGCACTTTGAATTTTTCCATCTTAATCATGGTCCATTGAAATTAGTCTATTTTCCTGCTGTTTTAACAGTCACGATCCATTGTATTGTACCTGAAGCAGTTCAGGAAAGACTTCTTCAAAACAACTTAATTCATATTTTTTTTGGTAAAAGGAATATGCAGATACCATTTGTTTGTGCCAAATGCAGTGCATCTTTACTGTCTTGTAGATTTCCGCCTGTAATCATAAACTGAAATAGAAAGCAATAAAATAAGCCCACTTTAACAGGGTATCAGTAACTCTTCTCCAAACACACCTTCCTGCTGCTTTTTTCCAGAATGCTTTTCTCTTAGACCCTTCCTTTAAAAGCCACTGGAAGATCACCTCCTATGTAGTGTTCCGTCTACCTCACCACGGACATGCAGACACACAATACACAGAATTCACCACTCCTTCCTATTAAAATGTACTCACATGTCAGTCTTTCCTATTCTATTGGACCATGAGTTCTTGATGACAGTGATCATACTGCTTGTGAAACGTTTCAAGAGACTGAAGAACTACGGCTCTCTGAATTTAGAATTCTGTTCATCTAAATTAGTGATTCAGTGGCGCTATTTCAGCAGTTCTCCAAGTGTGGTGCCGGAACCCCTGGGTTGAGATCAAAGTGATTTTCATAATACTAAATTGCTCTCTGC
>NW_017731428.1:4143519-4177891 GCF_001890085.2 Hipposideros armiger | reverse complement strand
AGCTTGGGTCAGGAATCAAACTGGCTACCCTGTTGGTCAGAGCTTGCACTCTTGAGCGAGCTCTTAACCAACTGAGCCACTCGGCTGGCCCTCTCTCTGCCCTTTTCACTGTCGCTCGGTCATGTCATGCGTGTGCAGTGAAGAATTCCAGAGGCCACATGGTGTGTAATAAATATCACGACAGACTAACGGCAGAAACAGTATTCAACGTTCAGCAGTCTTCTATTAAGCCAGATATTAAAGAGGTGTAAAAAAATGTAAAACAATTCCACTCGTGCACTAAATTGTTTGATTTGTAAAATACTAATTTTTCATAAAAGTATGCTATTTATGTGATATAATGATTTGTCATTTTTAAATGAATTAATAGATATTTAAGTTTTTTCTGCTTTACTTTCGATACCATGTATTAGATAAAACCCACATAAAACAAAAGCTCTTTGGGACCATCAATATTACTAAAAAATATAAAGGCGCTCTGAGACTAAGAGTTTGAGAGCTGGGTTAATTGGTTAATAGTGTGTACTGATGAATTCTTTGTAGAGAAATATATGGCTCCTGGCAAAGAAGCATACTTCTAGAGACAGCTGTTAGGGTCCACTGGCTGTTGGAACACCAGCTTTGCAAATCTGTTAAAAGGAAAATGCCACCAAAGTGCTATGTGTTGATGGTGACTATTGAGGCAGTGCCGTCTAAGTGCACATTCTTTTACAGAAGGAACTGAAGCACTAAGATGCATATTTTTAAAAGCATACTTCAAGAGTTTCATTGAGCTAAAATGAAGAACTCATTCTAGGTACATACCTAAAGAGAAAACATACAAAGCACAGGAGGGAGTACAAATGATAAACAGACATTTTCACATAGCAACTTAAACGTGTAACATGATAGACACTAGTATCTATCAGGTAACCCATAGCCATAATTAAATCCTCAACTGCCTATAAAACATAGGGTATAAGATTATTAACAAAAATATTAGGAAAACCTTGTTTACTAATACTACCTAATTCTTTAATACAAGACCAGATGCCCAAATTCAGAAATTCAATTATGTAAAATAGTTTCTGATCAAGTTTACCTTTTATTTTATCTGTAACTTTTCCAAATAGATGAAAAAAGTTAAGAGCAAGACTAGAGGACATAATTTCATCTCCCATGTTGATAAGATGATGGCAGCTTCCACCATAAACATAACAGAGGTTGTTTATTTTATGCCCAATACAATACCAAGTGCTTTCCATTCCATTTTTATTTAACCCTCACAACAACTCTATTAATTAGGTACTATTATCATTCTCCAAGTGCAGACAAGAAAACTGAAGTCTACAGTGATGAAGCACCCAGGTTACAAAGCTATGAAGAATGAAGCTGGGGTTTGAAGTCAGGTTTGAAATTCCATAACCTAACTTCCAACCACTACAATTACCTGCAAGATACTGAATTAAATTTCAATTTGGAACCAGGTCTAAGTACATTTCACTTCAGTCCTGTCATTCCTAAGTCTGTGTGTGTGTGTGACTAGAAATGTTAAGCTTGAACTATTCATGGCTAACACATGAAAATTTAGGAGCTTGGTATTTTTCAGTCTGCATTTGAAAGCATTTCATAAAATGATTTACCAAGCAGAGAATGACTACACAATGAGAAATTAACGTAACTGTTAACCTTTCTTATTACAATAACATACAATTTTACAGTTGTAGACAGAACTCATTTAGTCAGCAGTCACTTCTTAAAACGAAGTTATTTAACTTAGAAGCAGTAGCCACCAAGTGCCCTGATACCACAACGAAATTTAACCTTATTTCTTGTGAGTACTAACTTGCTATTTAAAAAAAAAATCTATTCAAAGAATTTGACACTGAACTAATATTCATTTGCTCAGAACTCTCTAAAAAGTAGTAGGAATTTTCCCAATAATTAAATTATTATAGTTATTTGAAATGGTATACCCATACTATAAAAACTAGACTTGGTGACAGATTCATGTCTTTTTGATTGCTTAACTCCTAGGTAAGTGCTAAAGTATGTTATAAAATGTAGTAAAGAGTTGCCTCTTCAGAAGCCTGATAATTCAGATAGGTTTAAAAAAAAATTGCAGACACTCTGCCATTACCACGTTTCTGATCATATGGGAGGACTACCCATGAGGTCTGCGTCATTTAAACAGAATCATTTAAACTGCTCTGAACAGAATATGTTGATATATTTTATTTCATTACCTTGCTAATATTACATATTGACAATATAGTCTCAAAAAATGCCAATTGTGGCATTGGCTCTTTCCCTTCTATTCTGCAGTATTTTAACCAAAATTTAGTTTAAAAAAAAAAAATCTCAAGAGTAACAAAAACTAGATGTTACCTTTTTAACACCAACTTGGACAGCTCTCTGTATTACATCCTGTAAGTCATCTGTAAAAGATGAATGAATGCTGCAGTAAGGAAACCTGGTCAATAAAAATCCATTTAGCTACAGAATCACATTTACTAAATCAAAATCAAATTAATACTGTTTAATGAGTACTTTCTTATAATAGAGCTAGTGGTAACCTTAAAAAAAAAAAAAGGAAAGAAATCTGTATAAAGCAGACTAGATGAAGAAGTATCCTTTTAATTGTATTTTTACTCTGCTGACTGAAAGGAAAAGTGACAAAAATCAGGAGGTTCAAAAATAGATGAATTTGCTCACTACAATTTAAGTCACTAGCTTTGAATTTCAAACTTGTTGGTACTGTATTTTATTTAAAACATAAAAGACAAGCATTAAGATTATTTTTACTAGGGGTTTTCAGAGCACATCTGCAGTGCCTCCAAAAACATGACATAATATCTATTTATAAATTTTAGTCAATGCTGTATTTCTATCATTACCATTCCCATTGAGGAAAGAGAATTTCCCTGACAGTTGTTTTTGCTCTTTCCCAAAATTCATTGTAAAGTAACAATACACTTTTCTGGAGAGATGGACAGCAATTACTAAGCTCTGAGAGATAAATGGATAGCAAAATTAAACAGTTATGTCATAAAAATCTATTTCTTAGTTTCATATTTAAGCATCATAGTAAATATATTGGAATTCAATTACTGTTACTTCTAGAGTAGCAATAATATTTATTTTAGACAAAAAATAATCAATTTAGTGAACTTAGAAACTAAGTAGGGCAACCAGTTTTGCTAGTTACTATAAACTAGAGTAATACTGATACTGTTCATTATAAAATTTACTTCACAAGCACACGTATACAAACCTAGAGTTAGAAAGTATGTAATCTATTAAGTGCCATAAAGACAAGAAAAGCAGACTAATTTATTTAGTAGTTGAACTGTACTATGTAAGTAACACAAAGACCTCAGCTAAACTTCTAAATGAAGTAGAAAAGGAAGTTTTGAGGTAAGGTTTATGAAAGCTAACATTTACCTTTCTTCATCTAACACTCCCTTTTACCTTTCTTCATCTAACACTCCCTATATTTAGAGCTTTCACTTAGTATCACCTAAAGGCCGAGTAAGATTAGCTTCTGGCTGAACTTGATGAAATGTGCAATTTCACATCATCTGGAACCACAAAACCAAATTTTCCTGTTTGCATTTACATAATCACAAGTACAGTAATTTTTTGAGGCAATATTCACAGGCTAATTTATTGGAAAAATTCTGCTTTTAAGAATTTGTCACCATCATTTCCTGCTTAGTCACCTGACATAATAAACTTTTAAAATTCACTGGATATGATAAATATAAGCCATTTTGCATTTGGCTAAGATTCCCACCAATCTTTGAGGCACTCCTCTTCCCACCTGTGTATACTGTAGGCATCTAGGATCTAGTAGGTCTCACTGGAAAGGGGGAAAGCAAGACAGGGAGGATGGACTGCAGTGCCACCTCCTAAATCACTGGCCACTGAGTCACCCAGCTGAAAATGTTTCCAAAAATCTAGACATACTGACTTTAATTATGTGTCCCACTGTTCAATTGCTTAAAAGACTAAACATCAACTATGTTTGACTTTTGTACATATGGTTTATTTAAAGTTCTATATTCAAAATTATAAACTTCTTAGGATAAGAAGCACATGATTAACACTTTGTTATAATAGGTACTTTATAAATGTTCATGATCACGGTTTACCAACATGGCTTATATGTGTTTCACTTTGTTTACAGTTTTATCCAAGATGCATAAGTCCTTTAATATTTCAGTTTTAAGAGTGGATTATGCTTTTCAAGATCTCCTTGAGGAAAAGGATTTATCTTCATAAAGAAACTATTTACCTTAATAAAAGAAACATTTACCTTGATGCTTTTGAACCCCCCTATAAATTCCTCTGAACATAGGATCTGTCAAGTTGATACCAATATCTGTGGGAAGCAAAAATAAAATGATAAATCATCAAGAATGTCTACTTGAACTTCTACTTTAAATAAAAGCTCCTGTTACAAAACTTCATTCACACGTTCATTCACTCAAACAAACTGAGTGCCTACAGCTTGTCAGTTCCTGTGCTAGACACCTGGTGATGAGTAAGAGATGAATACAAGATGAGTAAGAGAGAATTCCTGCTGTTAAGAAACTTGTGGCAGAATTGGGAAGGAAGACCTATTGGAAGATAATTAAGAAATATTACAATTAGACACTGGCGCTGTGGGACAAAGAAGAGGAAAACCTAACCTAGTCTGGTAGCTGGCCCAGCAGCGGCTTCCAGAAAGAAGGGATCCCTAAACTGAACCTTCAAGGATGAGTCCGAGTTAACGAGGAAAAGGGAAATTGTAGGCAGGAGGAGAAGCAGGAGCAAAGCATCCGGGGTGCGAAACAGCACAATGATCGTGGGGAACTGCAGGCCCTTCTAGCTGCTGGAGAAAGGTGTAGGGAAGAGAACGGCCAGACTCAGCTATCAAGAAGCAATGATGGCTTTTAAGCAGAGGAGTAAGCAGAGGAATGAGATGTCAGGAAGGCATCTCACTCTGGAGTCTTTGTGGCGAGTACAATTCGAAGGGAGCAACTGGAAATAGGCAAAAGCTCGTATTTCCAATGAAGAGAACCTGAATTGGGGTAACGCCAGTGAAGATGCAGAAAGGAGAATAAATGATCTCCTTTATTCATCAAATACTTACGAAGACCGACTCTGTGCCAAGCACTATGTAAGGAGTTAGGGCACACAGAAATGAGTAAGACCCAACACTTGGTCCCTGCCTTCCAGAAATTTACAGTCTATATGGGAACTACAAATATAATTTGTGATTAATAAGCTAGACTGTAGGCAACACGAGGCAAGAAATGTTTATCTCCATTGCTGTAGCCCTAGAAAGTGGCACAATGGTTGTGTGAAAAATAATATAAATGGAGGCATTTCAAAATGGAGTCAGAGCTCCCAATCCAGAGGAACTGCCTTGCACGTCTTATCCCTCAAACCTCTGGAATATTTCAACTGCAGAAAAGAACCTGTGGGCTGGGCCACATAACACTGTATTCCAAACAACTGTTCACAAAGCTAACAGCAAAGCAGACATCCTGACTACGGGACTGAAAATTAAACATACTTTAGAATTAGAACCACTGTGTTTTGCTAAAGAATAACTTAGCTTACTTATACCTATAGAAATTCCTTCCTTCTATTTATGTAATTATTCCCCTTCCCTTTCTCATAAATTTCTTTGCCTTCACCTCTTAATCAGAACAGTATTTGGGTTTCTGCCTGAATCAGTGCTTTCCAGAATTGTGATTCTTTTTTATCTCAAATAAACGCTTGTTGCCTCTAACCTTGCCTTTTTATTTCAAGGTTAGCAGCACATAGTGAGAGTTCTATACACATTCAATCTGCCAATAATTATGTACATGGGCACACAAAGAAGGGGCAATAGATAGCACTTTTGGCAATGTGATGAGAAAAGCTTCACAAAAGAGGTCAATCTTGAAGAAAGCTACAGCTCACAAGCTGACGAGTGGAAAGGGCATTGTGCATACGGCTGTGTGCAGTACACACTGTATCTGAAGACTGGAAGAAACACCTTGAGCCTGTAGAGCAGTGGTTCTCAATGGACAGCCATTCTGCACCCCTATCTTCTTCTAACCCTCCCGCCCCAAATTTAGCAACATCTGTATTCATTTTTAGTTGTCACAAATGAGAAGCGCTACTAGCACCTAGGCTTAAGGCTGTAGATGCTGCTAAATATCCTACAAAGCACAGGCTAGCCTCTCACAACAAAGAATTATCCAGCCCCAAATATCAAATGCTATTCCCAGTAAGTGCTGCTGTAGAAAACAAGGGAACATGGGGAATAACAAGATGTGAAGTCAGATTGTGATGGCCATGGGCAATAACATGTCGCCCTTATTTAAAATACACACCAGTTAGCTTTCAGCGCTAGGAGAATCTCCAAGTTCATGGTGGTGGGGGCTGCTGCCTACCAATAGACCCCCACATTTTTTCTGCTGAGTTTCAGCCTCTTAGCATGTTCTCCCTTACATTTCTGCCAAGCTGGTCCTCAGTCAGCTCTGTTGCTTCAGCAGTAAGACAGACCTTGCAAGGTGAATGGGCGTTTGGATAAGTCAATCAAGAGATGGTGGGAAGAGTATTACAGGCATTTGAAACAGCAAGAGAAAGGCACAATGCCGAAAACTTCAAAGATATTTGGCCAACAGCACATATGTTAATGGTGGGTGGGAGATGAATTCACAACGGGTACCATTTAGAGGTTGTTAATAAACAAACATCATTGAATACCAAAATATAGGGGTTTTTCAGTGGAATGGCCCAGATCACAAGAAATGAGCATGCACTTTTTTTTTATAAGGAAAGGAAATTAGATAGGGAAGGGGGCAGGCTGAGAAAGGAAACCAAGGGAAGAGAGGAGAGTTCTGCCTAGAAGAATCCTTGCCAGGGGTCAGTCTAGCATCCACCATTGATGATCATTAGCACAAAAACCATGTGCATTTGCACCTCTTCTGCCCAATTCCCCTTTGTGCACCAAGAGATTAGAATTTTTCCAAAGCAATCTTTTCCTAGAAAACAAAGTGAAAAACAAAAAACAAAAAGCAAGCAAATTTAGTAAGTAAACTTTATGACAGTAATTTAAAAAGTGAATTGAAGATTAGCTTGGAGGTTCAATTTATGAAGCTTTTCCAAGTCTTTGTCTCAACCCTAACAGGAATGGATGCTAAAACGTTCTTCAGTGCTTACCCTGAGGCAGACACCAGTTGAGGCCAATTTCAGGTGGTACCACTTCCTCTGGGAACCTACCTCTTCCTGATGTGGATCAGTCCTTCAGGCCCTAGGTCACACTGTACTTCAAAGATCTATATTCAGCTTTGGACGCAGGTGAGCCTTGGAATTTTGGATATCCTGCAGTGGTTCAGGCACCAGTTTCTTCCCTTTTCTGCAAGTCTCTTGTGACTTAGGGCCCTAAGTCCTTTTCTTTCTGACATATAGTCTGTCTGAAGTGTATTCCTCAGCCTGTTGTTAGAGCTGCTTTCTATCCTTTGATGAAAAGCTGCTTCACCTTGGTTCAGAACATGCTACCCCAAAATAAGCTTTGGCATACTGGTAATTTTGAGCTGAAGGTACTTGAGAATTAGCAGGTGCAGGGCAGGCTCTTTGATCTCCCCTCTTCCACCTAAAAGCAGGTCATAAGATTTCCCATGAGAAAGGTGCCCTCCCTGTACCAGGAAGAGAACATTATCACCAGAGATTGAAAGTCAAAGCCAAAACATATATGTACAAACAAACTCCAAATAACCCTTACTTTCCATTAGTTTCCCCTTATATTTCCTAGTCACTGTCCCACAATTTACACAATTTGAGCCCCTTTGTCTTATCACATTCCCACTTAAGCTTTTGGGCTTAACAGTTTCTGTGGGTCTTCATTTTCCTTTTGAAGACACCCATGTATACGAAAAAGTCAAATCCGTAAGTTTTTCTCCTGTTAACCTGTCTTATGTCAATTTAATTCTTAGGCCCAGCTATAGAACCTAAGAGGGTTTCCTCCCCTCCAGAGGCAAATATCTTCTTTTTCTGTGATTCACTTCTGTTTCCTCAAAGAAGTTCTCCTTTATACTGGATGGCCTCTGTGCCTCCCACGCCCCACCCACCTACTCACCAGCACACCTGCAGGGTGACTATTAACAATACAGAGGGGCCAAAGAAAGTTCGAAATGATCCTCTAAAAGTATTCAATCTGTGAGCAAGTTCCAAGAAGCACAATACAATGGAGGACTTGCAGGTAAGGAAAGAGAATAAGCTTTGAAGTCAGAATTCCTGGCATTGATGAGCTGAGTGACTTTGGGCAAATCAGTAGGCCTCTGAGCATCTGTTTCCTCACTAGGAGGGTGGGCACAAAATTTCTCCTTTCAAGGATGAAATGTAGCTCAAACTGGAAAATGAATGTGAAAGCATTTTGCAAATTAAAAGCCCTGTCAAATGTAATTATTTTTACTGAGCACAGCATAAATTCTGTAACATGCCAACAACAAATGGAATTTTAGTCAACATTAGCTATACAGACATACCTCATTTTATTGAGCTTCACAGATGTTGCATGTTTTACCACCTGAAGGCAAAGGCCTTCTGCCAGAAAAAGATTATGCCTCGCTTTACTGCAATGGTTTGGAACCGAACCCACAATATCTCTGAGGACACCTGTACTATCATACTACCTTAAGTGGTTAATGCTCCCAATCCAAGAATGCACTATTAAGTAGCCAAATGTAAGTCAATCTGTTTAAACTTAAAGACTTATGCTACAATCATGAGAAAAAGGCCAGTCAAAATCCTATTTAACTTGTTCAAAATGTTCCAATCTGTAACAAGGGATAGTATCTTTTAAATTAAAAAGTCCCAATCAGAAGTATGTCTATTAGCAATAAACTTTAAAAAAAAAAGTAAATAATATAGGACCATCAATCTAGCCAGCTCCAACCAAAGACAATAAACAACTTGAAAAACTAAGAAAGTGAGAAGAGGAGTAAGAGAGAATGACTAGAAGTAGAAAAAAGGCAAAGTGGAAAATTACTACTTCTGATTAGGGAGGAAAATTGAGAATTCATATATTTCATGCCATGTCGCCTTACATGAATCAGCAATGTTTCTTTTCCATTTATTTTTTTTAAAGCTGACTTTACTGTTACAAATTAATTCCGGTACTAATGAGTTTTAGTTTTCAAAACAAAATAAGAGTGGAAAACATGTTTGCAACGAAAAGAAAACCACATCTCCAAACCGATAACCTCACTGTTTAGGCTTAGTGAATCACGTCATATCACTGTCACCTACGATCTAGGGATACTAAAGGGCAGCAAATACGGCATTTAAAATTGTTTTTGACTTACTTAACCTTTAGCTATAACTTGAAGTTTACAGGAAATACAGGAGATTGGAGAACAATCTAGACACCACCACACAGCATATAGACAAACCCAGAAAAAGAGGACGTCTGTGGCACAATTAGCCAAGAGGCTCCCCTCTAAACCCAGAAAGACTAAGCTCAGCGAGACACCCGCGTCCCAATCCCAGTTCTCACAATGCCCCCCCGTCACGTCTTCCTAAGTGCCTGGTAGTAACTAATCTGACCCCTCTGGTTCCTGTGGCCAAAGCCGTCCTCCTCTAGGCCACGGAGAAGGAAAAGGGGGCGGAGGTGCACCGTGGGATGGAGGGGAATATAATGACTGGCCTTTTTTGAATTGGTTTTGCTCCCTTTTCTCTTGTCATTGAATACAACACAGATGTATGAGGAGCATACATCATAACCATACCGCTCGAGAATCTTTAGAAATAAGCACACCTTGCAAGCCAGCACCTACATGCACCAGAACATCACCGGCGCCCGTTCCCACCGAAAGCCCTTTCAACCTTCCAAAAGCCGGAGAGCTCATCCCGAGTCCTCTGGCCGCGGCGAGCGACGCCCCGATGGTCAGAAAAGCCCGAGAACCGAGAAAACACCTTACATACCCACGAACTTGAAGCGACTCATGACTACGGCCCGGGGCTCCTCACCGGCGGAAGCGGAAGTGGCCGCCCGTAAGCCCGCCCTTCCGGCGGCCCCGCCCCCTAGCCGTTTCCCAGGCGCCCTCGCGGCCGCTGAAGGTGAGGCGGCCGTCATGTCGGTTTCGGCGACGGCGGCCTACCTGACCCACCAGCAGAAGGTGTTGCGGCTGTATAAGCGAGCGCTGCGACACTTGGAGTCGTGGTGCATCCACAGGTTCGGGAGAGGGGGCTCCAGGGCGCGGGGAGGTGACCCTGGGCCCCCCCCCCAGGGTGGCTGAGAGGCCCCGGGGGACCGCGCATCTCAAGGACTTCGGGGACGCAGTGGGAAGGCGTCCCCTCTCCCCACATGAGCCCTCCCATAGACCCTGGTTCAAGTCCAGACGGAGCCGCCCGTGGCTTGCGAGACCTTGAAGAGTTGCTTCCCTGGGTTGAGCCTCAGTGTCCTGTTAAGGACGACGGACTCAGGATCCGGCGCTCGCTAAATAAATAGCTTTCTTCCTAGTAACGTAGTTGACAATAGGTGCATTATTTTCTTTAGTCGTCCCAACAAATGTGGGAATTAGGGACTGTTTAGCCTTATTTTATGGATGAGGAAATATCGGCGTGGGGAGGAACTTGCTCAAGGCCCTCCAGCTGGTAAACAAATGGTCGAGCCAGGATTAAAACTCAGGTGTCTTTTTAAGTCCAAAACATCATCCTTCTCCCACCGTTCCCATAAGCTTTCCTGTTTTTACAGTAGCGTCTCCAGTCCTTTTTATTGCCTTCACCTCCCACACAATTTCCTTTTTCCTCTCTCGATCCATCTGAGACTAGTCTTAGAGCGTAGTCTTAAATACAGATATTTTTTTTTTCCGTGACCTCCATGCAATGCAAGGTGGGGTGACAACCCAAATGTGTGACTGCCAGGCCTCCACCCCCTTATCAGAACCCCCAAACCTCGTGCCGGGAGAAGCGCTCAAAACTGAGTAGGCCTAGAAGGGTAGCTGGTTATCATTTCTAATCTCCAGCGTCATTTTGGTTTAAGGGACAAATACCGGTACTTTGCTTGTTTGATGAGAGCCCGGTTTGAAGAACATAAGAATGAGAAGGATATGGTGAAGGCCACCCGGCTGCTGAGGGAGGCGGAGGAAGAATTCTGGTACAACCAGCATCCTCAGCCGTACATCTTCCCTGACTCTCCGGGGGGCACCTCCTATGAGAGGTACGAGTGTTACAAGGTAGGTGCGCACTGCAGGGGCGGCCGCCTTCTGGGAGGTGGGCGTTGCTGCTCCGGGTCCAAACTTGCCCTTTTAGGAGCAGCTAGGAGGTTGCTTTCCTGAGACCGTTGTAGGTAATTTTCTTTAGGTTTCAGTTTTCTCTCTCCCAGAGGACGTTAGGACTTTTCTTTCTGCGTTCAGCTCCAAGGTCTTGCAGTATCTTTTTGGCACAGTACAGTGTTAAATGACTTGGCAAATAACCCATCTTTGGATCTTAAAGTAACCCGCTTTGAATTGGTGCTGAGTATTTCTGGGAAAGTCTAGGTAAAGACATCCAAAGAACATAAGCCCACCCTGGATACTTAGAGAACATGGGTAGGGGAGGAATGGTGCCCGGTCTTTCTTGGACTGACGGTGCTGGTTTTCAGCCCTAGGCTATTTTACTCTAAGGCATTCTCCTTTTCGTTGGTCCCTGCTTGTCCTCTGCCAGTCATTGCTTAGTGTCAGAAACAGCCTGATACTTGCCATGATTATGAAAAATGCACCTTGAGTGTTGTCTCCTGTCCCCCGAGCAGGCCCTTCATTGGCATGTAAATGTGCACTGTGGAATGACGCCATGTTTTCCTCTCCTGACAGGTTCCCGAGTGGTGCTTAGATTACTGGCATCCTTCCGAGAAGGCAATGTATCCTGATTACTTTGCCAAGAGAGAGCAGTGGAAGAAGCTGCGGAGAGAAAGCTGGGAGCGAGAAGTGAGTCTTACCTGCATTTTACCACGTAGCCCGGTCCTCCTGGTCCACACCTGGAAGGAGCTCAGGTTATGTTCCCCACTGGACAGGGGGCCAGAGTCCAGTTTTAAGGAACTCTGGCCCCTTGCCTCTCAGATATACTTTGTTTCTAAGTGTCTTAAATGTAATATTTACAGCCATCTTACAAATAAGTCACAGTGTGTTCCCTGGTCTTCTGGGTTTTCTGGTCTCTAATTTTGCTTCTCCCCCCCTCCTTCTCAGTCCTTTGCCTCACCTTGCTATAGCCTACTGTCCCTTTACCTTTCTCTCCACCAGTACCTTGGACACTTTTCACTCATCTTTTGATGTCTGATTTACATTTTTATTTTATTTATTTATTTTTTTAGCTGAGCCATCCTGCCACCTGTTGGCAGCTTAGCGGCAGCTCAGCTCGGGCCGGGCATTGAACCGCTGTTGCTCAGAGCTCACACTCTTGAGCGAGCTCTTAACCAACTGAGCCACTCGGCCGGCCCTGATTTACATTTTTAAAAGCTCAATCTTGCTGTAGTGTGAAGCATATATTGGAAAGGGTACGGTTAGGAGGGGAGAGACCAATTTGATGTTATTGCAGTTTCGTCAAAAGATTATGGCAGCCAGCAATGGCTGGCGAGCGACTGCCTCACCCGGGAAGAGTGCAATGATAATACCAACATGGGCCAGTGAAGCGACGTCCTCCACAACTAGACTGAAGAACAAAAGGACAGCAACTTGTCTGTTCCCCTTCCCCCAATTCCCCAATAAAATCTTAAAAAAAAAAAAAATTTATGGCAGCCGGCACTAGGGTGGATGCAGTGACTGTGGAGGGAAGTAGATTCAGGATACTGTTTGGAAGATGTGAAGATTGATTGGATGTGTGTGTGGGGGGGTGGTGAGGGACAGGGAGGACTCAAGAATAATTTCCAGGTTCTAAGCTTTAGTATCTGGAATTTGGTGATAGTGTTTATTGAGGCAGGGAGAATGTGTGTGTGTGTGTGTGTGTGTGTGTGTGTGTGTGTGTGTGTGTGTGTGTGGTGGGGGGGGGGGACAGGCATCAGAGGGACAATCAGGTGTTTGGTTTGAAGTGTTAAATTTAAGAATGTTAAATTTGAGAGTGTTGTGAGACATCAGGTGCCGCTATCAGTAGGTGACTTTGGATGTAGGAATCTGGACCTCAGGAGAAATTTGAGCTTGAAATAGAAATCTGTAAGTTAACCATTGTTCTAAGAGCTGCGGAAATGGATGAAATTCTCAAGAGAGAACAGAGAGAAAAAGTCGCAGGAGTTCCCATTTGTAGAGGTCAGGAAAAGGAGACCAAGGAGCCTCCGGCACAGAGTCCAGGAGAAAGTGTTTCAGGCCTGCCCGGGGCCGAGTCATCGCTATAGGAAGGGCGTTAGTGGTCTTGACTAGAACCTTTTCTGGAGGATTTAATCGCACTGATAATAGTGAGCAGAAAGCGAGGAAGAGAAGACAGGAGGCGGAGATGATTCTTGAGATGTTTTGCTAAGAACAGTAATTGGAGGCCAAGGGATTCTTTTCTTTTAAGAGAAAAAATAATGATGCATATATGCTGATTAGAGGATATGGGGTGAGGGAGAAGTTGATGAGAGATGAAATAGATAAACAAGGAAGTTTTTGAGAAGAGGTATGGAGTCCTGACCCTGCATGGAAGCCTTTGTCTCAGCATTTGGAAACTCTAGATGTATTAATTTATTCATGGAGAGCAGTGGGTTCATGCTGCAGTTGGTCACTCTGATAACCTCTTCTCCACAAAACCTTCCTCCATTTCCTCTTCTCTCTTCCACATTATTAAACAACACATGTGCTTGTGGCTCAGGTCAGTCACGATCCAGAATTGATTTTTCCGGAGGAGGCTTCATAAAGGAAAACTGGGTCTCTGAGGGTCCTCCTCTGCTAGGCCCATCATCATCTCAGAGACCCCTGGAACTGGGAGTAGTCGGGCAACATCAGGCAGAACTGAGCATGTTTTTACAAGTGATTTCATATTACTTCTTGTCCTGGTTGCTATGGGGGGGATGGGGAGGGCTTTAAAATTAGCATCCCTGATGTACGTGAATGGAGGTTTTTTAATGGTGCTTTGGGAGAACACTTAGCTGAGACACAAAAATAAATGTATTTTTGTGGGAGCAACAAGTAGTGGGGGGGGGGCATAACAGGGAATTGGAATGGTTTTGGTTAATGAATAAGAAGTGGGCTGGGAAAGGCTTTCTCAGCTTTATTTTAAGAATAGGAAAAGCTTTAAGGAGAACATTGTTTTTGAGTTTAAGTGTGGGTATAAAAAAAGTCAGTATATATAGAAAACACATTCAGTCGTGAGGATCAGCTAGTGTGTAATATGACACAATCGGAACAAGTGAAGATTGCTCTTCACTGCAGCAGGTTGCACAGGCAGGCTGGCTCCTTTTCTAATCATTCCTTCCTTGACCCCTTCCAGGTAAAGCAACTGCAGGCGGAAACCCCGGCTGGTGGTCCCCGCACTGAAGCTTTGCCTCCGGCCCGCAAGGAAGGTGATTTGCCCCCACTGTGGTGGTATGTTGTGACCAGGCCCCGGGAGCGGCCCATGTAGAGAGAGGAAGACACCTCACCAGTCATGCTTGCAAGTGAAATACATTACAGAAAATATACACACTTGCCCTAATAAAAGTAACTCAACGTGGTGGTATGACTGATGTGTTCCATGTGAGCATTAACATGACACCAAATGACTGTGCCACTGTCTTAACCAGTTTTCTTAAGAAAAGTATGTGGCATGCAGTCAAATGTGTTTTCTCCCCCATTGAGTCACAGATAGCACATGTTGTCAATAAGGGACAACAGTGCAGCAGAACCAGACAAGATTCACTGTGGATTGAGGTGAACAAACTCTAGTTGAAGGCTTAATTAGCTATCATGCCTGGAAGGAAGACGAAGCCGAGAGGGATGCTCATATTGAGGACTTGAGATACCCTCCTGGTTTTCTAAAGATGCCACTGGTGGAATTTTAGTCTTGATTAAAGGTCAACTTTCTCTAACAAGCACATGTTCATCAAATAAACCTGGAGTTTATAAAGTTCTCTCAGGAGTGGAGGTTTGATGGGTGGGGTTAAAGGGTCCAATCTGGGATAAAACTTTTGTGGTGCGTATTTTGGAGGCAGTTTTCCAGCTTTGCTTCCTCTACTGTAGCTTGGATTATCCGCAGACTCAGAGGTCAGGGTATAGCAGGACTCTTCAAATAATGTTTGAAGAAGTTTCTTTCAAAGATAAAGCCATTTTAAAAGCTGTCAACCAAACCAGGCCAAATCAAGAACCTTCAGTTCTTGATAATTCAGTGGAATTACATTCAAACAATTAGCTCAGGCAACTAGTGTTCTTGGGGCTCAACTCAACACAAAGATAATGTTTTGTGAGTTTGCTAAGTAAGCTCAATCTGAGTCTCAGTCCATCTAACATTTGACGAAGACCTCAACTGAATTTTAATAAGACTTGAAATACAGACTTTTTTTTCCTAGTGGTTCTTTATTTATAATGTAGGCTGAAGCAATTGTTACAAGGTAGAAGGGAGACACATTACACAATTGTTATTTATACAAGTTTAGAACAAAAAACTGCACAGGGAGAGGTCAACTCTCAGTACAAACTAGCAACTAAACCACAATGATTTACCTTTAGAAACGATTTCTTTATTTTTAGCTGTGACACTGCTTTTACAATATGCAAAAACACAAACAGAACTACCCAAGGTGTTTTGTCACATTCTTTCTACATTGAATTTGGCAACATTTTATATTAAATTTCTTCAGATTATACTAACGTTTAAAAACTAAACAAGTGATAAGCTGTACCAAGGTACAGTTATGTCCATTTATTTCAAAGGTTTTAAAATATCACTTTTATCTATTGTAGTTACCTTGCAGTGATTTCTGCTTGTGCAAAAACCATCTCAAGCATCATATGCACAATGCATCAGCTACTTTTAGTCATCAAGATTGGTGGGCTAAACCACAGGCACTACTGTTGCTTATATTCTGTGAAAGGAGCTTGTTTTTCAAAGAAAAAAAAGCTTAAATAGGTTTCTAATCATGCCTTTGCTTTAAAGCCATAACATAAAATGTCCTTGAGCAATCACAGCAGTGTTAAATGTTAATATATAGAACAGTGACTATACAGGTACGTTACTCTCACATCCAATGCAGTTATGTATTAAAGCATAAAATTATGTAATTGAAGATAAGAGCCAACAGAAATCTGCAGGGTCTGTGGGACCCACCAAGCTCCTACCCCTTGACAGGTTCGGTCACCAAGGAGCACTTGGAACTGACCAGACTGCTAAGGGGCTTGCTTTCTTTTTTAAACACCATTGTATCCTCCAAACATGAGTCCTCAAAATCTATAAATCTCTGTTGGCTTTAGGGGATGGGCATTATAACAAATTTAACTTGCACTTAAAGAAGAAAAGACATAAATCCATTCCAAAAAACATTACTAGAATACAAAAAAAGGACAGTCTAGTGGTCAGATTCCCAGTGACAATAAATAAATCCTCCTCTCTCCAATGTTTAGTATGAAGCCAATTAAGAAAAACAAGCCCCCGGATTGGTAAACACATTGGCAAGTTGCTAGACTCCAAGCTGGTTACCCTTGTTAAATCCACTTGAGTTTTTTTTCAAAATATTTGGGCTTTTCAATGCGCCCAGCCTGCTGGGCACAGTTAAGTAAAAGGCATTTGCTCTAAGAATTCCCTGCTATTATGTTGAAATGTTTTCACATTTTGAAACTGCCTTAACCTTTTGGATGTATCTGGATTCAATGAAAGTGGGTATAACAGACAAGTAACTAAAGTGGGGGGTTCTATGTCTGCCCGGAGGCAGCAGCATGCACGGGACTGGAGGTGGGTGCTGTGTGCAGTCAAGAGGAATCATGGGAGAAAAGAAGTCCTTAAACACCCTACAGAAACAAACACCGCAATCCAGTATGGCTTATTCGGATGCATTAACCATGAAGCTACTAGAAAGTCAACCTACGAGGCTACTCTTAAATGTGACAGGATCGGCTATGTTGACAGTGTGCCCCTCCCATGGTCCCCCCTCCCCCCCAATCCCAACACAGTCTACCATTTCCAGATTTACTTCACTCCGAATATTGCTCATCAACTGTTACTCCTGTTTTTCTCGTTCAGAACGTAGTATGCTTAAATGAAGGTTTTACCCCTTATCCATGTTGTTTGTACATTAAAATAACTTGAACTTGCTTGTAAGCCAGACTACTACAATGCATCTACAAAAGCTTGCAGGAAAAAAAAGAGAAAAGAAAAAGCTAAGTATAGTTACCCTTTTTTTCTGAAATTAACTACTTCTTGGTTCCCCTGCTCCGACCCCCCACCCCCGCCCCCCTGCTTATGCATTTAAAATTTTACAAAGACTTGTAAAAAAGTTAAATGGAATTTGGCACCTTCAGAAAAATCAAAAGGGAAACTAAGATTAAAATGTGCAGAAAGAAACCTGTCAATATTTACAAATTAAAAGATCAAGATTATGTTAGTTACATGTTGCTTTTCTTATCTAAAGGTGTCAGAGTACTTTCAAAAGAGCTGTATTCTGAGTTGCCTACAAAATCTTTTGTTTGATTATATATTGGAATGGATCGAGACAAATTATTAATTATTATTAATTAAACAGTTCGTTGCTCACAGGCAGCATTTCTTGTGAGCCTTAGAGAGCCTAAGAGAAGCGTGGGGCCGAGCGGTCATTGGTCATGGTCTTCTTCAGCTTCACGCCCCTTCGGATGGCGTTTAGCATGTCTTCTCCTTGCGGGGCATCTCTCGGGCTCAGGTCTGCAGGGTCACTCTCAGGAATCTGGCCTGGGGGGGCTGTGGCGCTGGAGGGATCCCTTTCCTGGTCTTCGGCCTCACTTTCTGGAATCGCCTGTCTGTGCTCCTCGGGGATACTGGGCTTCGGGCCTGGAAGAGGAGGGTTGATGGAGGCTTGGCCACTCCACACGGAGGAGGGCATGCTGGTGACACCCTGGGGGCCCTCACCCACAGACGGCAACTCGGGGTTGTGCTCACCCCGCTCCTCTGGCCCATCCGGAGGGGCTGGCAGCACCCCAGGGAGGTCTGGAACGGTTGGGGTCTTGACAGGGATCACGGGTGTCTTGATAGGGATGGGACCAGCTCCGATGGTCCCCCGGCGGACAGAAGGCTTGGTGGAAGGGGTCCGTCGGATGGTTGCAACCCCTGGGGTGACCATAGCAGGTCCGAGGGTGGTGGGGAGGCCAGCAGTTGAGGCTGGGCGCTTGGCTTGGAACATCCGGCGGTAGGACTGGCTGATGTCACTGTTTCTTGGAATGGTGGAGGATTTGTCGAACTCCTGCTGATCTGCCTCCTGGTCACCACTTACAGAGAAATAATCGTAATCTGAAACTGATGATAGGATTTGATTAGAAATCTCTATGGCAGCAGCTCTGCGCTCTGATTCTTTGGTGTTTGGAGGACCAACGGCCGGAAAGGTAATCTCACCCCAAGCTTCCCCCAGGCTTCTGTGCTGCCCTCAGAAACCGTTCATGTCTAGAACTCCCGGGCAGGGACCTTTGTTCTGTTCACTGATGTGACCCTGGGCACACCTAGAACAGTGCTGGGCATAGCAGGCACGCACGCAAACATTGTGGAGTGGTGGCGAATGTAAAACTGCCAGGCTGAGGCAAAGCTACCTCTGACTATCTCTGGGCAAAATAAAGGGGGTGGAAAAAGAAATTCCACGAACCCTCCAGTCCAGAATTCAACATGAGACACAAATCTCAAACACACTATCCCAGCCCTCACTATCTCCCTCATAATTGTTAGGTGAGGGCTAGGAAACGAATGGAGCTACTGGCAATGAGTCCCTGAACACAAGGTACAAAGCAGGTTCCATTAGTGAGGTGTGCTCACCACTTCGCAAAATGGGGTCATATGAGAGGGGGAAGCTTACAGATTAAACATCTCAGGTTTCTGAACAGCGTTACTACTGGGACTTGGGGCCAGATTCTTTGGTGTAGGTAAGTAAGGGGGGCTTGTGCTGTGTATTATAGGCTGTTTAGCAGCATCCCTGGCCATCTGCTAGACGCCAGTAGCACCTTCTCTAGTTGTGACAAGCAGAAATGTCTCCAGGCATTGCCAATGTCCCTTGGGCAGCAAAATGGCCCTCCACTAAGACCCATCTTAAGGGCTTTGATTGATAGACTGCAAATAGGCTTGGTCACCTATCACAGATCTCCTGTATAATAGCTGTTAGACTGCCATCTTGTGGCTTGTGTGTGTAGTGGGGATGGGGGTGATGGACGCAGGGTTGATACAGGGTTTGGTTGGAATAGGTTAAGAGATTGGGCTTCAGACCAAGACCTGAGGTTCAAATTCCAGCTCTGCTTCTTATTAGTGTGAATGTGGGTAAGTTACCGAGCCTCGGTCCCCACATATGTAAAATAGGGATAAAAATAACCCATCAGTGGTTATATAAAGATCAAATGGGAAAATAAAGATGAAGTGCTTAGCACCAAGTGCTAAAACACAAATGATGTTACCACTAACAGCATCTGTCTGAGTTCCAATTGGGAACTACCCTAGACCTGATAATGAAAAACAAGGGAAGTTGCCAAAGTCCAGTCACTTTCTTAGATGGCAGGTGACTGACAAGTCCAGATCAGCTCTCTGAAGCATTCCAGAGTGAGGAAAATGGTTCTGAAGCCAGTCCACTGCCCAGGGCTTCTGCTGTGGTCAAATGGGTTCCCCTCTCTGCCCCTCCCTGCAAGGAGGATCACCCCGTTTTCTCACCTGGCCCTGCTCAGGAAGCCCAAGTGGCAACCCCATTGCCTCGTACCTTGGGAGGGGATGGTGTCCTCAGAGCAGCACGGGGTGGTCGTCTGGGTGCTGTACCCGCTGGAGCACTGCAGCGAGTCCCGGCTGCTCCGCTGGGTGTCGAGCTGGAGGCCCCGTGACAGGGCCAGTGCCAGTTCCTCACAAGCCTCCATCTCCTCACCAGGCTGCAGGTTGGAGCAGAGAGAGGCACAGACAAGCCACCCGAGCCATGAATTCCTGGTCTGACACCCCCACAGCCTTTCCACATACCTCTTCAAGTGGGGGCCTCACTATCACTCCTCTTCTGTTCCCGTGAACACCACGCGTCTGTGGGCCCAGGTGCTACCCACTTGCTTGGGTCCTACCCAGACTATGGAAAGTTCTACGAGACTGATTCCTATACAAGGCTTTTCCCTGGGGCCCTTCTAAACACTGGAGATCAGGGAGTGGGGGGAAGAGACTTAGGTACCCCAAGCTGTAAAGCTGACTCGGCCCCCAGTTACTGGCCAGCATGCGGCCACCAGCAAGGTCTAGAGGGGCCCACCCAGCTGTAGAGAACAAGAGCGTCACCCTGGTGGCAGCCGACACAGTCATGCTCCGCGGTCTCTGAGCCTCCTCTGCGGCGGCAGGCGCGCCACCCACGGCAGCGGGTCCTCCTCCGCTGGGGTCCGGCTCCCGCTTCTCCTTGCGGCGCTGTAGGGTATTCACCAGAGGCTGGTCATAAGGCCCTGGCTTGGCCCAGTCCTAAGCAGAACAAGCGTGGTCAGGCGCCAGGGCCTCCATTTGGAGGGCTGCGGGCCCTCCACACAGCTGTCCACACAAGGCAGCTGGTCCCCCAGCGGAAGCTCAGGCTGTAGGCCCCTTCTATGCCCCCACCTGGTGCTAAAGGGACCCCCACCCGCACCCTGTTCCTCTTTCCTTGTATCTACCCGAAGATGAAAAACCCTCAACAACCAGGAGACTCTTAGTTAACAGCTGACCAAACTGTCTAAGGTGTCTGAAGGCACCAGCCAGTGGAGACCGCATCCCTAGGGAGGAGGCCCTACCTTCTAATGTCTGAAGGAACCCTCTCTCCTCTAGCAGCCCAAACGACTTCACTTGAGTGGCATGGCCACCAGAGGGCACTAAAGGACCTGCAGCCACCCTCCCTGAGGCTGAACCTCTACTTCCGGAAAACTGGGCCCCAAAGGGCACTTCAGGGTGTGGTCTCTGGCGTCCTCACATAGGAAGGGAAGGCCCCCGGGGTGAGTAGGAAGATTGAGGAGCCTGAGGGGTCCACACTACTTGTGAGGTGTGAGGTCAAGATCTGCTCAAAATGCTGGCAGCCTCGGGGCCTACTATTCAAATCAGGGACCTCTTCTCAAAATAAAGTAGAATATCCTCCTGGCATCCGTTGGACTTGCTAGGAAATAATTAAAACATTTTTATTTTTATATTAAAGCAAACGTTTTAATATAAAACAATTGAGACTAAAGATAAAGTCTGTGTGTACTTTTAAGTTAAAACACGATTAAGCCAAAAGATATTTTGGGTTATGTGTTGTTACTGTGGCCCATTAAGGGCCCCTGGGGAAAACGTTGAGGAGCATGGCCAAGGAGGCCAGGCCCTCCCAGTCCCTGATCAGTGACACCCTCAGAACTCAGACTGAACTTGGGTGTGAGGATCCCGTAAGGCCACATCTGGGTCTACTGTCTGTCAGGGGTCAAGGAATGTTTCCTAACGGGGGCCTCTCCAGTCTCAGCTCCTGGTGGACATTCCTATCTGGGAGCTGCCTGCTGCTGTTTGGTCCCAGTGGGAATTTACTTAGGGAGAGGTGTTATGGGGAAGAAGGCAGAGTGTGAAAGGAAGGGGGGTGAGGGTGGAATCAGGGCAAGGACGGTGGGACAGAGGAGGGGTGAGCACAGAGGCAATGAGAGAAAGGAGAGAGGGGAGAGGAGGGCGGGAGACACAAACCTTCCAGCTAGGGATCTGAGATGACGGGAACATGCCGGGCCCAATGGTGTAATAATGAGCGTAGTCTGGAAGGTGGACAGAGGTGACCCGAGGGAGCAGGCGGGCAGGCAGGCAATGAGGGGAAAGGCTTGCCCCCATGGGCCCCACATGGGTCTCACTTGATAAATTATAGTGAGAAAACCCGTTAGATAACTGGAAACAAACAAAAAAAGGGGGGGGGAAGGAAAAAAAATTAATACAACAGGATGAGCGTGGAGATACAAGATGGCATTCACATTCAAAGGAGGGGGAAGACCTGAATACTTAATAATAATAACTATTATTAGGAGCCATGATGCGAGAGGAAAGAGCCGGGTGCGGGGCGGGCACATTTACTTGACACCCAGGAAGTACTCCGTCAAGGAAACATTTCCTTGACAATTTAGAATCATTTAGAAAATGATCAGTGTCCTTAATGTGTGGTGTTCGCAATGTTTTTTTGAGTATTTAAATAAAGCAGCATCATTTCTCGGCAATCGTGATTTGCTCATTTTACTATGCAAATTTCAAAATTCTAAAGCATCTTTAACAGAATCTGTTTGTTCTAGGTTTTCAAAATCATCACACGGCTCAGAAGCAGATTCCAAATTGGGGTGAAGAATGGGGGGTTGCAAACTGAAAGGCGGAAAAGCACACAGCCTCTGACGCAGTGAAATGTCACGTCCAACAGTATGGTGACGTGGAGGCCACTAGGCAGGTGGGGTGCCTGAGAGGGGAGGTGGGGAGATGCATGAGCACGCTACACTGATCCGGGAAGAAGCCTTCACACCTCCGAGTTCCCCATAGCCCTTCCTCTCCCTCGGGACGACCTCACGGTCATTGCTCAGGAGCCAGACGCCCACTCAAAAAAAAAGCCCTCAGCCTTGTCCCCCCTCCCCCCTCCCCCCCCACCCTGTTCTCAAGCTCTTGGTGGAAATTGCGCGTTTCCAGGTTCCTGCGGCTGTGACACCGGCAGCAGGCAGGGGATGGGCGGGAGGTGGGGCCGCCATGGCTGGGACCCCAGCCGGTCACCTTCTCTGTGGAGGCCCAGGCGCCCATGGTGGAGCCTGAGCTGACTGAGGTGGGCGAGCTGCACTCGCTCACTGACTGGCAGGTTTCGGAGGCTTCCGAGGAGGCCGAGCTGGATGAGTTCTGCAGCAGGGGAGACCACACGAGGGGACCGACAGAATCCAGACCACACACCACCACAAAATAACCGGAAATAAAAAAAATCAAAGATGGGGGCGGGGGAGAGCATGCACAGAGAGACAAAGAGAGAGACAGACAGACAGACATACACAGAAGAGGGAAGGATGAGAGAAGCAGAGTGTTAGGGTTATTTTTTTCCCAAAGCTGCACCCATATAGAGGCTTTCAAACCCTTGAAAAGAAGCGTGAGACCTAGCAAGGTCCAGACCAGCAGACCGTAAGCCCCCCGGGACCCCAATGTGTGTGTGTGTCTAGTCCTGTACCGGCATACGGCAGATGCTCAAAATCACTGAATGGATGAGTGACAATGACCGTCTCTTCCATGTAAACTGGGTCCCCCAGGTGGTGCTTTGGGAACCATGTGGGTGTTCTAAGTTTTTTTCATTGTTAACTGCAACCTCAGGCTCACCCCACTTGTTTAAATACGCCCAGCCCTCCTGGGGTCTACTATCATTTCCCCAGAAGAGTTCCTATATTCACTGTGCCTGTCCAGCCCTTTCACCTGCCAAAGAAAGAAAGAATCCTGCAAAGGGCCAGAGCTCTCTCATCCTGCAAGAGCAAGAAACCCAGAAGGCACCGCACAGTGCACGGGGCTCGCTGGAGCCAGGGCGAGGACAGGTCACATGGTGGACACCCCGGCTGTGATGGGACCTCAGTGTCTGGGTAGCACGCCAGGATCCTAAGTATGAAGGTTTGGGTTTAAGTTCCGTTTCTGCCACTTCTCAGTCCGGGCACCGTGGGCTTAATCTCTCTAAACCTCACCTTTTCTCATCTCTAGGATGGGGATCAATAATACATAACAGATGAAGATAAAACGAGATTTTATTTAGTGTGTGCCTGTGTACATAGTGCTTAATCAAATGTGAAGCAAAGCCAGCTATCACTAATTTACCGGGACTATTTATTTTGGTTCCTCTACTTCAAGTATGCTGAAGTTGAAGAAAGGACCAGTAAACCACCCCAGGACTGAAGGCTCCCATGTCCTTTGACTCCTGCACGTTTTTTCTAAAGAACGTCATTTCTTGCTTTGATAGAGTCGAGGGCTCCTAGAACAAGGCCCACACCGCAGACACAGGCCCCTTCTGAGTGCTCGTGGGTGAGGGCAGAATTTGAAATAAGTGGAGTAGAGGAAGATGGGAGAATTCGGAACATATTCTGTCATTCGGCATTCATTGGGACCTATGTGACTGAGCGAACCAATGAAGGGACCGTGCCCCGCATGGATGTTTGTTCCCTTCCTCCCTCCCTAAATAAAGATAACATTACTGCTGCCATAGGGAGACTGTATCCCCTGGCTTATGTGATTTGTGCAATTTCCTCAAATTCCCCCTCTACCTTATAATTATAAGCATCCATAATGCCTTTTTTTTTAAAATCATTTTTTCTATGAAATTCTGCAGCATCCTGAGCTTATTAAAACTACCCTAGAGTTGCCAGCCAAGCATATCTTGGGCACTTGCTCTTAGGTTTACACCACCTTCTACCTCCCTCAGCTTTACTGGAGGCGGAAACACTCGCTTCAGCCTGACCCACACACCGTCTCTGATGGGAGGGCTGAGGCGCGTGGCCTGTCTTTTTTCAGAAAGGGTGTCAGTGTACCAGCCTAGGTTAGTTTGTCAGTTGATTAAAAACACACACAGAAATTACGCTGCACATTAGAGTAGCCTTTGAGGATTTGCCAGTTCTTGGTTTCCTTTTAATAATTTACACTCTGCTTGGGAGACACACAGGTGTGGTTTAGTGCTGCACATGGCGGGGACAGACAGGGGACAGGCGGGTGACACCTGAGTGACCAAGCCAAAGCACCCCAGCTGGGACAAGCACATGAGAACGTAAAGCTGCGGCTCTTGGCCCGGAGTGTTTCCGTTTGAAATGGAGTCTCTGTCCCAGGGAGACAGACAGAGGCCACAGTCTCCTGGGACGGCTGAAAAATGCCAAAGGGAGCAGTGATCCGAGAGGCTCTGGTTCACCAACATCAGACACATCTGGCAAGTAACCTCCTGGCCTAGGTTCCCAAGATACCTCAGCTGCTGCTTCTATATGACGAGCTCCCCAAAACACTCTCCCAGGGGCACCTTATGGCTGAGGTGGAGCAGAAGGAGCTCTGGACCAGGTGTCAGAAGCCCTTGTTCCAAGTCCCTGACCTGCAAGTCACCTAACTGTGCAACTCAGGCAAGTCACTCACATCTCTGAGCCTCCGTTTCTGCAACAAAATAGGGATAACGATATGTGGTTGTTGGAAGGACTGCACAGATAACATGTAGGAGGGCCTGGGATGGTGCCAGGCATACAGCAGAAACTCAGTGACTCTTAGGTAAACTGGATACTTGGACAAACAAGACAAGCACGTGACCTGGGTCCACAGGATCTTGGACCAGAGGCTGTGGTCAGCCTTAAAACGCGCATGATGGAAGCCACCATGCTCACCAGCAGATGGCACTGTGGGGCACCCTGGAAGGTCTCCGTTTCCCCGTGTCTCTATCTTGTGCTGTTTACTAAGTAGAGGCCAGCCCACTGGTACTAGGGGGCAAGGGCAGAGAGGAGAGGTGGTGAAGGGTGTTCAGATGCCCTACCAAGCTCCTGCCTTCTGCTCCAGCTGGACCCACTGGGCTGGGCTGCACTGGACTGGGCTGGGTCTAGCGCCACCTAAACCAATCCCATGTCTTCTCCCAGAAGCCAAGTGCCAACAGAATTAGCAGCAAGGGCTCTGATGATTCATTTCATTCGCAACACAAACTGATAAAAGGAACCTGTGAGTGACAAGGAAAGGTTCCAAGGCACTGTTCCATGACAGATCACCACCATACAGAGAGAACCAGAGATGGGGGACGGGGGTGTCACCACTGTGCGGATGCCCATTACAGCATCAGGCTAAGCTGGCACTTACAGGGACGCCAGAGAGAGGCCAAACCTCTTTGAGTTGGTCTACTTACGAATGAGAACTCCCCAAATCAACGTGGTGACTCAACCATCACCACCATGAACACAAGGCTACAACCCCAATGTCAAGTATCTCTCCCCTCTGGGGAACAAGACATCTAAAGATGAGAAATAAAACCAGAGGCTTCTCGTGTCAGAAGGCAGAGGTCTGTCCAAGCCAAGGTCCTTCTATGGTTCCAGCCATCTATGGTGGTCTGGGCACCAGGCATGACAGCCGCTCCTAGAGCCAAGGGCACCCTTACCTGGTTGGGGGCCTCTGGCGGCATGGGGGATGGTGACTTGGACTGGAAGGCGTCCTGGGATATGAATCCTGAGTCGTGGGAGGACACGCTGGACAGCCGCACGGGCGCCTGCTGGGCCAGGTTGGAGCTGCGACAGCGGTAGTGTGAGCTGGGGGAATGCGAGTGTGAGCCGCTGGACCGCGAGTCGCTGCTGTTGACACTGTTCAGGCTGCTGTGGGGGGCAAGGAGGGTGGCGGGCACAGGGGTCAGAGGAAGGGAGGGAACAGAAAACAAGGGGGCAGAGGCGGGAGAACAATATAATGTGATCAGCTCTCTGCCTCGGAGACGCAGCGCAAACAGGAAGCTGTGTTTTAAAACACCAAATCAGTAAGCTAGGAAACAAAAGGGGTTTTTGTTGTTGTTTTTTTTTCCTCACATGAGCAAAGGTGAAAACACCAGCTGCCAGGACTCAGTTCTATGATGGTGCAATGAGGCAGGCGTCCCTGGAAGGGAGGCCTATGATTCTAAAGAGTCAAGTGCTGCCCAATTCTGCCATGTCATCGACCACCAAAGCTAGAGGACCTGATGTCTGCCATGAAAAGAGACGGGGCTGATCGCAGCTGCCCATCCGCTTTCAGAAACCATGGCCCTATAACAGAAAGCACAAAGGCTTCGGCGTGACCTGGATGGAATGTGCAAGTGTCACCTCTGGTTGGACCATCTGGATTCCAGGAAACCAAGGTCAACCCAGCCAACCATAGCTTTGGTGGCGCAGGTGCCAATGAACGTCTCAAGGTAACTTCATCCTCGGTGAGCCTGGTTCACGGCCACGGTAAAGACCATCAGCAAATGAACTCCGTGTCAGTGTGTTTCACCTTTTATTTACAAAGTTGATGCTTTAATGAATGGTTTTATCCTGATCATAGGTGTTTCTCTGTTAAAATACCTGTGGGCCTGGTATTAACAGTATCCCTGGGGCAAGAGGCAGGCAGCTTTCAGCAACGAAAGGCAATCAGTGCTAAACCATTTGCTTCCAAGAATAAATAGTAAACAAAATGTCAAAAAAATGACACACACCCTCTGGGTGTTTGTCTGCATTCTATTTCCTGACACAAGGAATACACTCTACACTCTGTGTTGTAACTCAGACTATAAAAAACAGAAAACTGCACAAAGTCCCCCTGGTCCAAACAAACAGAGCTGACATCTAAAGGGCAGCTGGAGAAGCGTCTGAAGAGATGGAATAAACAACCCAGACTGGGATTAGGGCATTTGTGGTTTCTGCTCCTAACTCTGCAAGCGATTCCTGTCCAATTTTGCAGACTCTGACACCTAAGGTGGTGGTCAAGGGCTGTGGGACTGTCCTGCACTAGAATTACTCGGTGTGGATGTTCTGGCAGATACAGGGGAGCGTGCTGGCAGAAGTCACTGCTTCTGGGGATAATTATGATTTTTGCTTTCCTCCCCAATCAGCCAGACAAGGGCATCTGGGGGCCGACAGTGACGCCACTACAACTGCACTCCAGCAAGCTCATAGCAGATGTTGTCAGTACAACATGATTTTCTATTGAAGCGAAAATTCTAAGAAAGAAAAGATACTCATGCAGCTTTGCTTTATAGTAATGAGAAATGTTTTCTTAGTCACCAAAAAACCAACAGAAACAATAGATTTGTCATACACACACGCACATCATACACACATGCACAGACATAAAAGATGACACGAAACCATCCAACATGTTCAGGTTGCAGAACGTCAGGATGCAGCATCTTTGTCTGAACTTCCTGCTCAGTGTATACTGCACAAGTCAGATATGAAATGAAACAAACACACATAAGTATGTACAGAGACATAACCATACACAGATTCGGCAGATCCATCCTGCTCTTTACTCTCAATGCTAATTCACAGGAAGTGGAAATCCATTTGGCTTTGAACCATCAAAGACAAAGATTAGTAGGTCGAGGGTACCAAGAAAGGTAAATGACGCATGATGACATTTCCATCCTTTGAAAGGGGAACAGGCTTTGTGGTCAGCAAGCCAGGAGTGGTCTTCTAACAGCAAACTGCTAGCAAACAGTTTCGCGGGTGGCAGAACTACTGCAGTTGATCCGTGTGTCAGTAACAGTACTGGCTAAGAGCGGTGGTGGTAATGTGGGTAACAAAGCAAGGATTCCATTTACTTTATGAAAAACCTGAAGACAAAAGCTGGGGTGGGGGGGGACTGAGGTCGTAAGCCACTGCTACTTCCGCCATTTCTTCTGGCAATAGCAAGATTGGTCTGTACAAGAACAAGAAAACCCAATGCGAATTCATAAAGTGGGAAAATCCCTACAATGCACAACTGAGAGGGAGCAAGTTCTGTCCACTAGTCTAAGGCCTGACAGCGTTTTCCTGCAGATTTCCAAAACTAATCCCGAGACTAAAGAGTGAGACCAACATCATATGAAGTTCTTTCACTGATCATGTCACCATTTCCTGTTTAAAGTGAGCCATTCTAAGGGGTAAAGACAAGTCTATCGCTCACATTAGCATAAAGAAGGTTCCTGGTCCTGAACACGGGCAGAAGCCAGCTTCACTTACCTGCAGACACTTGACTTGCGAGACATGGTGGTGCTGGGGGAAGAGGGTGGCGTCTGGTAGGACCAACTGTAATCAGAACCTTTCAAGTCCAAGATCACCTAAAGAGGACAGAGCCAGGTGGGTACGTGAGGTGCTGAGAAGGGAAACGTCCATCAACTCTTAAAATTCCACCATTATCGAAGGGTGGGGATTGAAGTAAAAATGTTGTTACGGGGTTTTTAATTTTTTTTTTTTAACTAAAGAGCCACACTACAAATCCATCATGTCATAATCCTTTTTCCGGAGACAAACAAAAATACAATTAATTGGGGCGGGGGGGGAGAATCATGAATTATCAGTAAAAAAAGAGCAAGATTTACAGTAACAGATTAATGCTAAAACCCATTTATACCCAAGGCTAGAATTTACAGGGTTTTCGTCTTATAGCACCACAAAGACGATAATGGTTTCAGGATCTGTTGATCTTGCATTTTAGCCGTTTGATCTTCAATGGTCACTTGTGCCCTATTTGACCAGGATTCGATCTCTTAAAACCTGACAGAATCAAGAACAAACCAATTCTCTCAGTTACTTCTACACCCGTCTCCCTTGCTTGACAAAGAACTACTTGCGTGTGTAGTGTAAGGTCTACCTTTCATTCATGTAGTACGTGTTCAATAAATGTCTATGTACTGAGTGAATGCATGCATGTGCTCTAATAAAAGCAACTTCATAGAATGGAAAAGAGAAGTCGTCTGAGCTGGCTCTCCAGGGAGGCGGTAAGAATTTTATATAAAGGGCAAAAACCATCATGTGATTAATCAGTTGTTCCCCCACATAGGTCACTTCTCACTTGATATAGTGTTAATGTCACATGAACCAAATGAATAAGCACAAAAAAGGTCATTTTTTCGTAAGATAAGAGAGATCCTCATGCATTACTAAACTACAAGGGATCACAGTAACGGCCAAGACACTCCGCTGTCATGTTCCTAGGAGAGTGTATTTCTAGAGGGTAGATGAGAGCACGGGGCTCTGGAAATTGACTGCTTGGTTCAACCCTCAGTTCTACCACTAACTAGCCAGGTGAACTTGGTGAAGTTATTTTATTCAGTGCCTCAGTGTCCTCTCTATACAGTGGAGATAATAATGAAGACTAGATGAGGAAGTCTGTATGAAGAGCTGAGAGCAATGCCCGGCACACAGCTCTATCAATGACTAGCGATGATGATTACTATATAGCTCCATGTGAAACACAACTTTTATTTTGAAGGCGATGATGCCTCAAGGAACCTTCAGGACCTTGAACCTCATCTATGGTTTGCTCTCAACCCCCAGCTCCTACCTGTTCACTGGAGGAAGGCAGTTTGTGAGGGTCCATGGTCAGGCTCTTCAGATCTTCTGATATGGTCTGAAGGTGAGTGATTTCGCCCAGCATTGAGATTTCTTCTTCCTGAAGGGCAGTAATTCACAACATGTTATCATCATGAGTGATTCCCTTCATCATCTTGGCCCAACTGTTTTGATTAGGGTCACTGTCTAACCCTTTTGACTCTTCAGAAGTTGACTGAGGTACCAGAACTGGTACCTCGTTGCTGAAGGCACCACCAGCCCTTTCTTTTGGGAAATACCTGCCCTAATCACGGAGTGACCTGTATGCCCCAGGCATCGGTGAACCAAAGTCAAAGCCGACATGTGGCCCTTCCTTGCCTGGTCTGGGGGCTGGCAGGTCGGCTCGGATGGTCTGCCCGTGCATGCTCAGATCTTGCAGCACGGCCCTCCCCAGGCTGAGGCTCTGCCGACATTCAGGTTTAACAGAGGACACGATCTAGAGATGTTTTGACCCAGATCTGATAGATCATTGTGTTCAGTAGAGGTGAACTGCTTCCCTTCTTTGTTTTCTTTTTCCCACCGATTTAATGAAAGGCGAGTGATACAGGAACAGGGGACAATGGAAGGAACAGTTATTCACCTTACCGAAGTGCCACGCTTGGACTGTGGGCCTAAGCAAGAATGATCCATGGAAAAGGTCTACGCTCAGGGGAACAACGCATATTCGGGAACTTTAGTGAGGGAGGTGAGCTGGGGTCTTCTTACCGGCTTTGAGCACACCTCCAGCAGAAGTTCTGAATTACAGTATGCACACAATTTACTTAAAAACTAAGCCTGATTTGATTTATTGATTCTCTTCCCAGATTAATCTCACCGTCACTCCTTGGTAGAGCTTGGCCAGTGGGTCTCAAAATCACCAGGAGGGCTTATTTAAAACACCGGTGACTGGGTGCCCACCCCCAGAATTTGGGATTCCGTAGGTCTCAGTTGGGCTCAAGAACATGCATTTCTAACCAGTTTCCCGGTAATGCTGCTGGGCAGGGAAGCACACTTTGAGAACCACTCTGCTAAGCCTTCTGCATTTGGGGAGAAGAAGTGGGACAACTGGTGCCAAGACCTGTGAGCAAGCAGTGGGCCGTGCGGCCATCACCAACTTGCACAGCAACACTGGTCTACAGAAGTGATTAACAAACCACGATTTCTGACACACAGCAGATTCCCAAGGACTTGGTGATGGATGGATAAATAAAGAAGGAAAGTCTCCTCAAAACGGGCATTTGGGGCCTTCTGGAACTTTCCACTGACTTACAATCACTGGCCGCAGCATCGAGATGAAGGTGCAGAACCGGCCGCGTTCTTCGATCAAAGCCTTCCGCACAGCCTGCTTCTCTGTTTCTTCCAACAGGAGATACTTATCGTTGACGTCTTGGAGAGCGCTATCCAACTGAGGCTGGATGTCACCTCTCCCTGCAAACAAAACAAAGCCCCAAGTGTGGCTGGCTGAAACACCAGCTCCCGGGGGAAGAAACGACTGCCCCCTTCCCTCGGGTCCTTGCTGGAGTGGAAACCACAATTTTCCGAGGCTTCAACAAGTTACTTATTTACACCCCAAAAGGATTTAAGAAGGCTGTTTTCCTAGGACCAGCCCTTTGCAGTTTTCTGCATGACTCCTCTTGATTTGCTGCCTTGCTTTTTCACAACCCCACAGAGCCCGCTGCCAACAAAACCCTGGGACATGGCGGCCAGACAGTATTCTTCCCTCTTAGAACATTCTAAAGCAGCTAAGGGATGAACCAGGTGAGCACCTGTGGATGTTTCTAAAAATGGGCACAAGTCAGCTTTGCTGTGTCACCCTCAATCAAAGAGCCTCTGTTTAGACAGAAGTTTCTGTCCTTGAGGACAAAGGTGGCAAGCATCAGCTCTCCTGGCTCTGGGGGGGGGGGGCCTGGGACTCCTGGGAGTGAGTTTAACTCCCAGAGGAGATTCCTGAATGCTCTTCCCGTAAAACAAGCCCAGCAATAAAACAGACCTACAGTCAGGTCTCTGCTGGTGAAAAAACTGAAGTCGGAGCCAATGCTGAGCCGGGCCCACGTTCGGTAATCGTCCGGCCAAGTCCACAGACCCGCTATGTGAAGGCAACACTTCTAGGGTGTTAACTCTTTAAACAACTCTAGAACTTGCTCAGCAAACTGTCATACAAATAAAGTTTTATTAGAACACAGCCACACCCGCTTACTATACTGACATCTCACTACAGCTGCAGAGTAGAATCATTGTGACAAAGACTGTATGGCTCCTGGACTGAGAATATTTACAATCTGACCCTTTAGGAAAAAAATGTTTGCTGTTCTAGAAGATAAACATGGGCACACAGCCCTGTGTCAGAGGGAATGTCTACTGCAAATCTGATCTGCAGGTGGGGACGAGGGTGGCTGCCTGGGACGCCAGCTTACGAGCTTCCACGCTGGGCTCGTCAGCAGGGGCTTCACCTACCATCTGAACCAGAGAAAGGATTTCTAATCTCCTTCAAGGCAGCCACTTGGACTTTCCCAGCCCGGACTCCAGTATAATGATGTGTGTATACAGCAAGTGCTCAATGAATGTTTAATAGTTTTGAAGACAAGAGTATTAGAGATGGAGGCAGCCTTAGGGGTTATCCAAACCAACTTGCTTGTGTTTCAGTGGGATGGCTGAAACAGCCACAGGCCTCGGCCAAGGCCTACAGAAGGCGAGGACTTGTCCAGGGTCATTCAGGGAAAGGCAGTGCCAGCACAGAGCCCATGCCGCTGGCTCCTGTCCCCTGTCCCACCACCTCAAGCTGACGAGTGAGTTCCACTCGCCTCCTAGGAAGGCGCCTGCCCACTCGGCGTTCGCCCCTCTTAAGTAGGACGAGGAACTTTAAATGCGATGCATCATTTGGTTTGGGATAGAAAAGGATCAGGGAAAATCACCTTGAATGTAGGACTAGATTCTGTATTTCCTCTCATAAGTAGATGAGAAAGCGTAAGTTAGAGCAAGAGGTCAGGCTTCAAGAACATCCCAACTTTAGAAGAGGTCACTGGGTTTCATTAAGAAAACGTCATGTCTGAGGCAGGAATTCATTTCTTAAGTTTGCAGATACAGGGAAAATCATGTCATCAAAGGTCACCCCTGAAAATGCCTCAGATGGCCGGTGAGGCCAGCAAACACTCTGTGTGCGAGTATAATTCTCATCAGTCCAGTGAGCACACACGTAAGGTGGGTACAACAATACGCATGAACTCCATGGAGGGATTTTATTAACAGTTACATTGTGTGAGAATTTGCCATTTGAGAAGTTCCTGCATACGTTCAAGGTGACCCCCTCACACACTCCTCCATTTGGTCACCATCTGCCCCTCAGGATAATCCTATCAGTTCCCCTAGCTTCTCCACCACTGCTTCAATTTCTTCCATGAGGAGGCAGAGGGAGGGATCCCCACACACTAACCTGGCCGCCAGACCACAGGCTCCACAAGGTCTTAGTGGAACCTTGTACAAGCATTCTCCCATTCTCTCTGTGGGTTTGTGGGGCTGTGTGTGTGGGGGCGGGGGGGAGCAAGTGCTCCCTCTTTAGGACACCCAGCGTCCCACAGGCACAGGCACAAGCTCCCGAAGGGAAGGCTGGGGTGTCACCAGCCCTACAAGAAGTGTGGGTTTTCTCTTCCTCTATTTAAAAATGCTGGCTTCTGCATTTGAATCCACATACACTGAATATGAATGGGGTACAGCCCTCTGGTCTGGAAGCTCTGGAATGCTGTCAATGCTCCCTGTGCTGCACCCTGCAAAACTGTGCGGCCAACCTTGGGCCCTGCGGGGTGAGGCCATGTGGTTCAGCCTGGTTTAGAGGCCTTCTTTGAGTCTCTCAGTCTCATCTATGACATGCTAACTCACAAAACATGGAGGGCCGCAGACCAAGTCAGGACACCCTGAACTTCAGTGAAGGAGGGTGGAGGGGAGTTTGGGAGAGACAGGAGATTAAAATGCATAAAGCTTGACCAGAGCCACTTGGATGGGCTTTGATGGTAGTAGCAGTTCATTTTATTATCAGCCTATAATTATTATAAGAAATTGGAAAAATGTGCATTCTTTACTTCCTTTCACAAGTTATAAGACACATGTCTATCTATCATTAATAGCACTGACTTTTAAAAACAAACCTACGTAGGAAAGCACAGGGGCTAGAGCCAAGTGTCATCTAACCTCGTAAACATAAATTTAAATTATTCTATAATTATAGCCAAGTTATTTTAAACATGTATTGTGTTATAATTAAAGGACTTTGAAATTGCAGTATTCTAAAATAAGTATAATCTGTAAAGATTGCTATAATTATAGTCCCAGTGAGTAGA
>NW_017731428.1:4139536-4140429 GCF_001890085.2 Hipposideros armiger | reverse complement strand
CTGCTTAATGGGCAGGGGGTGTCTTTTGGGGGGTGTGATGCAAATGCTCTGAGATCAGATGGCGGTTAATGACTGCACAACACTGAATGTTAGTTACTAAAAGTCACTGCCATATACACTTTAAAATGGTGAGTTTTATGTTATAGGAATTTTACCACAATAAGAAAATAAGTGGCTGTCTTACCTTCCTTCCAAAGGCACACTAAAAACTGTTCAAGCTGTTTCGTAACCACAACATTGAGGACTGGAAAGGCGCGTCCTTTTTAAAGCTGGGGAACAACCAGCCCAATGTCGCCATGAGGGGAAGTTGAGGCAGAGCTGTGTCCCCCACGACAGCAATCATCCTAGCCCCACCTGTCGGGCAGACCTGTGTGGCTTGGGTTTGTTGTAGACACAGAATCCAATTCAAACACCACTTTGGAGCTGGGTGGTATAGATGCTCAGGGGACACTCAGGCAAGTAAACCGCACAGATACTTCACAGACAGGTCTTTCTGAGACAGAGGGACAGCACGAGATGCCAAAAGCAACTTGAAGGTTTAGTAGCAAAATCACCCACAGAATGAGGTTCAACATTCAGTCAAGACAAATCATTTTGATTATTGAATTTAAAGATCCGATACCTCTGAAATGAACCATTTTCACAAACTCTGCTGAAATAAGAAATACTGTAGTTTTGATTTTTTTTAAAATAAATTATTGGTTTTGAAAAGAACTCTATGGTCCCAGGGGAAGGACAAAGTTAAAGATACTTTGCAAGCTTAACACAACCAAATCTGACTTGGGAATTATTTGGGGGAGTTATTTACTGTAGCTCCACATGATTTGTTTGTGATATAAATACACATACATATATACACACACTTAGATATATATGTATTTATAAATATATTT
>NW_017731428.1:4132897-4135476 GCF_001890085.2 Hipposideros armiger | reverse complement strand
CTCTCTCCGGCACTTACGCAGCTTGTATGATCCTGGGAGCAATGTCTGCTGCCCCCTTCCACACTGCCAGCACCCCCCACCCAGAAAACCAACAGGGGTGGTGTCTGTCTGGGCCATTGTGTCCTGAGAGCCTGACACATGAGGTATTGAGACTCACTGGCTGAAGGCGTATGCAAAGAGAGTGGGCATTTCTGGGCAAGGAGACCCAAGATTAGCTTATACCATTAAAGGTTTAGTTTTTAAAATGTGCTGAAATGCCTTAAGGAGGATCGTTGGCAGTGAAGCCCGGTATTACAATTCACTCTTAATTCAACTGATTACAATTAATGCCACCAAGCCATCAGTCTATCAGCTGCTAAGTGATGTTTTATGTCACAAAAACCTGCAATAAGTCCTGCCATGGAATCACTTTTGGCTCCTTATCCTCCAACACTGAAATGCCACAGGAGAGGCAGGGACAGAGTGGGCCGCTGGGTGACACCAATAAACCCAGCAGAGGCAGCCGGCAGCAACCAGCAACATCCCACAGCTGTTCTCAGAGCCTTATTACGCGTCGGATGGCTTGCCCTTGTACCTTTTGCGTGGTCTTTATCCAGCTGGTTGGCCACTTTCTTCCATTCCTCCATCTGTTCTTGAAGTGGGTTTATCAGACAATCGATTAAAGCACTTTTACCAAAAGAGAAGGAAAAGGAGAAATTAAACAGATACCTTCTGTTGTCAAGATTTACACTTGGTTGTCAAAACATATCTACATTACGACTACCTGAAGCAAGACAAGGCAGCATCCTAAACCCAAGTTCACATCCAAATCCCCTGATTTTGTAACAATCTTGTTTTCAGGACGCTTTTCAACGGCAGTTAAGAAACTGGAAAGTGACTGGCTGAAGTGACCCCTCTTCTCATTCTCCTATTTATATTCCAACGCTTGTATTAACAAGCAGGGCTGCAGACAAGTAGGGTCACCCTCCGGCTGCATAACAGAAGTACCTTTAAAAAGGTCAAGACACCTGGGCCTCACCCCACAGCTCACAGAGACTTTGAGGGTGGGGTCCCCATGTTACTATTTTTTTAGAAGACCCACAGGATTCTGACGGGCATTCGGGATTATAAGTCACGAGTGGAGGCTAATCGTGGGCAGCCTGGACAACGAGAAGCTGGGTTGCCAGCTCCTGGATGGGAGGGGTGAAGGCATCTCCAGGTACCTCCCTTCATTCTGTGCAGTCTCCCACACAGATGACATTTAGACACGTGGAAAGGTGGCTCCCCACACAGACCAATCATGTAAGTCACGAAATCCGAGGTTTTTTTNTCTCAGCCTTCAGGGCCAAGGGTCCGGAGAAACCTCACAACTAAATGCCAGTTATTCTCCAGTCTCAGGACCAGCTGCATCTCTTCACGTTACACAGTCTAGCACCCTACGCGTCCTAAACCTTTCTATCTGGCGCCGTGATGGGAAGCTCATTATCCCCTCCGGGCAGCCTGAGCCAGTGCTGGGCAAGTCTAATTGCCAGAAACTTCCTTTTGTGTTGTACTGCAATCAACCTATCAGGCTTTTCCTGTAGGTCCTAATTCTGCTAATTGGACAATGCAGGTGACTTTAAGTGATAGACGGGACCATTTCGGCTTCTGTGCAAAATTCAGATAAAAGGATTATCGCTGCAGCCAAGAACTTAAGGTCTCTGAAAAGAGAAGTCTGGAAGAGCGAAGGGAAAATAGCTACTTTTTCTTACCTCATCCTTTTCACCAAACTTCCAAACATTTTCCAAGCCATAAATGTCTTCACTGGGCCCTCCCTCTAAACCCATAATCTCTGCTGTCCCAAAGCTGCCAAGTTGTCAATTAGGTAGAACTCAGCTCCAAATTTTTACCAGCCTGTGTTCTTCCATGGGACCTCACATTCGATGGAATATGGTAGCAGTTTTATTTACATTTACCACTAGACTCACTAAAATGTCACTGGTCACAAACCTTACTACTTGTCAAACTTTTGCCCCGGGTGCCCTAGTTAGATAGAAAGTAATTTTGAAGCACCAAGACCAGAAAAACACATCCAAAATAAAGAACTGGGGCCAATACTAACAGAAAATCAGATCGTGGATAAAAATTCTGCTGTCTTCATCTTGAAATGATCTTATGGTTTTTGTAAGCACTGGGGGGGTACATTTTCCAGACATGCCAATGCTTGAAAACTTTGTCCTATCCTCCGAAACACTCCTTCTCTCCAAGTGTTTATCCTTTTAATTTTAAATAAAAACAACTTGTTTAAGAAAGAGGAAATTTGGTTTTGGGGATTTCTACCTAAAATGATTAATGTCCCAAATAAACACTAAACTTTACCCACAGAACAGACCGATGGAAAAAACTCCATTTTATCGGTTGTGATGCAGCAAACGAAAAAACTTGGTATCAAGAACAGTCTGGAAGGAATGTCACCTTCTCAAGTTCAAGAAAGAGTCCCTATGGGCCAGCCAAGTGGCGCAATGGTTAAGAGCTGGCTTGGGACGCCAGAGGGCCCCGGTTCGGATCCCACATGTGAGGGCCAGTGACACTGCCCTCCACAGCTAAGATGCTGAACAACA
>NW_017731428.1:4125317-4132549 GCF_001890085.2 Hipposideros armiger | reverse complement strand
GGATCTGAACCGGGGCCCTCTGGCGTCCCAAGCCAGTTCTTAACCATCGCGCCACTCGGCCAGCCCGATTCCCTCCTTTTCTGATCAGGGTTAACTTGCAATTCCCTCCCTTACACACGCTTTCTCCAGCCATCAATGTGGCTCATGCCTTCACTTTTTCCAGGTCACTGTTCAGGCCGTTCTTCTGAATAGAGTCACTCCCTAATTAAGCACCCATCGGGCCAACCATCCCTAATTCCGTGGGTTTCACACCTTGTGTCGTTTATCACCGCCTGATGTTGTATCAAGTTAATTCAGTGCCTAGAGGGTAAGCTCCATAGAGTGGGACATGGTCCTATTCACCACTATGTCCCATATACCTAAGGCAGTGCCTGGCATATAGTAGGTGCTCAATAAACAGTGGCTGTTGAATTGACGTCTCCTCATAACAAACAGGGTGAGAGGCACCACACGACTGGCCTGAGACAAGCAAGATGGCGTGTGTGTGAGGAGGTACCGTGTGAGTTGTGGGGCACAGTCCAGATGTGAGTCGGATGGAGGGAAGCTAGATTTTATCATCTGCTGCACCAGCTTCTTTCTGCTGTAACTACGTGGATGTTTCATTCGTTTTTACAAAAACCCTTTAGAGATTATTATCCCCATTTTAGAGGGGGCTGAGACCCTAGTCAACATTACAGCATGTAAGTGGCCAGCCCAGGATTTGAACCCAGGCCTGACTATCTCCATCACTAGGTGTTTCCCACTATGTTCTGTCGTCTCCCACTATGCTCTGCTGCCTCCCGCGGTGGCCCTGCCAGGAGTGTCACAGGTATATCACTTTAGCAGCCACTCGCACAACTTGCGATCCAGAAAGCAGAATGGTGCGAAACTGCTGAGTTACGCTGATTGGCTAGGAAGCATGCCCGTGCTCATTTGAACACAGGTGACTAAATCCCTGTGCCAACCATTTCGACCCACTCTGGATGCTGGTAAAACAGACAAGTGGCTGGCAGCGTGGAGGGCGCTATGAGCTACCACTGTCACCGCGGTGGGTCTAGAGGGAGCGCCCAGATAACAGGATGGCAGTGGATGCCTCACTCTCCAACACAGCTCCTCTTGCAAAGGCTCCTTTAGGGCATGGGGACCCAAGGGCCTCAGCAGAATGCACTGCCCCTCACAGTGAAAGACGGGGAAGACAGGCACACAGGAGCCCAGAGACGATCCTAAAGCAGGGGTGCAGGCTCCGCGAAGGCAGGGACCCAACCGTCTGCTTGTCCACTCTATCCCTGGAGCCCAGACCAGTGCTTGGCACATAGCAGAGGCCCCAAATACCTGCTCATTGAGTGAGGGGAGCGATGGGCTGTGACGACAGGTGGGTGGTGATGGGGAAAGCAGTGTCACTTAANCCCCAATAAAAATCTTTAAAAAAAAAAAAAAGAAAGAGTTCCTACATTTTAGGTCTTCGCAGAATGTTAAAAATGTTTGCCAAGTGGATGTAGCTAGAGCTTTCTCTTCAAACTCCCAGACCACGTGGGAAGAGCAAAGCTGGGCCACGGATCTGACAGTGAACTGGTTTGCGAGTGACAATAAGCAAGGAGGCGGGAGGAGGGGCATCTTGCACAGGTCTGGTTTTCCTCATTAAGCACCCACCCTCATGAACACCATGAAACATCTCCCCACTGCAGCCATTTCTAACATTCTCGCAAGACTTGATAAAGGGTTTCGAAGATTATAGGCTGTGAAAGATGGAGGAGAAAATGACATAATTTCTGTAATAATTACAATAGAACATTTGCATAAAGGCTTTTGTGCATGATCCCAAGGCTTCCAAGAAATTTATAGGTTTCATTATAATGCACACTAAGCATGGCAACTGTCAAATTTTGGAGACAAAGGTGGGGGAGGAAACAAGTCAAGTACAACTCTGCAAGGGCCTCAAATTAATAGATAGTCTGCATTTGAGAACTTTAACTCAGATGGGTTCTATTTGCTCCTATCTGCTCTACCGAGCCGGCAGACATAAGGAAACCTGAATTGAATACTCTGCTTCAAAGATAAATCAAGTACGTGCTCCTTTTCCCAAAGTAAAACTATTAACCACAGAATTTGTTGAGTTACCTTTTTTTGCTTTCTTCTGCAGTTTCAGGGTATCTGAAGACTTCTTTTTTATCTCTTGGCGAGCTTTTTTATATTCTAAGAGAAAGCAGAATATTGAATCATTTTACAACTTTGCTCCACAGAAAATATTTTTGGAACGGCCATTACCTTCATCACAGAAAGCATACACTATGACAAATAATACACAGCTTTATCGGAATACTATGATAACACCATGATGACATTTTAGAGCAGAGGTGCGAGAAATGGGAAAAACAACAAAATGTGCTATGGTCTTTCCCTACTCATTCATACCAGCATTGAGGAAAGATGTGATTTGGGAACATTTTATTAAAAATGAAAAATTCGCAACTCAAAATTCTCCGCTCAAGCATCAGGAAATATTTTCAATGTTATTTACTTCCCCAAGGCCCCAAAGGACTCATGTGGTAATATGGTGCTGGCCAGATGTTACAATTCAGGAAAGAGGACCTCAGACTACAGCACAGGGGGAGGACCCAGCTGCCTTACTTTCACATTAATACTGAGGCCGGACGCTGTGACACCACGGAGGGGTGGCCCACATCCCACAGCCCCTGCCAACCATTTCCTCTTCCCCCACCAGTCCACGCCCACGCCCGGACTTCCGGACTTTCTCATTGCTGTTGTTGCTATCTCCATAATCCAGATGTGGACATCCAAGATGACAGTCACCTCTGACACTCTTTCATCTGCTGCGGTCACATTTAATTAATTGGCCACTCGACCAGTTCCCTCACAGTTATTCTGGATGTTTCCCTCCACTGCTCTCTNTGTGCCAAACAGTCCACGGCTTGCCATCGACTGAACCCACATCCACACTCCCTCCCCTGACTCGCTAATATTCTTTCCTTCTCATCCGAACAGAAACCTTTCGAGTTAGTAGTCATCACCCCGAGAGAATACAGCAAGGTTTTGAAAAAGAGAGATGAAGAATGCATTCCCATAAAAAGCCAGTTAAGATGATTTACCAAGAAAACCTTTCAAGTGTAGTTTATCCTAACTTGAAAAGTAACCAGAAAAACCTAGGATACAAAGTTTAAGCTGTGGTGGAAAATGAAAATGTTAACGAATTTAAACTTTTGAGTACGAAAGCCAATGATATGCTAGTCTGAAACTTGGCTGAGTCTGTGTATTAGGTTTATAATATGAGCTTTGCAGCGTGTGGTGAAAAATGATCGATTCAACTATTTGAATGTCAGGCTTAAGGGTTAATGCATTAACATATTAAAATGTTCCAGGTTTCTCCCTCAAAGGAAGTCCCTGATAAGCTTTTAGTAGTTACAAATTGAAACAGAAAGCTTTACCATAATCAATTTTTTAATTCAAGTTAATAATAATATGAGAGTTAAATGAGAAATAAGGGTGCTGACTTTGTATAGTAAGGTGGCAAGAGTAGGGAGACAGAGTTTTCCCCACATCCAATCCTCTGACTTCCCCAGATGGGTTATGGCCAACTCCAGGACCCCAAAGACCAGCTAACATCTAGCGGCAGGGGGAGGGCTCAAGAGACGCCATTTGGAGACTGGGGCTATTGGGTCAGCTCCACACCACTTCCCCAACTTCCTGCTGCCTGTCCCCTCTCCTGTCAACAAGGCTGGCTTTGCTCTGTGTCCTGACCCTACTAGCCTGGTACTTTATGGAGGGCGGGGAGGGTCTCTCCAGCCCCCAACTCCCTGCCTAGTGTTTACTCCTAGTCTGTGTTCAATAAGCCTGCCTTCCAGAGAAATAGGTACATTCACCCATAGCTGGAGCATATGCCAAGTTGTTTTAAAATGATTTTGAGATAAAGTCTAACCAAAAACAAAAAAAATTTTAAGTATATTTGATGGTAGTATTTAAATACCTACACATGAAAAATGACCACTCTTTATATTATAGAAAAAGAGTCAAAGAAAGTGTGACGGACGATGATATCTTAGAGCAACGGTTCTCAACCTGTGAGTCGCGACCCCTTTGGGGGTTGAACGACCCTTTCACAGCGCTCACCTAAGACCATCAGAAAACAAAAAGATATTTACATTACGATTCATAACAGTAGCAAAATTACAGTTTTAGAGTAGCAATGAAAATAATTTGATGTTTGGGGGTCACCACAACATGAGGAACTGTATTAAGGGGTTGCGGCATTAGGAAGGTTGAGAACCGCTATCTTAGAGTGAGAATTATGGTAAATTAGTCACACACACAAATTACATCCCATGGGTGTCTGCCGATATCAAGGGCAGTGCGAAAACCGTGCTTAAAAGCACGAAAGCATTCGAAATTTTGAAAAAAAAGAGAAGAATTTTTAGATTAAAGATCACAGTTTTTGAAAAAGGCACGGCAGAAAGCTGCTTGATAATCTTCTGAAAATATATTAAAAGGGAAGCGATTGTTTGGATGTATAAATCAGATTCACGTCCATGATAAAAAAAAATGTATCCAAAGCATTTGTTCATCCTAATACATGGTNTTCATTGCATCCTCGTGTTTCACCTCTGCTATCACCACCCTTAACTGGGCCACCTTGCTCTCTAATGGCCCCTAATATGTCAACCCAATTGCATTTAGACCAACTTGCCCAGTGCAGCCTTGAATTACTTTCGCAATGTAAATATCACCACTTCTTGTCAATAGTGCCCGTTTCTTTCAAGAAAAGTCCAGTGTCCTTCCCATGGCCTGCCCTGCAAGGCATACACGGGTCAGCCCATGCCCTTGAAGCCTCATGCTCCTTACAGCAATCTCTCCCCTCTTCCGTCCTCTTTCTCCAGGATCTGGGCTCCAACCCACTCACTCAGACTGTTCATCCTACAGGTCTCGGTCCTTGAGGCAAGTCTCCCCTGAACTCTCATAGATTAGGATTCTGTTACTTGAGCTTAGAAGTTCCTTATACGTCTCCTTCACAACATCTCCTCCCGGTACTAATTTTATCTTTATTTCTCTAGTTCTTTGAGTGATGTCAGTCTCCCCCCAAGTATCAAGGAGCCCCAACAATGTTTCTGCTCAGTACTGTATCTTCCCACCCAGCACACTTGCCTGGAAAACAGGTACTCGCATATTTGCGAGTAAATGAGGCACGGCTAGAATAACTTGACCTGCGTTTGCTCACTGGCCTCAACCACCATGCCCTTAAATGGCCTAACACCATAAAACTAGAAAATTCCAGGATGGCTAAACAGCCAAAAGAAGGAAGGGGGTGACTTAAATGGGCTTTCCAGATAAAATTCCTGAATGAAGAGTCATTTGTGGCCTTTTTAGTAAAATCTAAGTCATCGCAGGCTCGAGAATGTTCTTTCCACCGCCAGTTTCCAGGTCTTGGTTGTATTCATGCTGGAGAATTCTGAACAAAAGCCAGGAGCCCTTTATTGCCCCAGGGGAAATTATATGACTATTCTCGTTAGAGAAAATGCTCCTGGGGTCATGCACTGGTAATGGGCACCATGTCACGGGCCAAAGTAGCACCCTTAAAAGAGAAAGGATTTGAGGGTTTTTGGTGTTGTTTTTTTTTTTTCCATTAAGTAGGGAGTTTACAAAGCTTTCTGGAATGTAATGAAGATCCCATGTCTTCCCAACATTTACCCTTTATTTTCTTTCATGTTTATATAAATGTTCAAGATAGGAACTAATACCCCTTTTGGACAGAGGGGGAAACAGACTGATGGAGGCAAAGTGGCTCGCCCAGGGCCACCAGCTAGGTAGGCATGGGCACAGCCAGACTCCAACCCTACGTCTTTCTTGTTCAGAAGCGCCACGTTCTTTGTTGCTTCATGCTCACAGCAAACATAACCCTGGGAACAAGCTGTAAGGAGCCCAACATTCTACGTGGTAACAGCCCGATGTCAAACGCCAGTCAAGTGTGATCAGAATTCTCTGGGACCTCTCAGCGTCTTCACACACACACTGCAGCCCACACCTGAGCCTCATGGCTGAACCAAGCCAGGCACCCTTCTCAGGCAAAGTGAGGGCTTTCCAAGGAAGAACAAACCCAGAACACACTGGGCCAGGACCGCTGTCAGAAAAACAACCAAAGTCACTTCTTTTCCTGACAGAGACATCTGAGGAAGCTGTTAGAATCCTACAAAATGACTTCCATCTGCCCTGAGCACACAAACACTGTATTTCACTCTTAAGATGCCCATTTTTTCACATTTTTACACCTCACAAATCATGATGTGTCCTACAATCAATGACGTGTCATCATAGTTTAATCAGAAGGGTTTTTTTCCTCATTTTCTGTGGTCCAGAAAATAACAGGGCAGCTTGCAATGGATGGTATCTTAGAGTCCATGAATTATGGGATATAAGTACTGAAATACAGGATATAAATCCAGAGATGGATGTACAAGGTGAGGCTGGGGATTAGAATTTGGAATGAAAATTTTCCTTTTCTGACCAAAAGGCGGCTCTCCTTATTATCCCTACATAAATCTTTTCCTACTCTTAATACCGTGGGGTAGTTTTTTATTGGTTCCCCAAAGTGAATACCACCAGAAATCAAAAGATAGATGTAATCAGGTAAGGGAGGCTTTTTGACCTAAAGATTTTTCAAACAAACCCAATTTCTGTTATTCTTTCAACATGCTATGCCTCAGTTTCCACTCCTCTGTGAGACGTAAAGAATAGTTGGTCCCCTTCACATGGTTGTTGTGATGCCAAATAAACTCATTCATTTGAAGCATTCAGCACACTGCCCAGCACGTCACGAGCACTTGGTAGGTATCAGGCACCATTAGCAACCACACAGCATCTCTAAAGTTGTCCTCCTAACGCGGGACAGGCAGTATGAGTATGCACAGTGGGTCTTTAAAAAAATGAGCTTTCAGTTAGAGGTCCTCTTTGGTGGACAGGTATTTAAAAGATCCCATAGTCATTTCATTACAGGTGGGAGCTTCATCAGCAAAATTCACTGGTCCTGAGCAATCAGCTGTTTATCCAAGCAAAAAATAAGACAGCTCAGAGAACAACCAGAAACTGTCCCAGGCTCGCCACTTGTGTCTCAGAGAATCCTAATGTCACTGACATGAGTCCTTCTCTGTAGTTAAAGAAATGCTCTACTACCCATCACCCGGCTGCCTGATCCAGAAATTGGCAGCCCCATCAACCCTCCTCCTGTCACATCCATTTCTGCTAAATGA
>NW_017731428.1:4122505-4124671 GCF_001890085.2 Hipposideros armiger | reverse complement strand
TCCAGGCTCTGCCTCCGTCTTCCCATGGCGATTTCCCTGTGTGTCTGTCTTCCCACGAGACATATTGTGTCTGTGTTCAAATTTCTCTCTTCTTATAAGGACACCGGTCCTATTGGATCCGGGCCCACCCTCATGATATCACCTTAACTTGGTTACAGCTGTAGAGACCTTATGTTCAAATAAGGTTACAGTCACAGGTACCGGGGGTTAGGACTCCAACGTATCTTTTTTGGGGGGGATTCAATGCACATGGTAAGTATCTATCTACCATGCAACAAGGATTAAAGTGATTCCAAAGATGACGAGGGCAAGGGCTTGGCCTTTGAGAGGCTCAGTGGGGTTGCAGGGGATACCTATGAAATGCTGCAGCAACCCTAGGAGGCAGCTATTATTATCCCCATTTTATAAATAGAAAAACTGCAGCTCAGGAGGGTTAACTAACATGCTGAGGGCCACAGGGCTGGTACGTGATAGAGCTAAGATCCAAGCCCTGCTTTTACTGATACCGAAAGGCTCTTTCCCGCTATGACAAGCTGGAGATGTTCCCAACCGAGGACAAAGAGGCACATGAAAGTCGCAAACAGAATAGAAATTCTGTTTAATGCCTATTTGGGGGCAGATGGGGAGAAAATAAGGAAAGTAGAGCCACTGATCCTTCCCCGCCCCCCCAAGTCTGACATGGTTATACCCTTCAGAATACCACTTGCCACACTGGCTTTGCAGAGAGTGGCAGGACAGTGGCGTCCATCAAGTGGCATTGTCCCATCTCTCCACGCTGCCTCATTTGCAGGCGGCTTCCATCTCCCCACACAGCAGGGGCCTAATGGACAGGCCACTGCGGGGTCCACAGCGTGCAGGTGGTGAGTGAGGGCTGAAAAGCCATTCTGTCAGGCCCAGCTTCTGCGGCAGAGGGGGAGGGCTGGAGGATGCAAGACTTAAGGAGTGCCTGGGTCCAAACGCACGGCGACACTGAGTCGCTGTGCCTCCCGGCGGCCGCTCTGAAGGCTAACATTGTTAGAAGGCTAATCAGGAGTCAGACAGGCCCGCTGGACAGGAGCTTGCCCTCTGAACCCCGTGCAGGAGGGGCGTCCAAAGGCACAGGGCAGTTCACCTACGGCAGGGTCTCTCAGCCTCAGCTCTGCTGACATTTTGGACCAAATCATTCTTTGTTGNCTCTGAAGGCTAACATTGTTAGAAGGCTAATCAGGAGTCAGACAGGCCCGCTGGACAGGAGCTTGCCCTCTGAACCCCGTGCAGGAGGGGCGTCCAAAGGCACAGGGCAGTTCACCTACGGCAGGGTCTCTCAGCCTCAGCTCTGCTGACATTTTGGACCAAATCATTCTTTGTTGTGGGGGGCGGGGGGAGACCTTCCTGTGTATTGTAGGGTGTTTCACAGCATTCCTGCCTCTACCGTTCTGGAAGTGAGTGGCACATCCCAAGTTATAATGACCAGAAATGTCTCCAGACATTGTGAAATGTCCTCTGGGTGCAAAAGCAGCCCCGTGGAAAACCACCGGCCTAGGGGAGCATACGAGTATGTCCTTCTCCCGTAAGGAGGGGTCGCTGATGCTGGCTCTGGGCCTGGGGAAGCCACACCTGACGCACAGCTGGAACCGCAGCCGCCCCGCACACTTGTGTCATGGCAGCTATGAGAAGCTATTAAGCTCGCTGCCCGCCCCCAGCTTCATAAGCACAGAGGTAATAGGCAACTCCTGTTCATGTAATGAAGAAAATATTCCACTTGCCATTAAAGAAACATTAATTTCAAAATACACAAGTGACATTCCCCACAAAGTCAATGGGCACTAACTCCCTCCCTTCCAGCCTCAGGGACACATTATTGCAAACCAGAGGCAGCTGATGTTCAAGTCCAAAATATCAGAAGCATTTAGACAACTAGGAAAGGGAGCCCGAGAGGCCCTCGTCAGGATCTCAGGCACGGAAGCCCCACCGTCTGTGTAGTGAGGAAGAACTCCTTCGTGAGACCAAAAGGAACGTGGTGGGACATGAGGCAGTGGAATAAGAAAGCGACCTCGGACCACTCCACAGCTCATGACTTCTATCCGGACATGGGGCAGTGATGCCCTGTCAGCCCCGAGTGTCTCTGAGGATCTGTGACACGGGCCACGCAAACCTAACCCTGGCAAGTGCTCTCTTCTTGCTGCA
>NW_017731428.1:4120465-4121945 GCF_001890085.2 Hipposideros armiger | reverse complement strand
TTCCCTCCCCAGTGACCTCCGGAAGGGTCCTAGGGGCTCCTTAGCAGCTGTATCTTATCCTCTCTCTCTTCCTCAGCATAGATCCTTGGGTGATACGCAGACTCCAAGCACACTGCAAGCCAGTTTCCGTAGCAGCAGCACCCTCACCACGGCTAATCGGGAGTCGGCACAAGCTCCTTGCCAGCTCCAAAATTAGCATGAGGCTCAGGGGGAAAAGCAGTAGAGCCAAAGGGTCAAGAGCTTGGCTCTGAAGTCAGAGAAGTGGATTCAAAGTCCCCAGCTTGCCCACCGGCCAGCTGTGTGACCTCAGCAAGTGCCTAACTTACTCAGACTAAAAATGGTGACTGTACTCTAAAAAATGGATTATGTCGATCGGTGTTTTGTGTTATGCTTGTGGCATACATCCAACCCAAAATGCATCATCTATGATTTCTAGTTTGAGCTTTTTGGGAAACAATCTGAACATCCTCAATCTTTTACAATTCCCTCATCCATACTTAATTTGATGGCAATATTTTTATTTAAAGCAACTTGCCTCTAACTTATCTTTCTAAACATCCATTTATTTTGTAGAAATAACCAATCTTTACTTATACACTCATATTCCAAAGGTCTGCGTACCTTATAATTTAAAAACTTTATGATAGCCCATACAACTGGCAGGTCACAGATATGGGAGCACATGCCACTGGCTCTTGGTTAAGCCTGCAACTCAGATGGACGCAGTGTGTGGACAAGCCCAGCAGCGGCGAGCTTACGGAAGGCAGGGGTTGGTATGTTTTAGAGAAAATAAGGGGCACTGCTTACATCGATGGGCTGATGAAGTAGGGCTTTGATGCAGCAAAAACCAGCCAAGTCCTACAGGAAGGCAGAGGTGGGAGTAATTAATGACCTCAGACCTGGCCGGAGACCTGTCCACATGGATGTGCAATAGCCCTCACTTCTCCCACATCTATTATCGCCCTTCTCCGTTGTGTCACCTGCCTCCTTCCAGCAAAGAATGGAAAGGAAAGCTGCTATGGAATCCAGCTTTGGGCACCATCATGGACCACTCAGGGCCACTTCTGCCATGGCCCATGGTGGGGTGTAATACTGTAGGTTCGATCTATGAAGAAAGAGTGCCTCTCTGCTGCCTCTCAAGCCCCTGCTCTTAGAGAGCCCAGAAGTCTTGAAATGTCAGGTGTCTTTTCACCTTGACAAGCGGCTGGAGGACGGCCGGGCGTTGCATCGCAGAAGTTGCCTCAGCGTGCATGAGCTGCCGCTCTGGCCGGCCGAGCAGGGCAGGCTGGGCACACCATCTGCTGCCCTGGGGGGATGTCCGCAGCCGGCACTCGGCACGGCAGACACGGCTCCGACACACACGCGAGTGTCACGCCTGACGAGGAAGCAGGCGCCCTACTTCCGCAATCTCACTGGTGTGTTTCAGGATGCTTTTTATAACTTGAAGTGATGGTACATGGACTTCAGAAGGGAGAGTTAA
>NW_017731428.1:4084212-4119826 GCF_001890085.2 Hipposideros armiger | reverse complement strand
TGTGCTTCCCTGCATTTGGGAGGCAGCTGGTTCCCGTCAGGGACACTGTCATTTTCATTAAAGGTCAAAGAAGGTGTTCAGGCTATTAAGAACATCAAATTAACAAACTATGTTTCTTCTGGCTTCATCAGCATTTTATTTTTATCCTTGGGCATGAAGAGATGGACAACTGGGAGAGGTGGTATCATAGGATGCCCTACATTTGTTTAACGACAAGGGAAGGAGGGAGGAAGAGGTTCTGGAAGGAGAGGGGAAAGAGGGAGGGAGGGAAGAAGAGAGTGAGAGAGAGGGAGAAAGAGAGGGAGAGAGAGAGAAACGACGAGTTCCTGGTATTACGAGTTACCACACAGGTCATCTACCACTCACACCAGCCAAGCAACCTCACTCCACTCAGCGGAGACACTGGTCACGCTTAGATCACTGAATAGTAGCCAAATACCTTATGTTAGCCCTGAGAATGGTTTCAAACTATCCAAACATTTTTTTGCATGTGCTGTTTAGATCACCTAAATGTTCTTGGAACAAAGACGCAATTTGATTTCAAGGAAACTAACTATGAGAAACATAAGTAGTACTTTAAGCACTGGAAGGATCTGTCCCTTTGTCCTCATGGGGCTCCTTTGCACAAAAGTGAAAAAAACTTAAAAGATTTTCAAAAATAAACCCTTAACGCTCCCAACAAAGGAAGCATAACTTCCCTTTTGCTACACTGGCAATCCCAACGACCTGTTTCAGTATTGTAGGAAGGGAAAAAAACACGTGGAGTTTCCTGTTCAAAAAACTGTGTCATCAGCTACTGTATGTGGCTGAGATGTAATGGGCGACCCAGCTGGTGTTTATGGGGACGGCTAATACTGTGGGCTCAGCAAGCTCTGGAGAAGGTTGGCAATGCGATTTGGGAAGACACTCCTGTGCCCATACGCGGGGTGGAAGATATTGCAAACTGTTATCAGCTGACAATCTTTCAGCCAATCTCACACTTCTCAGCCTCTCCCATTTTGCGACTTTTCAAAAAGCAGAGGAAACAAAAAAAAACAACAACAAAAAACAAACAAACAAACAAAAACCACCCCACACACTCCTACCAACATCTGGTGGCTTCAGACCAGCAAGCATGCGATTCTGGCATGCACAGCTCTGGCAGCCACAAAGACCAATATTCCTCTTTCTTTGTTGCTGTTTTAACAGCAAAGCAAGAAGGGTAATGTGGAAACATGAAAACACGGACACGCTCACACTCTGGGAAAACCACAGCAGGAGCAAGTGCGTGGTGACAGGGATTCTTCCCCACCTTTGCTTCCGAGGGAACGGCCTGGCTGAAACGCACGGCGGGGATGTCACCTGGGACATGCCACTGGCCCCCTAACATCTGCCACCGTGAACCCCCCACTGCTGGGGTCTGCCTCTGTGGCACGGATGCACAGAGATGCTCCCTCTGGAGCCAGGCTTAGGCGACTGGAGGACGCCAACTCGTGCCAGCAAAGCAGATGTGGGCTGATGTGCAGAACCACACGTTTTTCTCAGCTCAGGAAATTGAACTGTCGGGCAGATAAGATGCTCCCAGCTGCTGATCTGGGCATTATCGCCCATGCCGCCTTCCGGGAGGGCCAGATAAATCACAAGGGGGCCTGATAACATGGAAGCAGAATGGAGCAGTTCATGTTTTAGGGATCAGAGTAAGAGCCGGATGCATCCATTTCCCCCCAGGGATGAGACCCCAGAGAGCGAGCCCTCTGGCTCTACTTCGGCTGGTGACCAGACCTCCTTGTGGCAAACAGTTTATTCTTAAAGCCTCTAGTATCTAGAATTGTGTTACCAGAACTACTCCATTCCTTCAAAGGGCTTCTGTACATCCCTGAACTATGCCAGAATGTGTTGGCTTTATCATCTGTCAGGAAGCAATCTTGCTGCTTTCCAAATTATTAAGAATAGTTACCATTTGACAAATGCTTGCAATGTAATAGGCACTTGCAAGCACGCTGTCCTCAAATTTTAAAAACCTCATTACACTCCTCATGTAGGTACCATTATAGTTTAGGTATTATTATCCTCATATTACAGATGAGGACAAGGGGGCTCAGAGAAGTTAAGTAACTTGCCCAAGGTCACACAGTAGAATCCAGGATTGCATCCAGGGCTAAGTCCACAGTTGAAACTTTTAACTATTCTTAAGGACATCTCACTGTGGCCAATTATGTACCTAAATATTTGATGGATGAGAAGTTAGGGTTTCGTCTCCTTCACCCCTATCCTGTAATCAAAGGAAAATAAAAACCCTTCCACCCATCGGTTTTACCAGCCAGACTCAAACCACACTGTTGCCACTTCCCCCTGGCCTGTGTATGGGCTGGCCGGTCTGCGTGCACGGCCCTGGGATCAGGGTGGATGTGTATTATCTCAGCATGCACCACCTCCTGCCAGCCTCTTGTAGCATGGTGTGCCGTCTATTCGCACAGAGGACCCTGCCCTACTTGCTAAGATAATCTTTCCCCAAATCCCCAAATTTGAGCTACTGACCCAGACCCTCCCAGGAGGGGCCACTGCAGTATAGTTTCCCAGGAAAGGCCATCCCCAGGTAGCCAAATTCAGGGTCCCCTGGTTTTCTAGAAACACTGACAGCTCATGAAACAGCACATAATGGGATGTGCGCACATCTCTGAACACAGTAGGTGCCCAACAAACCTGTGGGAACTGGCAGCTACGCCGAACTTTAAGTTCTAGGCGTGTAACAGTCTCTCTTCCCAGTTCTGTTAGTACCTCCTCACCCCCACTCTTTCCTCTGTCACTAGTGCACACCCCACCTGCCACTGTAACAAGGAACCAGTCAATAGGAGCTAAGAGTTAAGATGCTAAAGGAAAAATGGCCACAATTAGGCCAAGATTCCACCAGCGGCACTTGAGACTGCCATCAAAGAGTTCCATTTTCGTTCCTAATTTCCTAGCCAAATTCACCTAAGATGACGTAAATGGATTTGCTCATGATCTTAAGTGTTTTCTTTCCCTCAACTTCTATCTCAAGTTGTACCTTCGCAAACAGTGTCTGAATGTAAAAGTAATTGAAACGCTAGCCCTGGAAGAGCAAACGGGAGGCTTGCTCTTACAACCAAACCGAGAAAGCAGGTATGAGGCTCAGGTAGGCCAAAGCGCAGCGCCATGACACACCCAAACTGTCCTCAGGACCCGACAAGCCGAGCCAGTCCTGTCCTCCATCCTCCTGTTTAATGCGAGGGCGTAAACTGACCTGAGTTTCTAGTCCCCCAATTGAGTCTTAAGGTCAAGCCGTAGGAATGCGAAGCCCAAAATCATTCTTAGTATTTCTGAAAGTCTCTTTACTGCTCAGGTTCACTCAACCAATCCACAGTCCTTTGCTTTTTGCTGAAATTGTATTAAATCTGGTAAAAAACGATCCCAGATGAACTGTTATTATATTTCTCTAAAGAAAAGGTGGAAGGAGGGACTTCAATGTTACTTAAAAATGTAATTCGTTCCATAAATAAGATCTTTTAAAGCTTGAGATAGGTCAACAGGGGTTGTAAAAACACGTGCAGTGCTCAGGGGGCAGGAGCCACTGCTGCAAGAAGATAAAACGTGCATCCCCCCAACATTTTCCCAGTCCTGCCCACTTCACATTAAAATGGGGCACAATTCCAGCATCCTGATGACCGCTGGAGGTTTACACTAAACCGGCCTATGTTAGATGCCCCTGAGGGCCGGTCACATGATGTGATGCGAACTTTTTACAGGATGATGAGAGCTCCGCTGGTCCCTCTCCCGGCTCTCCTTTCTCCGGCATCCTGCTCTTCCCTGTACCCGCTGTAGTAAAGGTGATCTCCTAACAGATTGCAAATATTTTTTTCTAAGGAAAATAACCACCCATGGGTGGTTTAAAGCTAACTGTTGCTCAGTCATCAAATAAACCCAACAGGAAGTTTCTAGAAGGCTATGAGCCTGAGGGGCTAGGGTAGGCAGGGGAGCTGGCCCTGTGTCCTAAGAAGCCGGGGTAACATAGCTGCTTTCCCTGCTCTGTCAAGTTCGTTGTCCAACTGCAGAGGACCGGCTGGGTCTGATTTACTGCCCTGTGTTGTGCAGGTTCTGGTCGCCAAGAGCTATTCATTCAGTGGATCCTGGTTCCTTCCTGTCCTAGGGAACGACGACAGAATTCTCAACTCTTAAGGTATAGGCAATAAGCTGTTACTTTGGGGTTGTTGTTTTTTGGGTGGGGAGGGGGGATGAGTTCTTCATAGACAAAGGTAGGGATGGCAAATGTATTTTATCTCCTGGGCTAATTCTGACTGGGTGGTAACAGATGCCTGGAGCATTGCGCTGAGAAGGCTCCTGAGGCTGGGTCTGGACTTGATGGAAAATGGAGTGCCCAGGTCAGCTAGGAGCATCTCCCACGAATGCAGGAGCAGTGGAGGGGTGCATGCCTCATGCTGGCTACCCTGGCCCTAAGGTCTCAAAAGAACTAGAGCAGCAAATTTCAGGAGATTACGTTAAAATGCAGATTCTGATTCAGGAGGTCTGGAGTGGGCCCAAGACTATATTCCTAACAAGCTGATGCTAGGACACCAGCCACGCTGTGAGTCGAAGGGGCGAGAGCCTTGCATCAGCCAATGCCTTTCCCTGATTCCCTGAGAACTCCACCGCCACACGGAGACCCTGCCAGACGAAATCCAGGTGGAACCAAGTGTGCTGGACGTGGATGAGACACATGAGGAATGTGTCTGTTCACTGTGTTGCACCCCAGAAAACATTGGGGTCTGCTGCCAGGATAAGCCCCTGCTGGTGAAGCGTCCCCACCCTTCCCCAGATGTCCTCCTGTCAACGAGTAAAACCACAACTCTTGGCCTAGAGCAGCGGTTCTCAACCTTCCTAATGCCGCGACCCCTGAATACAGTTCCTCATGTTGTGGTGACCCCCAACCATAAAATTATTTTCGTTGCTACTCTATAACTGTAATTTTGCTACTGTTATGAATCGTAATGTAAATATCTTTTTGTTTCCCGATGGTCTTAGGTGACCCCTGTGAAAGGGTCGTTCGACCCCCAAAGGGGTCGCAACCCACAGGTTGAGAACCACTGGCCTAGAGGAAAGAAAGCTTGGGAGCATCAGACGACGTTTGGGGGCAAAGTGGCTCCGCAGAAGCTAAGCGCAAAGTGGCCCTTGGTCTCCACTGGGCTCTGTCTCTCCCCACACCAGGGACATTTAAGAAGCCTTCAGAGAAACTCTATAAAAAGGTGGGCATAGAAGAGCTTTTCTCTTCTGCCTCTTGGAGGATTAGCAGCTCAGCGTCCTCCAGCACTTGCAATTAAAGATGGGATAATGGAGAGAGGGAGGGAAGGAGAGATTAAGGGGACCAACGGTCACAGGCTCATCGCCCCTTTTCCGTGCACATCCATGCATTTGCCCCATCTGTGACACTGTCCTGGGCTTATCACCTCCTGCGTCTGGGCCCTTCGTTAGGCCAACGGCGACAACATCCGAGCCATACCTGAACTCCCAGTGCCTGGTAAGATGCCTGACCCAGAATAAAGGCTCACTAAAAATTTGCAGGTAAAGGAAATCAAAAAAATTAAAAATCAGACAATCTCGTGCTCTGAAAAGCAGATACTCCTGGTGTTTTAGCAGCTGAGATACGTCTGAGCTCCCAGAGGAGGGTGATGAGAGGTTTTTTTAATCAGTATTATACTCACCTGTGGATCCACCCCGCCCCATGGTGTGAAAAAGAAACGAAACCAGTCTGGACCCTAAAGCTGTGAGCTCTGGGAGGCCTGCCTGGTTTGAGGTTCAAGATCATCTGTGGAAAGAGCACATCTAAATGCTCATCTAATAAAGAATATTTAGATGTGCTTGGCGGTTCTGCCAACCTTTCAAATAAAATTCCCTATTTGAGCACCTATTATGTGCAAGACATTATGTAAAATAGAATAGCAATTCTTCTTCCACATAAGAACATCCACAAAAGCAAAAAAAAAAAAAAGGCAAAACAAAGAATAGTCTTTTTATTTTAAGCTATGGGGCTGATACGAACCTCGAATGTCCCCAGAAGGATGGAACAGGGCTGATTAAAATTTTTGCAATATTCAGCACCTATTTTTTTAGAAGATAATTTACTAACAATCTCAGGAAGCGTCAGATCCCCTTATATACTATTAGAAAAGCCTTTAAAGGCACAGCTCTGTTGCCATGACAACAATCATCTGGCTGACTTATAAAGAAGGACGAGGGACTACCAAATGGTATTCTGAACAGTCAGCCCTGATATGTCTCAAAGCCACTTCAGCATCTACAAGTTAGAGAGTCTACAAGCTTGAATGAGACCCTCAGGTATAACCTCGTTTTAGCATGTTACTGGAATTTCTCCCTTATCATCCCTGCCAAACGGTCACCTAGACTCCGCTGAAACATCTTCAGGGCCAGAGAAGTTGCTCTGCTCCACGCTCGGAGGAAGAGGGCAGGGAGCTTTCCGCTGTAATCCTCGGAGAGAAGTGAGCATAGGTGTAGGAAGGTAGAGGTTCTTATTTGAAGGACTTTTCCCTTTCCAACCAGAAGGTTTGGGTAAAGCATTCTGGCCTCTTCGGCAACGCCTGCCATGAGCTCGGTGAGGCTGAACCAAACAAAAACAGCCACGGGAGGCTGGTTTCCATTAATGGCTGGTAGCCATTAAATGCTACCTGGAATTTCATGACTGTCACTGGTTCGCCGCTACCCTACATAGAAAGAGCACCAAGGCCCCTGGCAGTATTCAGTCAACAGCTTACTTGGGAGGCTGCATATAGCTCAGAGATAACCAACCAGATGCCTCGCATCCAGATGCTGTATAAACAGGCACACGTGTGCAGACACAGACACACAGACCCCCGAGAGCGAAACCCATCAGGACATGCCTCTTTAGTCACTCTGCAGAGCAGCACCAATAACGCTTCTCCCAGGGCCCTGGTCACCAAACAACTTTGAGAGGAATGCATGTGCATTCTTAGGTAACTTCCAGGGAACACATCTGTGTAGAGCAGCACTGGGAGAAGGCACAGGGGTGGTGGGGGGGGCGGTGAGGAGAAGGGGAGAGCTGGGGACACTGCTGAGAAATCTGTGTCATCAAAGGGGGTTCAAGCCTTGCTGAAGGGGAACCCCGCATCTCACCCACGTGGGTTGCTGTGAGGAGCGGCCCAGCTTGCAGAGAAGCCTTCCAGACGGAGCCCACCTGATCAGACCACCTCCACCTGTCTCCTGACACCACCCCATCATGGTGAGGTCCAAGACAACAGGTGCACAGGCTGCTCTCCTGGGAGCATCCTGTTCATGACGGAACAGTCCAGAACCCTCGGCTCTCTGCAATTCACCACGCCCTCAGCTCATCCCCTCCCAGGAAGCCTTCGGACGCACAGCTGCATCTTCCGCTCATCACTCTGGGCCTATGCCGCATTCTCTGGGACCGCCATCCTGGAGCAAGCGCAACAGCTCATTTCATATGAGAAAGAGTCAGAAAAATTTAAAGGAGATAATCTGTTTCTAAAACTCCAAGTTTCCTTAGTGCCTGATAATTTCTATTATCCCAAAAGAAAAATTTGAACAGATGAAAACAATTTGCATGACCTACAGTGTTCTCATTGCTTTCAGGCACCCAAGTGGGTTTGCTTTTCACAGAAACAGGTTTGATCGGACGATGGTACCAACAAGCAGGCATCCTCCCAGACCAAGGCGATGCAGCCCCCTGGGGTTTCCACCAACGCTCCCCCATCAGGAACCAGCACTCATTTGGGGGAGAGCCAGCAAACCATCCTAACAGTACTTAATCAGCAAACTTACTAAAGTTTGAGGTAGGAATTAGCTCCTGTGAGAATTAGTGTCGATTTGGTGGGTATCCTACAGAGTGGACATTAAACCACTGCAAACCAGCGGTGATAACTGCAGGCAGAATGGGGTATAGAACAGCTCCTGACCAAGAGGCAGGGGACAAAGGGTGGAGGGACAGACGGGAGCAGGCACATCCCCGTTAAGAAAAAGAAGCTGTCCTTCCCCGCTGTGGGACTGTGTCAGGGGGGTTTCCGGACGACCGCCTGCGGCCACAGGAAATGGCACAGGCGGCCGCGAGGTGAGAAGGACTCTGGATTCAGGTAACTGAGAAGACAATCTCACAGCCCCTGAAATGCAGGTTTATTTTAGGAGCCAACTCCCCAGTGATTACACAGCTGAAACTGACCTTTCAGGTAGAAATCTGGGCATTTGGGATCATCTGCTCCCATGTAAGAAAACAGGACAATGACATTTAAATGGCTTCAAGTTTAAAGAGTGTGTGTGTGTGTGTGTGTGTGTGTGTGTGTGTGTGTGTGTGTGACAGAGAGAGAGAGAGAGAGAGACATGAGTGAACCCCAGGGCAGGGACACGCTGCCCAGCAATACCAGGCCATGAGGTTAACACTAAATTGTATTCAGCCCACAGACAAGCATTTAAAAGCAGACTAATAACCATTGGAAAAGGTAAACCCAATTTTCTTATTTTTTTTTAAGTTCAAAAGACTGAGACCCATCCAGCAGAGTTAAGTAAATCCATGACGGCCGCCATCCTGTCATGAATACCCCGCCGGACAAGCAGACAAATCCCATACACTTCGATTTCATTCCTCAGAAAGCAGGGCTGGGTGCTACCATGGGAAGACAGCCCTCGGGAAGACAGCCCTCGGGGCCGTCTCTCTGGCCCTGGAAGGCCAGCCTGATTCCTGAACCCTGAGACGGACAGTGACAGGCTCTACTCGTTACGCATCTACGCCCAGGCCTGCTGCGCCACCACCTCTCAGTCACCTCAGGGTGACCCTGCTGAGCAGCCGTGTTCCATAGAGGCTCAGGCTGCATTCTGGTTAAACATCCCTAGCCAGTGTTCCAGTTCTCCCACCAACCAAACGCATAACCTTGGGCAGCATCCACTCTGAACCTCAGTTTCCTCATCTGACAGTACCTCCTCCATAGAGCTATCAAGGATTCAGTGAGATAATCCAAGTGGGATGCTGAACACCAGGCCCTGTGCAGAGTCAGTACTAGACTCTATATAGTACTAGGCCGATAATAGATGCTATTATCATGTTCTAAACATTCAAACACACAGCTATCTGATTCCAGACCTCTCACTGCCTTTGTGTGCACAGCTTCACAAATGAGACTCTCTCAACTAAATCTGGTTTAGGCTTTACATCCTACCTCATTCACAAATGCATTTCAGTTTTCTGTTAATACCTCAATTGCAGCAAAAATAGGTGTAATGACTGATTAAGAGGAGGGGGGTCACTGCCTTCATAGCTACAGAAAGTCCCTTCAAGTGTCTTGGGGCTGCTGCGTACAGCTGCACAGGCTCTGCACTGCACAACTCCAGGGAATACCATTCCCATAGGCAATGAGTCACAAGCATCCTAAAAGTCTGGTTTTTACCCCAGTCAAATCCAGAATGAGATTTCAGTGGAATCTGAGTCATAGCATTGCCATCTTTGCTGCCCCCACCCTCTTCTTTCCTTTTATTTTGTCTGTTGGCAAACTTTAAAATAGACTAATTCATGCTCAGCAAAGAAACAGCTCCCACCCCAGACAGCCTGAGGAAAGAACAGGGTGATTATCTGCTACTGAAACTTTTTTTAAGTGGAGGCCAGGTGCTAATACCAATGGCCAATCATATTTATTTATTTATTTGTTTATTTATTTATTTATTTATTTATTAATTCATTCATTCATTCTTAATTGGGGGAATTGGGGGAGGGGAACAGTGTTGGGGAATTGGGGAGGGGGACCAACCAAGTTCTTTAATTTTAGTTGTGGAGGGCACCAATTGCCATCTGGCTGCCCGTTGGTAGCTCGTGGCCTCTAAGCTCAAGGTGCTGTGTTACAACCTTAGTTGCGGGTGGCTGTAGCCACCATCCCATGTGGGAGTCGAACCAACAACCTTGTTGTTAAGAGTGCGCGCTCTACCCACTGAGCCATCTGGGAGGCAGCTCAGCTCAAGATGCCGAGTTCATTCTTAGTTGCTGGCGGGCATAGCCCACCATCGAACAGGCAGTCTTGTTGTTAGGAGCACGTGCTGTCACCAGCTGAGCCATCCTGCCACCTGTTGGCAGCTCAGCAACAGCTCGGCTCGGGCGCAGCGTCACTGGCCCATGTGGGAATCGAACCGGCGGCCCTGTTGCTCAGAGCTTGCGTTCTTAAGCCAACTCTTAACCAATTGAGCTACTTGGCCAGCCCCCACCACACTTATTTTAAAAATCATACATTGACTTCTCAGGTGGTTTTACTGAACTGAGGATGGGGTTGCGACACCATTTAGCTCTCCTTTCTGTGTGGGTGGGTGGATTTCTTTCCCTGTGTGGAGAGGACCCCTCACCTTTGTCCTCATTACAGGGATGGAAAATTATCTCTGATGACCAAACCAATGGCAGAGTCAGCAGTAGACCTCAGCTTACCAAAGAGATGTACGTTCCAGAAGACTGTATATACTGCAGCTATTTCGGACGTGGACGCGATTTCCCCCCCTCCAAAGATACAATGTCATAAACAGTAGTTAAGTTCTCAGGTCGCCCACAAACTTGACCCATTATATATATGAGCCAAGTACAATGGAACCTGACCATGTCCTATCACAGTGTTTCTATTTTTAGAGTCCCTAACATTATGCCCTGTGCAACCAATAAATATTTTTTTAACAGTAAAGTCCATTCAACACTATTTAACTGAGCAGCAGCTGTGGCTTCCAGGCCAAAGGGGAGCCCTGGTAAAATCTTCAACAAATACAACAGCTGTGCGTGGTTCAGATGAATCCTAACACTCCTTAAAGACAGAAGTGGCCCATGGGACCTTAGGGAAAACGAGCAATAGCATTTGGACAAGCCAAAAGGCTCCTAACTCCCTGAGTCACTTCAAACAGTACAAATAAATACTCAAAGGATGTCTACAATGGAATAGTACCGAGCTTAAGGGAATTCTGACATGTGCAGCAGCATGGAAGAACCTTGGGGACCTTCTGCTAAGCGAAATATGTCAGTCACAAAAAGACAAACCCTGTAAGAGTCTACTCATAGGAGGTAACCGGGGGAGCACAATTCATGGAGACAGGAAGTGGAATGGTGGTGGCCAGGGGCTGGGGAAAGAGGGACACAGGGAGCTTTTGTCTGATGGGTAGTTTCAGTTTTGCAGGATGAGAAAGTTCTGGAGATGAGGAATACAAGAATGCAGACAGTTAACACTACTGAACTGAACACTTAGAAATGGTCAAGGTGGTATATGTGTATTTTACCACAATTTAAAAAAATAAATAAATAAAAACCCCCACAAACCCCCGCAGTGGATCTCAGCTTCTCCTGATCAGCACCCCAGCTCTGGCAGCTCAGGCCCTAGGGCCTTTGACCTTCAGAGGTCATTCTGTTCCTCTCCGACATCACTTTCCCCATTGCCACCATCAGGGGTGACAGTAGCACAGAACCTCCCGGCTTTGGGCCACATCTGCCTTCAACCGGACCAGGAGTGCAATTTCATGTATCCAAACGCAGGGCACAGGTAAACCAGACCGACTATGAAGACACTCAACATGAACGTGCAAAGGAACGTGCAGAAGTGCGGCCATGTTTACCTCCAAAGGCCCCGCACTACCCCTGGCCTGACGACTTAACAGTTAAAGATTCCACCGCCATGAACTACAAAACAGACCCACGCTCATTTGCACTGGGGTTGACTGTGAAACTGGTGGAGGCAAGAACACTGGCTCAGTCACCTTCTCCTGCTGCAGGTGTTGGTTTCAGGCAGTAAAAACACCCCACTGGCGTTGCTTTGTTACCTGAGCTTGGACCCCCAATATGCCACAGTCTGTTCTGACATCCTGCCTGCATCTTGATGACATGACTCAACCCCTATATGCCAGGCTGGGCACAAGAGAGACAACACATCAGGCCAGCCCTGCTCTCAAAGGGTCCTTGGTCTCAGGAAGTAGATTGCTACAGAAGCAAAGGGGCACTCTGCATGTCACAGGTATGGCAGAATAGGGGAATGGGAAAGGAAGAAGAAAGAACAAATCTTGTGAGTCTCCCACTCCCAAATCCTCTAACCAATTCCCTTTCTGAGTCGGAAGTGATTTCTGCTGCCACAAAGCAGCAGACTGAGAGTATCAGTGCGAGAATGCAGCTTTTCTCATTTCACCCCTGCAGCAAGGAGGCATTAGCCATGGAAATCTTCATTGCTTTCTCATTTCAAATGTTGAGCTCCTTTAGACAACTAGGGATTGATGAATAAACAATCAGATTATGCACACCTAAGGATGAACATGTCATCAGTCCTCCGGCCTGCAACAAATCCAAATGTTTATTTTTTCCATCAGGATTATGTAAGCAGGAAACCCACAGCTGGAAATGCTCTCCAGCGAGGGCAGGCTGTCTCCCTCTAGCACACAGAGTGGGTCAGACTTCAAGTTCATGCCTAATGTTCTTCCCAGGATTCGGTCCCAGGACACAGGTGGCAAGATGATTTTCAGGCCGCTGGGCATCTCTTCTTTGCCATCGAGTGAGAGCTTCCTCCCTGGTGTCTGAGGTGGCGATGTGGGCACCGGGCAGCCCCGAGTCATCAGGAAACCAGCAGCTGCCTCCATGAGGCAGGGGCTCCACGCCTGTCTTCTGTTTCCAGAATAAGAACCCACCAAAGGGCTGGGGGGTGGGGATAGAGGGTCCCAAAGAGTTCCTCTCATTTGGGTCGGGAGCAGACGTTTAGGTCCAAAGGCCATTAACTCCTTTACCTTAATTTTCCAGGCCAATTATAAAAGACCTAAAATACAATCCTTCTGTTCCTTATGAATAAGAGAACCAGGCAGCTGGCAGGGTCCTTGAAAAATCATCTGGTACTTCAGAAGAGACCTTACCTAAACCGGAGATTTGCAAAATAATAACTTTTTAAGCAGCAAAACCATATTTTGACTTGAGATGTTTCAGAGGAAAGCGGTCCAGCTCTGGCCAGAGAGGTGGGGGTGGGGCATGCAGAGGCTCTGCACACACTGCTCTCCACCCCAGAGCTCACCCATCTCACTCAGATCAGAATGTACCCTAATTTTAGGGACCTCAGAGATCTGAAAGTCAGTTGGCAAAATTTCCCGCCACATTTTACACTCCCTTGGGGCAGCCAACTCGTACTGGGCGCTGTATATACTTTATTTCTAATAGTCATGACAGCTCTCCACGGTAGGTATTAATATTCCTATCGTGGATGAGGAAAACAAGGCACAGACTGTAGCATTTTGAAGAGGGGGCCTGGTGTTTTAGCCCCCATCCCGCCCCAACTCTTTCTGGAAGAAGGATTCTTTCGATGGGCTATTCATTATTTTCTCGGTCTTGTGTAAAGTATTACATAAAAGTACTCCTTCCAGACTACTACCTAAACACTTCTTTTAACAATATTCTCAAGCTGCCTATGAACAGAGAGGGTGAGTAACTTGCTATAGGCCACACAGCTAACATGCAAGTGAGCTGGGCTTTAGATTGGGCTGCATGCGTCCAATGCTCATGCACCTTCCACCACCAGACCTCATTGCTTCTCTAACCTAAACCCTCAGGCAGCTGCCCAGGCCTCAGTTGAAGCAGAAGTGAACTGGTCACCACCCTGCATGTACCAATTTTTCACAAGCAGAATGGGCAAGTGTCCATAGCACAGTCCTGTTTCACCCCATTTCTGGCCTTCATTCATGCAAACAGTGAGCACCCGCAGCATCATTCCACATCAGCACAAGATAATTTCCAAAGATGATGTCAACAGGGCACAGTCTGTGTGCCAATTCTTCCATCTTTGATCCGCTGCTGACAAAACCAACACTTGGGCAGCTGGGAGAGCAGACTTCATGACCCTGCTGCTAAAACCGCGTTTCGTGTTTTATGCACCGTGACCAGGCTGAAGGATGGGAAGAGGAGCGGGAGCCGGAGGCCAGGCCTTTCCACTGGGACACCAAGGACGGGGTCCCCTGCACGTGCCTTCCCCAAGTCGGCTCTGTGATGGCCCCAGCGCCCGGCAGAGCTCTCCATCACGCAGGCGGGACCAGAAGAGGAGCCTTCTGGGAAGGCTTTCCCGGGCACAGGGGAAAGGAGCCTTCTGGGAAAGCTTTCCCGGGCACAGGGGAAAAGAAAGGAGAAGAAAACAAGTACGAAAAGCAGCGGCGGATTAGGGCACTGAAACAGGGTTCTAAGGCACAAAGTGAAGGGGGACAGACGCAGTACAGGCTCAGGCTCAACAATGACTTTTGCACACCCTCAAAAATCATTTGACGGTAACAGATTTGTAACATTTGGAGGGCATGATGGCTGGAGAACGTAAGGATGAAGGGCTCTACTCCCAATGATTTGGACAGATGTTTACTAAGTTTATTTATCTCACATGTTCTTGTACACAGTTAACGAGAGGTAATTAGTATTCACAGGAGGAGGATTTTACCTGAGTTTCATACAGTTGACATCTACTAAAGCTAACAGACAAAAAAGGCAGAGCTGTGGATGTTCTTTTAAACGGGCATCTTTGCAGGAAAACAAAATCGACACAAACTGCCAACACATGTGCTCCAGATGACAGCTGCCAGGGCAGCTCCCAAATGCTCCGTCCTCCCTGTCATTTGTGTCCCGGCCTCTGTACACGTTGTTCCCTCCGCCGGGACGTTGCCCTGCCTGCTGGCTTTTGTGCACCCTCATGACCCCGCCAGGGTATCGCTCAGGCCCAGCAGCACCCACAGAGCTCCACCACCTCTGATCCAGACCTCCGAGCCCTGTCATGCCCGGACCGTCACCCTGTCCTGCTATTGCTTCTTTACTCTTTGTCTCCTGCAAGGCTAAGGCTCTTGCAGGTGGGGCACAGTGCCTGGCATGGGCAGTACCCCAAAACTACTTGCCGAATGATAGCAAACGGGAAGGAAGGGATCACTGGGAAATGGCAGCGGGGAGGTATCATTAACGCCAATGAGAATGTAAATGAACTCACACAAAAAAGACTGAATTTGTCTTTTCAGACTTGTGAAAAGAAGGCTTTTGAAATCTCTAGCTGGCTGCATAAATAAGGATCACAGAATTTGGACTCGTGGAACTGGACGGGATCCTTGGTCATGTGGCCCAACATCTGTATAACGCAGGAAACATGTGTCTGCTTTGCACCGCGTCAAACACATTGCTGATGCTCTGTTATCCTGGCAGAAGTTTCTCCCCGAACAGCCATAAACTGCACGCCTGTTTTTCTGCTGGAGAATAACAGTACACAAATTATGGAAGACTTTTTTTTTTCTTTCCACTGCCTTCAGCTTTCTCCCGCCCAACATCTCCAGCAGAGGCAAAGAAAACTTGGGAGTTAGTTCATACCCAAAGTTGGGCTGGGCCTTTTTGTCCTTGGGGAAACAGAACAAAGCAGTCTTCTGAAAGGCATAGCTTTTGCTCCCTGCTTCTTGATAGGGCATTCATGGAGGGCATGCGACTAACTCCGTCACTCCCAAGGGGGCCGACGGGAGTCTTGGTACACAGTGGACGCTCAAAATATTCCATCGTTGTTCTTTTTCCAACGTAAACCCAATGTCAGCCACGTGCCTTCGCTTTCGAGGCCCTCTCCTCCTTCCCCCTAAAATTCCTTTAAATGGAACAGGGCAAAATGCTTTTGAGGAGTCACCCAGAAAGCTAATTAAGTCAACCAATTGTATTACTAGAGATATAAAGTGAGGGTCTGACCACTGTGTGAGGGCAATCATTACAGTGGCAAAAAACGGCTACCTGGCCCTTACAGCAATAACAGAGTGAAGAAGGAAGAAACCATGACAATCTGCAAACGCCATTTCTTCTTCCTGCATGAAAAATTAAATGAACGGGCAGAGCAATGAGATTTCAATGTCTCATGGACTGTGATAGCGCAAACAAAATACCACCTTGAATGACTGGACAGGAAATATGGTTTCTCCTAGTGAGCTCGGTTGTCAAGTTCAAAAGCCATCCTCGCCCACATTCCAGCCCCTTCCCAGCATCCCTCTGGAGAATCAAGACAAGGGAAGGTCAAAAACAAAAAATTTAAGAAAAAAAAAAAAAAGCATAGCTGCCCTAATCACTTGGAATCCCTTTACCCATAAAGGAAACTGCTAACAAACTAACAAACTATCTTCCTTCAAACACGTTCCTTTCTTCCCACTCCGCACCCAAACCCACAAGGAAAGAAAACAATGACGCCATGGCTCTGACCTTTAAATGTTTAACCAGGGATCTATTTTTTAAGGGCCAGATAAAAAGGCAGGTGATTAGTTTTCAACATGAGTCACAATATCCCCACAATGAAATAATTCAATTAAATATTTACTGGCTTTAGGTTTTGTTGGCGACACCGCTGTTTATGACGGGGGCCTTGTTAGCTCAGGCTGTGATCTCCTCAGCGAAGGAGGGATCAGTCCGCCAGGAGGCACAGGAGCTCAGGGGAGCGGAGGCGGCCCTAAGCCCGGAGCTCGAAAACCAGGCCCAGGGACAGGAAGAGGGACAGGTGCCTGCCATCCCAGCACAGGTGGCATTGCCTTTCTGATCGCATGGAAGCACAGGTCGTAACCTCCCCTAGACTGTTCCTATCATTTCTCCCAGAGAAATGCTTATTAACCCTTGGAGAATCACCAAGAGCCTCAAGTGGGTTCTCGGCACAAAAGTGTAGGTTTCAGGTGTGGACTGGGTTTTGTTTCTCTCAGGTGATGTGCGACCAGGAGCTGGCTTTCCTCTCTCCGTTAAGAAGACCCTCCCTGACTAGCATCACAAGAAAATAAGGGGAGGGGGCCTAACGCAAGGTGAGAGTACAGACAACCCCATCCCTGGGTAAGCGTAAGAACAAGCCAACCTGCTTGCTTTATCAGTCCTTCCAGGAGCTGAAGTCATGGGGATTCGAGGGAGCATTCAGGTGATATCTAATCAGAGAACTGTTTCATTTTGAAGGATTCCAACAATGCAAGATATCCCAAATTACTTATTGATTTAGCTGTTTCAGGGTGTGGTCACCCTATTGAAAGTGCTGTTTCAGGGTGTGGCCACCCTATTGAAAGTGTTTATCTACAACTCCATTTGTTGTCACCTGAACTCACACAAATGTGTATCCTTCTTACAAAGACCCCCAGGGACCAAACTGTGTGCATTTATGTTCATATGTACAGTTTAAATTTGTCCTATTTCCCCAGATATTTTTCATTACGGTTCTGATCGTTGCCTTTGTCAATGGCAATACTGAAAGGCTAAAAATATTGGGAAAAGTGTGTAGGCTCAATCTGGTGAACACATTTTCTTTTTTACCCAACATAAATAAACCTGGCATCTGACATAGTTTGGTGCCCTGACCCTCTCCCAAAACAACTCATCAGCACCGTGAACTTTTGTTGAATTGACAAATTGGCCCCAAAGAGTGAAATTTATAAAATTAACCATCCAGTTTAAGTATTTGGCTTAAAAACAAAGCACCTAAAGTGTGGAATCACCTTCTGAAGTAAGCTGCCATGTTACCCTTACCTGGGAAGGTAGGAAAATTGCTTCCTCTCTCCCTGTCAGTCATCAAAGCTATCAACCATGGTTTCCTCTGGGTGAATTGGTAAGTGCTGGTTAAACCAGCTTAAAACAAAGGGGAGGGAGATTTACCTGCAATCTCCACTTAAACGTGCTAGTCAGCACGCATGCCCATATTCGGGAAGGCCTGTCACTGTGGAACGACCTACAACAGGACAAAAGAAGAACAAGCCAGGCCCTGCTCTCAAGGACTGAATCACAGAGTGGAGGAGAAAGAAATAGATGCACACGCTTTAATATGAGCTACAAAAGCGCTCCAAAACCGCACTGTGTGCAGGTGGCGAGAGAAAGAGAGAGCGCCATCTTTCTGAGCAGGGTGGGTCTGTTACTGGAAGGTTCTCTGCCCAGCGTGTGAAAGGAGGAATGGTGAGAGGCACAGACCAACGCTCAGAGAGGAGGTGACCCAAAGCAGTCTAGACTCAGGTGATGATGAGACAGGGCAAAAGGAAAGGAAGGGATAGGTACAGCAGAACTGCCGGGAGCAGTATCCCCTCAGCTTGCTGGCCCGAGAGCGATAAAAGAGGCAGGACGAGGAATCTGGTCAGGCTGACATGAGAGGTCCAGGTGATCTCAATCAGGAGCTCCACGAACAGACATGGCAATCAAGAGGAAGCAGTTTGGTTTGGCTGAGTCTCCGGTGCCATCGGGAGAGCCAAATATCCCTGTACGGTGCCAGGACGATGATGGTGCTAAAACAAATGTCTGTTCAGATGAATGGAGACCAACCAGCAGACGACTGGAGGAGGAGCCTGGAAGCCAACCCAAAGAGGTGGATGTGCCCAGAGCGAGAAGGTGTGGGCACAGGAATGAGTGAGGCCTCCGCACAAAGCTCTCCCCTGCCCTCCGCATTACAAATGGCAGGTGTCTGGCAAGTGCCTGAAAATGTCCTGATGCTCAGCTCGTTGTACCTGTTTCGTAGATAAATGCTATAAATGACATGCCCACATTTCCCCAGCTACAGACCTTGGTGGCACGTGGCCCCCAATCTGTCAGCGCTCGGGTACATGGAGTTCCGATCCAAATATGCAAATTATCGCCTTTCGGGGGAAATGGTTTTCTGGGCAGGGCTTGAGCTTGGGAGCCAGAAAGAAGAGTGACTGAGACGGCACTGCGTAAACGGTTGTCATCCTTGGTGGGCAGAATCAGACTCATGTCCTGTCTCTGCCTTCCCGCTAGTTACATGTTTCGTGAGCCTGGAAAGAATATTTCGGGGCCTCAGTGGGCTCATCTGTAAAGTGGAGCTCTCTTCCGGCCTCGGAAAATTCTAATTAAAAAGCAAATGAGATAAATCACAGGAGAATACACTGTGAAATGTAAAGCCCTCCCCAAGAGGTGGGGTTTCTTGGCAAGCAGCAGAAAGAAGCCTTCTAATTTGTGCACTGAACCTCCCATAATAATTGGACTGGTTCTTACAGGCAGAATTCCGGTCCAGAGAAACCAGGGCACGTTGAGAACCTAAGGATAACAAAAGCTGAAACATTAGACAGGCCGGCCCTTGCAGACACAGGCTTGCATGGTGAAGTTCAGCTGGGCCAGGCTGCCTGCTGAACAGGCAGGCAACTCTACCCGCAGAGGCAGTCCAGTCCCAGCCCCGAGAGAGAAGGCCAGTTACAGCATCCCCCACATAAAAGCGGGGGCTTTGGGAACCATTGTGCCAGGGGCTTCAAGGCTCCAGCTGCAAGTGCAGCAGCTATGCTGCCTCCTTTAAACGCATGTTGTTCCTTTTCTGTCTTGATGAACAGACTCCAAGCGCTGCTACGGTACAGGAGGCTGCACATCCATTTTCATGAGCAAACCCTCACGTACAGCAACATTTCCATTCAAGAAATCCAGATGGCAGGACTGCATGTGTGCCATGTCCCCACTGCCTCCCTGCACCTCCCCGTTGACTTCCAGGGTCAATTTTCCATAGTCTGTGACTGTCGCTTAAGCATAACGAGCACCTACTATGTGCAGCAGAGTACGGGTGTACAGAGCGATAATGACGGAAAAGGAGAGGCTGAGATTCAAACCTCAGTATGACTCCAGGGCCAGGTCTTTTAAGCACAGCACTGTGCTGACGAGGATGATGATATGACAATGAATGAAGGGACCACACAAAAGCAAGAGCACTGCAAATCTGAAGGGCTATGGGAGGCGAAGTTGCGGGTGTGTGGGTCTTCCAGGGATAGAATTATTTCTCACTACACAGAGCCATGCTGGTGTTTCCATAGCTCTTTTCTTAGGAACATTCTACCTGCAAGGTGCTGAGATGGTGTGGCCCACCGACGGCTTTCCAGGTGCCTTTTCTGTCAGGATGCTTGAACTAAAAAAATGACCCCATTGTCAAGGTAGCCCCAGTCAAAAGGACCTTGAGAAGCATTAAGCCCAGAAATGAGCAATCTCAGCCGCAGAGCAAGGGGTAGGGATGTAGTGAGAATCTATTCCGTAAGGCAGTTTGTTGGGAGGTACTCCGTCTGCCCTTGGGAAAGAGGCTATGAGATATACCCGGTCACAGGATGTGGTTAGAAATGACCAAAGCTCAGCAAGGACAGGTGTGAGGGCCCCCACAAGTTCTGTCTGTCTGAGACACCTGGCTGCAAGTTTCCTCCCCTGGGAATGACCCCAGTCTCTACTTCGGTAGACAGGAGAGAAAGAAAGCAAGGGCTGCGTCTCCATGGTAACTGCCGCAAGGTCTCATGCACGCTGCCCTGGCTCGAAGGAAGGTCTCCCAAGGCATCTCCGGGTCATGGATGCTCATGAGCCAGCAGTTTCCTCCCAGCCCTGCCCAGCCTGCATCCACAGGCCGGAAATGGCCTGTCATGGGGTATTGCTTCACCCCTGGAGTCCCGTGCACATTCCTAATTACCAGGAAGCAGCTGCAGGGCCCATGCCAATGTTTGCACAGAGAAAACCTCCCAGAGCCTCAAGAGGCTGCCACCCAGTTCTCAGAAGAGAAAGTGAGGCTGTGCTTATCCTCTCCCACTCCCTGGCACCTCTGACCTCTGACCTTTGAGCTGTCTGAAGATCTGGGGTCATCTTACACTATCTAAAACTGGTTCAATTAAGTTATTTAGCTGGCACTGGATGAGGATGAGGATGAGGGTTGACTATCTGGGAGAAATCTGTGCTTAATCTTTAATTACATCCGCTAACACTTACTGAGCACCACTGCGTGCATTAGGCACTTGACACTGTTCCTTCTCCACACCCCCCAAGAAAGGTACCTCCACTTTATAAAGGAGGAGACAGAGGCTCATGGAGGTTAAGTCGCTTATCCGAGGTCACAAAACGAGAGGGTGCTGGAGGCGGGATTCAAACCAGGACTCTCAGATTCCAACTCCCCATTCTCAACCTTTCCTCCATAACACAGGGCGACAGCCAAGGGGAAGAAATGACATGGGACCGGGAAGGCAGAGGAGGACACCAAGAAAAATTCATGGAGGGAAAGCTGGGTACCCCAGGGACCGTCGACTGGGGTGTGATGCAAGGAGAGGCAGGTCAGGTAGGAGGGCACAGGCCTCAGGCGCCAGCCTGGGGTGTCTGAACCTCCACGGGCAACAGGGAGCCAGGGAAAGGGGCACAGGGAAGCAACATGAACTGCACTTTAGAAAGAGAACTGTGACACTGCCGTTTACTATGGATAGAACTTTCCTATGGGTGGAATACTAGCTATGACACAAAGGACAGAAGAAAAGCAGCAGAAGCGAAAAGCTTGGCAGAGGGGAAGGCGGTGTGTCCCGTCGCACTCTGCAAGTCTGAACATCCAGACATCAGCCTGGCCGCTCCTGGTCCTCTCAGTCTCAGACCCTGCTCCCCAGAACACTGCACCAATTATCTCTTCCAATTAAACCACCGCCACAGGACACCAAATCCAATGAAACAAACTGGCAGCAGGATGCTTACCCAGCCCGGGGCTGGCATTTATGACTCCGATGAGCAGGAAGGCTCCGTCTCGTGCTCCCCACAGCTCACTTGCTCGCCGAGGAGCTTAGAGCTGCAGGTGAGCCCAGCAGGACCCTCCGCTTTCCTCCCCCAGAAGCCCCCACCACAGGGGCTCTGGAAAAGGGCAGGAAGATACTGATGGCAGAACCAGGGGAGGCCAGAGCTCACTCACTCTCAACTCAATTGTCCTGTATGACAAGCCTGTTGGGATGCCGAAGTCAATGCCCCAAAGGGCGGGGTTCTTTACCAATTGATGAGAGCAATTTAGAGAACATCCAAGTTATAGGCATTTTATTAGCTGACAAATAGCTTCCATTGGTTGAATGCCTATGATTGGGCAAGAAACTACAAGAAGTACCTTATATAATTTCATTTAATTCTCACAGCAACACTGAGGCAAGTCTTATGTTACCCACCTCCCCATTTTAAAGATGGGGAGACTGAGGCTAAGGGAAATTTGCCATAGGTGGGTAAACCTGGGATTCTATCTACCAAGTGGTGTCTAGCTCCAAAGTCTGTATGTACCTCAAGTGTCATTACACCATGGCACACTCGGAAAGGAACATGTATATGTTTTATGTAATCCTAGACATCTACAGGAAAATTTAATTCACCAAAAGGGTCCACAGGACAAGGAGGGCAATGAGGTAACCAGAGCTAGCACAGACTAAGCCAGGCCCAGGCCTATGCTCTGTACACGCAGCCACTCATTTTAATTCTTCCAATAACCCTGTAATCACCCCCATTTTATAGATGAGGAAACAGGTTCAGGGAGGTTATGTTACTTAAAGTTACACAGCTAAAAAATGCTACAGCTGGGTCCTTAGCTCTAAGGGTTATTGACTCTGACACCCAAGATCTGAACACCGCCCTATACGGGTAGCTGGATTTTGCGTGAGCCCCGCCCTAAAAGAGACGCCAACTGCCAAGCGTAAGTTCCCACATCACCGGGGGCTGAGACAGATAAGTGCCTGCACTGTCTGTGGCCTCCTGCCCTGGGGGAGGTTAAGCAGGTACTGTCTCCATCCCACCACACAGGGAGACACAGCCCTCCTCTCAGCCTGCCTGATGAGCCGTTCCTTTCTCCCACACACCACACAGCAAGGCCTCCCCCACACTCTGGGAGAACGAGGGATCTCCCTAAGTGAGTTATCCAAACAACTAAAATGCCCCCTTTCTGAGCAGTCACGGTTTCCATCTTCATCATTTTATTTATTTTTATTTATTTATTTTTTTTTTTTAGAAGGCCTCACGTATTTATTACTGAACCAACCTACTAGTGCAGAAACATATCAGGAAGAAACTCATTTTCCCTAAAACTTCCCAATAAAGCACACCCAACTGTTTAGATAGTAGCAATCTTTTCAGTGCCATGATTAAGATCTAAGCAACCCTGACACAGCATAAATATGTGGTGCCATCTCCTGTGCGATTCCTTATAGACCCAGCTTGGTTCTTCTCCAATGTCTCTTCTTGGAGTTGTACCTGATTTTATTACCAGTTTTCATCCGAATCCATTGGGGAATGGGCCGATTCTGCTTTTGTTTCTTGGCCAGGAACCGCTTGATCCTGAAAGTCTTGTGAGAAGACATGGCGAAGAGTCAACCACACACCCTACGATGGCAGCAAAAGAGAGCTCCATCTTCATCATTTTAGCTGTAATTTTTTAAAACCCACTACACACGTTAAGCCTTCTTAAATAGAGCCTACTGCCCAGTGGCTGTTAACTCACCCTTCAAAGAACTGACTGGGTGAGGACAGACGTGGGAAGGCCAAGCTTATAGCCTCGGCTCCTGCTTGCTGAGTCCTGTCTGAGGCTTCCTTCAAATACGTCATCTGCTCCAAGGAACACGATTCCTTTTTTAACTGCTTAAGACTTCCAGATCAAAGACATTTCATGAACTTCGAGGCATTATGGCCATGGACAAGAAACCTTCCTCCACCTCCCCTGGGAGAGGTCACCTTTGGAAGTGAGCTACTTACTTCTGGGGCCCAAAGAGGCCGTGGACCCGAAGGCCCCACCCACTCTAACTGCCTCCAAAGCTGCTGGGTTAAAGGAAAGCCACCACTCCTCTTGGCAAGCCATCCATCAACAAAGCCATCAGCAGGCATGCAGGCCCACGTTATACAGATGGCGGTCACCCCCACAGGGACAAAGGTGACATGGGGTTGGAGTAGGAGCAGAGGAAAAATATTGGAAGAGGAGGAGGAGAAAGGCCTGCGGGAGAAAGGGACAACGGAGGCCACGGATATTTTTTGTTATTTGATTTACAAAGATTTCGGACATATGATCTCAATTCTCACTGCAATTCTAAGGAAAGAGGGACAAACAGTAATTGGTTTACAAACATTGGAAGTGAAGCTCAAATAAATTAAGCCACATACCAGGTGGTGTAGACAACTCGCTTATACAGTGGGACCCACAAAACAGCAGGAAGATCTGGAAGCCCCACTTCAGACCTCCTGCATGACAGCATCACAGCCTGCATTTCGATATGACCCCAGGTGAGTCATAAGCACTTTAAAGGTTGAGAAGCACTGGTCTAATGCATAGGCTTTGGGGTCACAAAAATCTGGGTCCCAGTTCTAGCCACAGCACTTACTTGCTATGTGACTGGAGCAAGCTAGGAAGCCCAACACGCCTGAACTTTGTATAAAGCGTTACTTATTTACAGGGTAGTTATAAGCAGTAAACAAAATCATGCACATAAAGCCTTTAGCGTCAAATCTGGTACAGAATAAAAACAACCAGTTGGCTCTACTATGGTCAACATTGAAAGCCAGAACCCCAGTCACAGATCCCGCCTCTCGCTACTTGCATCATTCTGGAAACTTTTGGCCGTGGCACTCCAGGGTCTGCTTGGTATGTAGCAATGCTCACCACCCACCAATGAGGTTTTTTGTTTGTTTGTTTGTTTGATTGACAGATCCTGCCTCAGCTTTATTTGCACAAATAGCACAGGAGGACACCAGCCCCATGCAGGCAGCAGCGCAAGGGTCACACCAGGCCTTCCATCTTCACATCGGCAGACAGAGGCCTCTACTCTGGAGCCTTCGTGGGAGCCTGCGCACCTTTGGGAGCCAGAGCCTGGGCTGGAGGCGGAGCTGCAGCTGCAGGCGTGGCTGGGGCCTTGGTTTGAGACTTGGCCTTGTTGTTGTTTTGTTTTGTTTTTAGCTGAGCCATCCTGCTACCTGTTGGCAGCTCAGCGGCTGCTCAGCTCAGGCCGGGACTCGAACCGCTGTTGCTCAGAGCTCAAACTCTTGAGCAAGCTCTTAACCAACTGAGCCACTCGGCCGGCTCCGAGACTTGGCCTTGGACTTTGGCCGGCAGAGCCTGAGACCCTTGGCAATGCGGGCGCGGGCACGTTTCCCAAGCTTGGGGTGGGCGATGTGGGCAAGTTGACTGAGCTTGCTTGGGGATGCCGCCCTTTGGGATCTTGGGCTTGACCTCCTTGGGCTTTGCGAGGGCCCTGATGGCCTCAGCCCGTGCACTCACGGCCTTGGCGTTGTTGGCTTGCATCTTCTTCAGCCCCTTCTTGTTGTGCTTCTTGGCAAAGCGCATGTTCCGCAGGAACTTGGGGTCCACCCCCTTAGAGAGTCACATCTCTGTGATCGGGGTTTTCTTGATGCCGTTTCTGTGCCATTTTCAGGACTGGTTGTGCATGGCGTGGTTCTTGGACTTGTCCATGTCTGCACCCAAGCCCACAGCCCCACCCACGTGTTCTTAAACACACAACTGAACAGAGCATCATCACCGAGATAAAGCCACCAACCACACTCAGAGCCAAAGAGACACATACATGAGACAAGGAAAACAATGAATAACGATGGCACTGAAACATTTCACCAGCCAGCACCCCAAGGCTTCGCCCTTGAGCTTAAGTCACCTCACACACTCTCGGTGCTGAGGTCAAGACCAGGAAGCCAGGGACGGGGGCAGGCCAGCTCTCTTCTGGACTCTGACTTCAGGCAAGCTGCCGCAGCTGGAGATCCCTGAGAACAGCACACACCAAAGGTCACTACCTTGACCCAAGAATCTCCCCAACGATACAAAATGTACTTTACCTCCAGAGCCAGCAAACAGAGCACACCGATTTCACAACAGGTGAGCCCTTTCAGACACTCAAGGACACGGACGCCAAGTAAAGGAGGGTCTACACAACAGGGGCCCACTGCCTCTGCACAGGTCGGGTCTGTCCTGACCGGCCTGCTGCTCTCTTCCTCATCACCCTGCTTTCCATCGGTGCCTCATCATGTACCTGACCTCCAGTCCCGGGCACTTCTTCGCTGTCCCTCCATCATCCCAAGGTTTACCACCTCTGTCCTAAGATGTCACTGGCCCCAGACTGCCCACTTCGCTCCCAAAGCCACCATTCAGGTTCTTATCACGAAAGCCCTCAGGTCCGCCGGCTGCTGTCTCTCCACAGCCGAACCATTTTCAGCACCACTCCCTTAGCCAGCCTCCTTCAGCCGATCTGACCCCACCGTGCCTGCCTGCTTAGAGAATAAAAGCCATGGTCTTCCAAAAGTGGGGGGCAGCAAAGCCGAGGTTCCCGTCACTGCCCTCACCCCGTCTTCTGCTGCAGCCCCTGGGATAACAGAGACCTGGCGTTTGCTGGTGGTGGCTGTCTGTCTGTTTTGGTTTGAACAGAAAGCAAACACACAGGGTGGAAGGTAAGAAGGATGCCTCTCGGGCCGGCAGAGTGGCTCAGTTGGTTAAGAGCTCGCTCAAGAGTTTGAGCTCTGAGCAACAGCGGTTCGAGTCCAGCCCGAGCTGAGCAGCCGACAGGTGGCAGGATGGCTCAGCTTAAAAAAAAAAAAAAAAGAAGGGTGCCTCTCCATACTGCTTGTTATTGGCCCACACAGAACCACCAACGAAAGTCAGTCCCACTAAGACGGATCTGGCTACCAGCTGGAAATTTCTCCAACCAAGGGGTGGTTGTTGTCTTAGGAACCAAGGCTCTAATGAACCTCCTGTTAATCAAAACCTTTTGGGAATTCACACGGAAGAACAGCGTTCGGAACTGGGTTTATGACTAACTGGAGAGAAGCAGTTTCTGTGACGCCTTCACAAACGCTCTTTCGGATCATAAATAGTACCGAACAGTTAGCGTCGCCACCCACCCCGGCCTCGGGACTCGGCTCCCACTCCGATTTCTAAAAGGAAAAGTTAGGTCCACTCTGAGTGGGCAAAAATTTACCACAATAAATGGTTTTTAAAATGTTTGTTGATGCTAATTCGACATCGTGCCAAGTTCTGATGGTGCTTCTAGAAGGGGTTCTCCAAAGGATCTGAGCAGTGGCCACACGGCTGGAGCGAGTGGGATTAGCTTCCCAAGGTCATTAATACAATTACTTCTCCCACGCGTCAAGCTGTGATCCAGATCCACATTTATGTGGGAAAAGGGTAAATTAATCAAAATGACAAAATGGCAATGACCTTCTCTAGGTAGCTTCCTTTGAGACCAGGAAGCAGGGTAACACACAGCAGCACCCCCACCCCCAACCGCTCTGCCCGCGGTTCCGCTTCCCACGGTTTCAGTTACCCGTGGTCAACCATGGTCCAAAAATATTAGACGGAAAATTCCATCAATAAACAATTTCAAGTTTTAAATGACGCGCCCTTCTTAGTGTGAGGAAATGTCACGTGTCCAGTCCATCCTGCCCGGGACATGCGTGAATCATCCGTTTGTCCAGCGAACCCCATTGCAGATGTTCCCCGCCCGTCTGTCCGTCATCAGGTTGATGGTCCTGGTATCGTAGTGCTTGTGTTCAGGTCACCCTTGGAGTAGACACTGGGTTACAATGCTTACGTCATTCACCTCACTTCATCTTGTCACGCAGGCACTGTGTCATCTCACATCATCACAAGAAGGGTGAGCACAGTACCATACTTCGAGAGAGGCCACATTCGTATACTATTTATTACAGTGTATTGCTATACTTGTTCTAATATTAGCTACTGTCGTTAATCTCTTTCTGGGCCTCATTTATAAATTAAACTTTATCAGTTACGGATGTACGGGCAAAAACATAGTCTATGTAGGGTTTGGTGCTATCCGTGGTTTCAGGCATTCATGGAACATATCCCCCATGGGTCAGGGGAAGACACTGTATAGACCAGTCCTTATTTTAAATGAGAGATATAAAATGTCCCACTTCCCCGTTTCTTTATCCTTTCTTTCATCATCCTCTCAAACCACATTGTATAAATACTTACAAATACGAAGAGACTGCAATCTGTCACCAAGGACATACCCCCTTATACCAAAGGGGTAATGACAACTGGAAAATATGTCACCAGGCTGGTTTTTGTGACCAGCTGACTAGATCAGCAAACCTTCCAATTTCCTTGATCTCAATCTCTTTTCTCCCTGTTGCTAAAAACAACAACCAGCAGGTGTACGATCCCTGCCCTTGGCATTCAAACATGGTCCCTGGATCAGCAGGCGCTGCATCCGAGGCCCCGCCCCAGACTTGCTGATCAGAACCTGCATTTCACAAGATCCCAGTGACTCCTATGAGCATTTGAGTTTGAAAAGCACTGCTCTATGTGATAACGAAAAGATAGCACGTGATTTTATAAAGCCCTAGTGAATTTTTTTGTTTTTACCAAATAATGAACCCTCCGCTTTTTGTTTTTACAAAACAATAAACTCTCTCCTCGGAGTCTGCTTCCTCATCTACTAAAGGGGCCACTGTGCACGCTCCACAGGGTTTTGGGAAGTTAACGCCGAATGCCTAGCTCTGAGCCTGGAACACAAAGGGCGTTTAACCCCCCCATGCGTTCACCCTCCACACATCAGTCTCTCCGTGCTCTTCCTCCCCTTAAATAAACCTCACTTTTGGGATAAAAACAGATAAGAGAAGACTAAGAAACAGCATTTCAGAGAAAAGGAAGAAAGAGGACAATGCAGGGAGCGAGTCACAGGGCGGAGCTACTCTAGTTCCGCTCGGACACTAAGGGAAAGGCGAGAGAATCTGCACGGAACGGCTGCTGCTGGTGTGAGGTAGGAGGGGAGAGCAGGTGACTGCATTCAGTCCTAGGCACATGGCTGCAGTCCTCCACGTCTAAGATGACTCGGGTCTTCTTTGCTTCAAAGCCCAGCTGTCAATTTACTGGTAAACAGAGAAATTTGTAATGCTTGGCCTATCCCAGCCAAATGCCTGAACACCTCTGTTCTCATAAAATCCGCCATGCCACTGCTCCCACCCCCATCCAGAGCACTGAAAATCCTTATCACAGACATCTATCTACTCTAACTAACAGCTTTCAGGTTATCTCCCATCTGTCAGAGCTAAGTTGCTTGAGGCTAAGGAGAACACCTTCCTCATCGTTACAGCCCCCATAGCACTGCCAAGGTCTAGTAGACAGTGGGTGCTCAAACATCACTGTTGCATGATGTCCTGAGCTGTTATTCTCTCTGATGCAACTGCCCTATTTCGAGGTGCACTCAACTTATTTATGGCTCCCTGAGTTCTAGTTTATTAGATTGCTATCGTGCTTTTCCATCTGGTTGCTACACAAAACAAGGAGAAAGCTTACCTTGTCTCAGTAGTCTCATCTAGGCCAAATAAAATGCCCTGTTACATACACCAAGTGCCTGAGTAAGTCTCCGAGGAAGGTCTTGAAAACTGAGCTCTCTAAGGTTAAGGCACAGAGGTCAGAAGATCTGTTTGCCAGACTCCTAGGACTCTGAGCAAACCCAAAGTCCAAAGCGGCCTCGATACAGATTCCTGGGTTTTATCACAGCTACTGCCAGATTTCTTTCTTTTTTTATTAAAAGGGTTTGGAGACTACAAATACTAGAAAAATGTAACAAAGGTTATTAACTCAGGGAGCTTATCTCCAAAGAGTTTCCCAAAGGGCAGCCAATGTGACACGATCAACCTGACAGCTGTGACAGATTAAGCTTTATTTGCCCGAGAGCCCTCCCTGTTCGTTTAGCTATGATCACTGAGGCCTCCTGATCCTCACGGAGGGAACGTACCCAGCTGTCCACTCTGAGCCTCAGATCTCGCAGATCAAGAGTCTCCAAGCATTCCCATACAACAAGCAGGGGCTCTCTGCCTTGTCGTGACCTTGAACGATGATGGCCTTAGATCTTCTTGGGAGGAACCAGCCATCAACACTTGCTATGGCCAACAGCAACTGACTCCACTGATTTCATCACCTTTCAGGCTTCACTAACATCATTTAAAACTCGAATTATAAAGCTCTGAACTATGATGGGGCTTTCCTCCAATGTCCACAGAAATAACTAAAGAAGGACTGATTTGCGAATCTTCTGCTGTGTATATACATGGTCCCCTCACTCTGATGTCACTGCAACCCAGTGAGTCAGACATTTACCTCGAAAGGCCAGGAACCCACGGCCCTGCTAAGGCCACAGGAGTTAAGTGCCAGGCTCCAGAACTGTCTGTCTACCATGATGCAAGAGCACTTGTTTCTGCTTTTCTAAAGAGCTGTCCGGTTCCCTCAAAACAGATTTCAGATTAAGACGGTTAGATTTTAAAATGCATTGATTTATTCATCCAGTTCCTCCCAACAATATAGTCTGTGACAGCGAACCGGGAAATGGGGTGGTAACTAGAGGAGGCAATGGAACCATGCGAGGTTTTACGTGGAGACATTCTTAAAGAATACACACACTCACAGCCAATCCCGAGTGAGGGATGTATCAGGGTGAGATGCCTGAGTGGGCTGGGGCGGGGGATGCAACCTCAAGGGGGCCCTTCTCCCACATAAAGGGGGAAGCAGAGCCCAGGGCTGTGATGTGCATGTGCTGCTGGGGGCCTTGGCACTGGAAGATGAGCACTAAACACTTGCAGAAATGCAGGGAGGTGGGGGTTAGCGCATTTGCACACCCTTGGCCTTGGCCCAGCTGCTGTTTCATGCTGGGGCCTGCAGGAAACAGGTGGTCATCTCCATTCACATCGCGGCAGGAATGGAATTTCTGTGTAATGTTTGGGCCTCCCGAGTCTTCACCCAAAGTAACATTCTCCGGGTGGGTCTGTTAAGTGAAGGGGTCATCTGCCCCTAACAATTAAAGGGCTGGTTTTACAGTTATACTTTGAATCTACGCACTTGCTCATTCATTGATTTTATGCAGACATTTACTAAACCCAGGTGCAAACGTTGCTGTGAGAACTGAAAAACACATCAGTCTGAACTTGCCCTCCAACTCCACTCTCACAGAAGACTTATACACAAGTTAGATAAATTACGGAGGTGAAACTGGTTTGGTGGTTTACAGGAGGTAGATTATTTCCAAATAGTGCGTCCCAAATTTTACTGCACATGATAAGAATCACCTGAGAACCTTTCCCTGTGGGGTCTCTTCCCTCACATAAAATTCTGACTCCTCCATCTTTTCAAGACAGAAGACACTGACTTCTCTTATGGTAATTATCCTTTAAGTCAGAGAATGTATAGCCTCTGACAATAAACATAACAAAGAGGCTAATCATATTCTTTCAGCAAAAAGATCTAAAGACATTTCAAATTTCGTGACAATACAAGGTTTAAAGCTTGAACACGGACGCCCAAGGTTAAGGGTCTTTCTTTTCCATCAGTGGAGAATGTATATTTAAGAAGGGACACACAACTGTTTGGGATCAAATCCACTACCCAAAATGCACCCCACCTTAGAATTTAGTAATGCTGCTGAATGGAGCTTCAAAGGAAGGCCAAATCATCCAAAAATAAGCTTGGAATGAGAAGAGTCCCATCTGAACCCGGACACTGCATTTCCAGGTCCTTCCCCGGCAGGGATCCGTGCCCCTTGGAACACTGTAAGGAAAGAGCAGAGTCCATGATGGGTAAGTGACACCTGCTCTCCTCAGTCTCAGAGCAGTTACGTCTCCCCAGAGCTCCAAGAGAAGAGAATGGGCCACACAGCTAATTACCACCACTCAAGCATGACGCTAAAATATTCCCCAAACGCTTCCCTTTTAATAACTTTCGAGTTTTAAAATTAACACCCATCACAGACATAAGTATTTCGTATCACTTCGGTCAGGACCCCGCAGGGTGACAAGGACCCTGAGGCCACAAAAAAATAGGTAGCAGAGGAGGATGCTTTTCTTAATCGCTACTAATTACTGTTATAACGTTACAAGCAAACAAATGATAAAGATCATTTTGGAAACACAGAAACAGTCCCCATGAGGTAAAGAATTTTCATTAACTGGGGAGGCCAGTTTGAATTCCTCAAAAGGCGGAACTGGCAAGTATCAACTATGCATTGTAATGACAAAAAAAGGACTTCTATTTTTCAAACGCATAAGTAGTATGAGCTAGGTGAAGACGGTGCTGGTGAGCAGAAGTCCTGGAACACCCGCTTTAATGAAGAAGTAAAACTGTCACAACAGAAGTGTGTAAACAGCTCCCAACTGCTGTGAAAGCACATCCATACTACTAGAGACAATCTTCCTGATAGTATTAACTTGCTGAGATTTCTTTCCCAAATAGTGTTCAGACCAATACTGTCCAAATGGTCATAAACTTGGGATCTGGAAAGCCTAATCTAATTAAGAGTTTTGCTAAACTTCTTGCCCCAATAACTAATAATCCCATAACAGTGAACAAGATAAACGTTATAAAGACCAATACGATGAGCCTATCGCATGCAGCTGACATTTAATAAGCACCTACTATGTGAAAGGTGCTTTCACATATATTGTTTACTAGCTGGACTCGCCCCAACTGTAGTGCTCACTAAGAGCTGTTCACCCCATTTTACAGATGAGGAAACTGGTCCCTTAGGTCTCAGAGCTGATAGGTGGGTCAAGCTGGGATAAGAACCCCACTCTCTTGACACCCCCGCCCCAGCCCGCTCACTGTTGTATCACCCTCCCACCTATTTCCCACCAAGCAACAGGAGGCGATGCTAAGAAACGCATTCACTCTTTTTTTTTTTTTTTTAGCTGAGCCATCCTGCCACCTGTTGGCAGCTCAGCTCGGGCCAAGAATCAAACCGGCAACCCTGTTGCTCAGAGCTCCCACTTTTGAGTGGGCTCTTAACCAACTGAGCCACTCGGCCGGCCCTGCATTCACTCTTGATAATAAGACTATCCTGTCTGATGTGATGTGATTATTTTAAAAAGTCAGAGCAGAAAAGGACTCAGAAATGATGTGTACACGCCTTAAACAATTTATGTTTACTTAATATTCATTTCTCAATCTTGTGATGAAGGGCCAAGGCCTTTTCTTTTGAGTGTGGATCTGTGGATTGGAGTTCCGTGGTCTTTCTAGCAAAACCCACACCCGTCAATGTCCAATTTCAGGTTCCTTCAAGTATAGCTTCATTGCTTGCGAAGAGAAGAATCCCCCTAGGTTTTAACCACTACCAAGCCCCTCTTTGTTTGTACTGATGCATCTCAACCACACCGAAAACATCAGGAATTCTTAAAAATAATCTGTTTTTCTAGTCTTTCCAAAACAGCTAACGTAGTTTTCAGAAAAACACCTTCTCTCCTCACATTCAAATTTCATCAGTTGATATGGTTCATCCAAATTACATAATTACAAAAGCAAGTACAAGTGGCAAAAACAAGTTTTGGAGAAAACACACAACAGGCCAGTAAGCACAGCACTCATCTGGGTGAAGCAGATGCCACTGAATACAGGGGACAGGGCGGTCACAGTCCCCTACCCCGGACCGTGGGATGGACCGCAGCAGTGACTGGCCAGCAGGCCCTGCTGAAGGCCAGTTACAAGGGCTTCTATCACACACACCTGTCACACCTTGGGGAAAATGCTGAGCGTTTCCATCAGAAAGCAGAGAAGTGTTAGAGAAGGAGAAAAGGTGAGACCCAACAAGTATGGTTCAAATAAGCATGACTTTGGCAAGTCCCGGGATCTCGGAGCCTCAGTTCCTGCAATGAATGATTAAAACAGTGTCCCTCGGGCCGGCCGAGTGGCTCAGTTGGTTAAGAGCTCGCTCAAGAGTTTGAGCTCTGAGCAACAGTGGTTCGAGTCCAGCCCGAGCTGAGCAGCCGCTGAGCTGCCAACAGGTAGCAGGATGGCTCAGCTAAATAAATAAATAAATAAATAAAACAGTGTCCCTCACGCCCCTGCATCAAACACTAAATAAGAATATATAGAAAGTACTCAGCCCTGGGGTCTTGGAACACAGAACTGCTCAATACATCAGCTCTTTCCCTGTCTATGTACCTTTCTCCCACAATGCTTAGCAACACGCTTCAAAGTAGAAAGCTCTGAAGATGGGTGGGTGGGTGGATGGATGGATGGATGGATGGATGGATGGATGGAAAAACAAACAACTGGTCTGGTGGAAGAATTCTAAATACCCTTTAGTTTAGTAACTTCCTTGGTTCAAATGGCCCAAATAAATGAATCAAGAAGCTATACCCTGAATTAAGTGTTTTCCCTGCTCAAAGATGAATGAATTCTGATTTTAACTATGAGCATGGAGAGAATAGAGTAGGGATAAAAGGAAAAGAAACTAGCAGAAGAGAATTGAGAACGTACGAGTCCGGAATGATAGACTAAAGAGCTGACTTGCTTGTGGATAAACCTTTTTTCTTCCCTCTTCCTTTCAATCGTAGTTATTGAGGAGGAGGATACATTAGCATGAGTGTGATTTTTTTTTCAAGGCCCGGCTAAATACAGCAAAAAAAGAGTTATATTATTTACCTTTAACTTTCAATAAATAGCAAGTCTCAAAAAGTTAAACGGGAAATAGTTCCAGAAGGACAACCACGTGGTTTGGTTTACAGTACTTAGCATTTCATAAAATGCACAAGTAACTGGCAAGATCTTTAAACTGTGAAATGAAGCAGGTGCCGACTATGTGCTTTCAGTGGTGAAAGTGATATGAATGGAAAGCGGGCAGGAACGGAAAGCCCTCAGCTCAGCACATCTTAAGGGTTGGGTTTTTTTTGGTGTTTTTTGTTTTTGTTTTTTTAATGAATCAATCACAGTAGATAAAGCTTTGACTTACTCTGCAGATTTTTTTTGTTTACGAAAGCTCTAAGTGCTAAGAAGACACACCCAACTCCTCAGGAGGGGACCCTAGACTCTGGAAAGAAAAACCCATCCATTTCAAAGGGGAGCCCAAAGTTCACTTACCCTTCTCAAACAGTTTAAGCTAAATCCATCTTCTTTGCAACAACTCACATTCAGGGGGCCCAACTAAGCTTTAAAACTATTAGGTCTCCAGGCACCTGCTCAGCTAGTCACATACACATTAACTCACCCAACTTGGAAACATGAAACTCTTATGACTGCCTCACTTTTCTTCTGTGTTCTTTAAAGACAATATGAAAACAGTCAATGGCCTGTCTCTCTAAGCCTCAGTTTCCTCATCTGTGAAATGGGGATACAGTGGAACCCATGTCAGTCAGCTGCTGTGAGAACTAAAGATACATAACAGACTTAGTGTCATGTATCAACCCAAGAAAGCTGCCAGCCACCTTCTGCTCTATACAATCACCAAAAAGAAAAGGGGAGAAAAGGAAGGGTCTTTGGTCAGTAACACTGGCAGAGCGAAAAAAACACAGGTAATGCCCAGTGTTGATGAGACACTGTACCAACTGGTGGGACGTTAACTGGCCAAATCCTTCCAGAAGGAGCATTTGACGATGGAGAACAAAAGTCTTAAAGAGGCTCATGCCCTCGATTCAGGGATTCCACCTTAGGACTCTAACCCAGCGAAATGAGATATGCAAAAAGACACACAGGCGTGCCTGCAGCAGCTCCGGCAATGATAATACTGGGACAGGAGAAACAAAGGTATAGCCAACAGTGGGAGATGGCTACGCAAACAGTCGTCTGTTCCTATGAGTGTTTCTGCAGCCATGACAAAATTATTACAATATGATCATTTAAAAAATAAAGTGTGTGCCCCAAATGTGGAGATTTTATACATAATATATAAACATACTTAAGCATTATGCATTCACATAAATTAGATACCTCTACGTATATGTGTGTACACATGTGTATATAAGTATATATGGAAAAATATCTCCAGGAAGTGAAGTTACTGGTAATTTTTATACATTATAAGAGGATATTTTTTCTGCTTTTGAAATTCTGTACAAAGAATTTTTAACATCAGAAAGAAGTTATTCAAGTTTGTGACGTGTGTGTGTGTGTGTGTGTGTGTGTGTGTG